>NC_041224.1:37528457-37569613 GCF_002837175.3 Physeter macrocephalus | reverse complement strand
TGTGGGATCCTCCCGGACCGGGGCACGAACCCGTGCCCCCTGCATCGGCAGGCGGACTCTCAACCACTGCGCCACCAGGGAAGCCCCTCCAGTTTTTTTTTTTTAATACAGATATGTTCTATATTGAACTTTCATTGCAAATTGCACACATAGGAGAGATGCAAGGAAGGAAGGGAAGAGCAGTCTGACTGATGGTTTTGTTGGTTGTTAGCATTTTTAAAATTCACTGCCACCATGCCCTTCAGATGGTTTCTTGGTCTCCACAGTACCCTGCATGCCACTCAACCAGCAAACAGTCACTATGTGTCATTAACAATAAGAATGGCTGAATTTACTGTACACCTGTTACAAATGTCTTGCACTGTAGTGTTATATTTTTTACATCAAATATCTAATTTTCACAACAAACCAGCAAGGTAGATATTTAGTGGGTAGTACCAGTATTTTTTAAAAAGCTAAAATAAAATATAATAGAACAGAAAATATTAGAGCACATCACATCTAGTAAGGATTAAGTATTCTTTTTATAAAATTTGATTTCAATGGTACATTTATGTATGTGTGTACTGGTTTCAAGTACACTTGAATTTCATGATGACACAATGAGTCTAAAGAACCGGAGTCACCAAGGAGAACACAAGACCTGGTGGGACAGTGCATAGAGAAGAGACAGAGCTGGATGACCTCAGTATTGGGTGTCAGTCCCCCCAACCCCGGCCAGCGGGCCTCTCCCAGTGGCCAGAGCAGGACAATTTGCCTGTACACGCTCCCCTTTGCCACAGTGCAAGGAGCCCTGTCCCCTCCCTGTGGAGGACAGGTGTGACAATGGAGTTGGCCTTGTGACAGTCATGCTTTAAGCAGAGACAAAGGAGCATTTATTGATTCTGAAAGAGGGAGAGTCCCCACAAAGTGATAAGAGCCACTCAGGTTGTGGACTCTTTATCTCTTGGTGAGGAAGCATTCCAGGCCCGAGGCCCATCCTCCTGCGGTTGAGGAGACTGCCTTCTCAACAAGGTATATGGTCTTAAATCAGATCAAATAGTGCCACTTTAATTTCCCTGTTATCAAAAGTTTTAGTAAAGGGGAATTTTATGTTAGCTGAAGCTCTGTAATACTAGGTACTATTTAAAGTGTTATTTCATTAAGAGCTAATGACCCTTTGTTTAAAATATGTATTCTTCAATTTGCTGTTTCATACTTTTTTATTAAGTGATGTAGTTTTGCAGGATTATATTTAATCTTTATATTTAATTTATTATATTTTGTATTATACCTCATACATGTATATAATTTTCATTCTGGGGAGAATCTGGCTTTTAAAGTCCAGTATTTTGGGGACTGAAGAAATAGCAGTACATGGTGAGAACACGTTGCAGGTTGCTTCAGTTTCCAAATGAAAGGTTTCTTCACATTAGAAGCAGTTCTGCTTCTAATCCTTCAAAATTATAAGAACAATTTTTAAAAATAGCTCAGAGGAAACTCTTGTAAGTTTAAGTACCCTCTTGATCTTTGCTTGTTTTTCCACCAATAATGAGATATTTTCCTTAGTTGGTAATCATCCAAATAAAGTACACATTAAAAGGTATTTATAGTTCTAACTTCAATGAACTTACTGCAGAACGTAAGACAAAAAATTGGTTGTAGGTAGAGAAGAAAATTGCTTGCTCTCATCATTAAATGTATGCTGTTTCACTATCACATTCAAACTTACCCTTTATAAAATGCAGAGAATAGCAAATAATCCTTAATGATATGCAGCTATCCTTTAAGTGTTATTGGTAAATATAAATTATTATGAAAAATGTCATCCTTTGTCCTGAATTTAGAAAGCTCAGAATTACCTTTTTAATTCCAGACAGTTATTTCAGAGCGGAGTGAGTAATTCTGACGTAAGTTTTTTCATTTATGTACTCTGATTTAATTTCACTAATTAAAAAGAAAAGGTATGTAAATAATTTTTACATATATGATTATATTTTGTTTTTTCAAAAATTAATTTTAGAAGGGCATCAATTCTCAGAAGAAGGATCTCAATGCCTGCTCCATTTTGCAGGGCTTTTTCCCAGACTTCAAACTCCAGTTCCAACAGTAAGAACTTTTTCGACATCCCTGTCCTCGCATCAAGTGGCTGGTCCTGTATGGAACCTCGGTCAACTCAATCATGTCGCAGTAGCAGTGCCAGACTTGGAAAAGGCCAAGGCATTTTATAAGAACGTTCTTGGGGCCCAGGTAGGTGAGACGGTCCCTCTTCCTGAGCATGGAGTATCCGTTGTTTTTGTCAACCTGGGAAATACCAAGATGGAGCTGCTTCATCCACTGGGAAATGACAGTCCAATTGCAGGTTTTCTGCAGAAAAACAAAGCTGGAGGAATGCATCACATCTGCATTGAGGTATTTTAATTATTTTAATCCTTGGTATTGTAAATTTCTCTTTTAAAATGTCTTTTACTTTTGAAGGCTACATATTGCCACTGTCATCAGAAACTTCCATTAAGTTCTTTCAGGGAAATGGTAAAATTGGTTCTCTTCAAGGATGGATCTATAGATATATTCTCTTTCCCTCTAGAAAACTGCAAATAATAATGAAAATATGTTTTATTGAAGTCTGGGTTCAACTATACAAAGGCCACTGAAGTTGGCCAAAACAGATTTGCGTCTTTGCTGTAGTATTTATTGACCACGTACGACCTTCCATGCAATAGGAACACACTGCTTTCGCTGTCACAAGGCAATTAGAAACAAGTGACAAGACTTTATAAAGTAAGAATTTCCATATACATGCTAAGTATTATAATTATTTTCTATCTTTAAAATTCTAATAACTTGTTCCTTATTACAAAGGCAGTACATTTTCAATTACTGACTGTGATTTCTCAGATCTTCTCAGTTGCATCTGCTAACAATTCCTGAAAAAATACATGAAGTGTTAGACAAGAACATTCTCATTAGAGAGGCTTTATCTGTAGATGTTCATGTTCAGATAACTGCTTTTGGAATATCAGCATTACCAATTATGCTTCAATTTACATTATTTTGGTAGGACAAGTCTCTTGATAGAAGGAATAACATAGTTCATAGTTAGGCCTCATTCCCGATCCAGGAGAGAGGGGGGTTTGGTTCCAGCATGAACCCAAGGATTTATTCAGTTTACATTGCAAATATATTTGAGAACCTACCGAGTGTACTCCACTGAGGGCTTGGATTCAGCAGTGAGTAAGAAAGGCATGGCCGTTTCCGTGGTCAGGAGGGACAGCTGCTTACAGTGCACTGGGATAAGCAGAATTAATGTGTCTTCTTAGTTGTGCAGTGAAGGAAAGATTGATTGCTCCTGGCAGGCCGAGGAGGTGGTAAGGTATCGCAGGGCATGAGTTACAATGAATGTGAAGGAATCCCCAGGTGGACAAGGGGAGGAAGGTATTCTAGGCAGAAGGAAAGCACATAGAAAGGCATCGGGTTATCATAACTACGAGCATTGTGTCCTCTGGCAGGATACGAAGTACTAGACGTGCCTTATTTAATTCTCGTAGCTACCCTTGAGGGCTATATTAACCCCATTTGACAGGCGAATAGTTAGAATAGTTAACTTGCTTGCAGTCACATATGTAGGACATGGCAAAGGTGGGGTTCAAACCCAGGTTTGTTCTGATTCCAGGATCTGCACTGTTAGCCGTGGCGCCAGATTGCCTTCATTGGATTAGCTGAGTTTAAAATTTCAGGTGGGGAAGCCATAAGATAGTAGGCAAAGGAGCTAAACAAGGCCTAATATTTAGCCTTTATCCCTTTTTTAGGAGGTTAATTTTGGCTGCAAGTCTTTATTTCAGTGGACTTGAGGGCTTGTCTAAGATTCCCCAGGATGAGAAGCAGGATCGTCAGCCCTTGAACCCACTCATCTCTCTCCCACACTATACTGTCTGTGTTCTACATCAGAGAACCCAGGCCTTCAAAGGAAGCCACTGTGAGTTAGAAGTTCAGTTAAGTAAAAAATAGTGGAAGTTGAGTAAGGTAAAAGTGAATTCAAAAGTCCAGATTAAAGGGGGGAAATGAAAATGTTTGTCAGTATAAAATGAAGGTAGGTGATAGGAGAAGTTGTGAAGAGTGGTTAGTTAGCTGCTGCATTAGTATGCCACACACCCCATTATTAGTCTCTGCTCTCTGTAAAAAATAAAATGTCTTGACTGGGTAGATTTTATTTTTCTATTCTCAGTCTAACATGAGCTGTCCCAGGCTGATGGCACAGCTCTGCTGTCAGTAACATATGACTTACAGGGTAGCTCCAGGCCTCACCAAAGGCAGAGAGAGAATACAGGGCAGGTATCTTCAGGGGGTGATCTAGAAACCAAACATATCACTCCTGTTCCTGTCGTTGGTTTGGTCACATGGCACACTCGACCTCAACGTGTAGCCTGGTCAGGCACTTACATGCCCTGCTAAAACCTGGGGCCTGGTATAATTAAAAGGAGGAAATGGAAAGTGGGTACTGGAGGCCACCAGTTTATGCTAGTTGGTAATTTTTAAAAGTGGTATTACAGGGATACATGACACTTTTTTCTGAATGAAGATATGCTTTAAGGTGGAGTCATTTGAGAATCATTGTCACCTGCTGTGGAAACCTGTGAAATGAAGTTGTTACCACACGCAGGGGCTTGGTTCCCTAACTCACCAGAGAGAGCAGAATTCCTCGCAGATCCTTGAACAGGAAAAACATTTTTGTTGAATGAACCTATAGAGATTTCAGAGTTAGTTATTTTACCATAGTGTAACCTAGTCTCTCCTGCTAATACAACTTAGGTCTGAAATTGTCTTCCACTGGAAGTACAAAGGTGATAGAACTCGTCAGAAAATATTTCTTTGGTCATTCCAGTTTCTGTGGCCACATAACACATTATCCCTACACTTCAGGGTGTGATGACAACTATTGTATCTTGCTGGGGATTTTGTGGGTTGGGAGTTTCGGGGAGGGCTCTGCTGGGCAGTTCTTGCTTGGGGTCTGTCCTGCGGCTGCGGTCAAACATGGAAGTGAGGCTCCGCCAGGCCAGGTGTCCCACTCGCGTGCTGGCGGCTGCTGCTGGCTGGGCACCGGCTGTGCAGCTGGGCCTCCCAGCAGAGCACATGTTGTGATCCCTGCAGCTCCACAAGCTGATGGCATTTCTCAGGTCAGTCGGACTTCTTACCAGGCAGTGGACTTGCTGACTCCTTACCGGCCGGAGTGAATGTCCGAGAAGGCCAGGTGGGACTGCGTGGCATTTCCTTCCTGGCCTTGGAAGTCCCACAGCAGCACTTCCGCTGTCTGTTGGTCATAAACAAGTCCTCGAGGCTGACCAGATGCAGGGGGAGAGGAGAAGCCGAGAAGCTATGGCCGCGTCTTACAAGTGCTACAGCCATCCATGTAGTGATGTGTTCTAAACAGAAGGAATGTGTGTGAAACTTCTAGAAGCTCTAGAACGATTTTATTTTCAAATAGCCAGAAGTGGGAACCAGGAGCATTCCCTCTGCAAGAGGAGGCAACCTGTCTAGCCTTTGTGAATAGAAGGAGACTCAAGAGAGGGGTACTTGAAAGGAGGAAGGTGATAAATACACGTGTGTTTGGCTTTCCCTAGAGGAAGTTTGGAGGTCACCTTGTTCTGTCTTTTTCTTGCTGAGCAGCCTCAATTGTCTGGCACAGCTGTGCTGACGCGCATGTGTGCTTCTGACCTTTCGCAGGCCTCTCCCTGAGGAGAAGGTTCTGGTATCGAATAGAACTAGCCCTGCTTTCGCTAAATAACTTAGACAGCAGGGTATGTCACAGTGAAAACCTTAAAGGCTACTGAAAATATTTACTTATTCAACAAATTAGTGCTGTTGTAAAAATATTTAAGTGCTTCTATGCTGGTCGGTAAGTAGCTGCTGCTCTAAACCTTCTGAGTAACGTCCTCCTTCCAGAAGGACCCTTCTCTGAGACCCCTCAGACATCTCCCCCCGCCACACACCACACAATTCAGCAACTGAAGGCTTACTACTCAGCACAGCGGGGGTCCTCCAGGACTCTACCCCTGGATAAGGTCCCTTCTGTTCTGTTTGATTGGTGTCTTTGTCTGTTATGCTCCTGGTCGTTGCATTTTCAGAGTCACTGTGACCTTCACTGCATTAGGTGCCGGGATGTGTAGCTAAACAAAAAAGTCCCGGTCCTCTCAGGATTGCCCGCTGCTTCACGTTTTTATGTGTGCCCTGCACTTCCCACAGAGGATTAGAGGTGACTTGCTCCAGAAAGAGAACTGACCAGCCTCTACCAGGACCTCAAAACTGGGTTAAGACAGCATTTCAAAAAATATCCCCCAAAGTTGTATAATACCATATAAAAATTAACCAAAAATGGATCAAAGACCTAAACGTAAGAGCTAAAACTATAAAACTCATAGAAAAAAACATTGGTGTACATTTTCATGACCTTGGATTAGGCAATGGTTTCTTAGATATGACGCCAAAAGCTCATGATAAACAAGAAGGTTGATAAGTTTGGCTTCATCAAAATTAAAAACTTTTGTGTAATGACAGCTCATAGAATGGGGGAGAATATTTGCAAATCATATATCTGATGAAGGACTTATATCCACAATATTCAAAGAACTATTACAACTTGTCTTTATCCTTAATAATCTTTTATCTGCTTGATGTGTCACATACTGAGAGGTATGCATGTTTAGTTTGTTTTTTATTTTTCAAGGCAATACTGTTAGGTACATGAAGATTCAAGATTGTTTTATCATCTTGGTCGATTGTTTTTAGGTTGTATCTGGTTTTACTTCTGTTAGTATGTTTCATTTTAAGTTCTGTTTTATCTGATATTAGTATTGCTATATCAGCTTTCTTGTGGTTAATATTTACCTGGTATATCTTTTATCCATCCCTTTACTCTTTTCTTGTGCATGTGGTTTTCTTTAGGTCTATTCCTAGAAGACATTTATATTCTAAAAAGGAGCATATAGCTAAATTTTTTTGGTTGTTTAAGTATATCTCTCTCAATCAACAAATATATTTTAAAATTATTATATTCGTATAATCTCATTTTATAATTCATAAATTTAATCTGTCTCCATTTATAATACTACTAATGTACTTGAACTTTTAAACTTTTTTTGGTTTTCATTTCTTTTCTCCTTTTTGCCTTCTATTGAATTGAGAAACTTTTTTTTTAAATTCTTTCTTCCTCTGCTATTTTAGAGATTACAAATTCTAGTTCGACTTGTTTAGTAGTTAGCCTTAATTCTTTTAACTTACAGAAAACTTCAAACACAAAAAATGACAGTAATATAATGAACTCTTATGTGCCTAAACCCAGTTTCAGCAGTTATCAATTCATGGATAATCTTATTCCATATATACTCCCTCCATCACATTATCACACTTCCCTTTTCTTATGTTAGTGTGAAGACATTTCTAGACCTTATGTAATTTCATCCATAAATATTTTAGTTGTGTGTATGTGTTTATTGCATTTTTTTATGTATTTATACAAAATCATAATGGCACCTAAAACAAAATTAATGGTAATCCTCTAATATGATGAAATACCTAGTAGGTATTCAAATTTGTTCTTCTATAACTTTTTATAGTGTGTTTGAATTAAAATCCCAATAATGGGCACGCATTGCTGCTGGTTGGTATATCTCCTTTGAGCCTTTTTGTTGTCATTTAGTTTTGTGTGTGTGTGTGTGTGTGTGTGTGTGTGTGTAAGCAGGGGTCTTGAATGATAACTTAGCTAGTTTAAAATTCTAGACTGACATAATTTTACCTCAGTACTTTGACATTACTCCCGTATCTTCTGGTCTCTGTTCCTACTAGTAAGAATTTGTTCAGTTCAATTGTAGGGAGTTGTTGTTTTTCCCTGAGAGCTCTTAAGATATTCTCTGTATCACTGATGCTATTCAGTTTCTCTATTATATGTATAGGTATTGGTTTATCTTTATCTATCCTGCTTTATTCTCAGGTGCACTTTTTTTTTTTTTCCGTACGTGGGCCTCTCACTGCTGTGGCCTCTCCCGTTGAGGAGCACCGGCTCTGGACACGCAGGCTCAGCAGCCATGGCTCACGGGCCCAGCCGCTCTGCGGCATGCGGGATCTTCCCGGACCGGGGCACGAACCCGTGTCCCCTGCATCGGCAGGCAGACTCTCAACCACTGCACCACCAGGGAAGCCCTCAGGTGCACTTATAATTTGAGGACTCAAGTCTTTCTTCAATTATGGAAAATTATCAGTTATCTATTCAAATATTGCTGTTGTCACTCTATCTGGTCTCTCTTTCTTTAGATCAGTTTTGCTAGAATATCTGAATCTGTCTTCCATATCTTTTAATATTGCTTTAACATATTTTTATCTATCTTCACCAGTCCCTGCTATGTGCATATGCCTTCAAATGCCAGTGGAATCTTGTCCATGAACTGTCACCGAACTCTTTTGTTCAATAGGCAACTCTAGGGAAGGACAAGTTATCGTCTAACCATTAAGAAGAGTCCAGATTTCCCTTCTTATAACCTAAATGTTTATTAGTAGGGGAATTATTTGGTCACCTTTTGTATTTCTATAAAGTAATTAGTTAGGACACTATGTAGTAGGTTAAAAGTTGTTGACCTATATGTACTGACATGAAAAAATTGCTAAGATATATTACATAAAAAAGCAAATACAAATAATGCATACAGAAAGCATCATGTACCCCTGTACACACACGCACACACACACAATGTATGTGTGTGTGTGTGTGTGTGTGTGTGTGTATATATAAACTTTAATTGATATACATGTTAGTTAGTCAGACTGCAAAGTTCAGAGCCAGCTATCAGGTTTAGACGACACACGGTCCTCCAGAAGACCACCCTTACTCGATATCATCTGCAAATTTAGGGTTTTCCAAAACCACCCTCATGCTCAATAACGCCCTAGAAATGCTCACAGAGCTCCCCGAAAGCTATTACGCTCATTCTTATGGTTTATCACAGAGAAATGATACAGACCAAAACAGCCACAGGAAGAAACACAGAGGGCAGCGTCTGGGAGGGCTCTAAATGCAAAGCTCCCATTTTCCTCAGGACACGTGACCATTCTGGCACTGATGTGTGACAGTATGCATTGAGTATTGCCAACCAGGGAAGCTCAGACAAACTGAAATGTTGAGTTTTTCTTGGGGCTTTACTACTTAGGCATGGTCGATTGATTGATTGCCCACATGGTTCAACTCAGTCTCCAGATCTGCTGATGTCATGTGACCCATAGCTCCTACCTTAAATCACATGGTTTCTGGCATGGCCAGCCCCTACCCTAAGACTATGATGGCCAGCTCTACTTTAAGATCCAGATTGGTCAGCTTCTGCCCTAAACAGAGACACTCCTATCAGGTTATATAGGATATCTCCCACAAGTCAAGGGCAAAGACACTCCTATCAAGGTTACAAAAATTATCTCCCA
Source organism: Physeter macrocephalus (assembly GCF_002837175.3). Classification (NCBI taxonomy): domain Eukaryota; kingdom Metazoa; phylum Chordata; class Mammalia; order Artiodactyla; family Physeteridae; genus Physeter; species Physeter macrocephalus. The sequence goes on along the minus strand of NC_041224.1, from coordinate 37,560,175 downwards.
GAAGTCAAGGCCAGATCCCTCATAGGCAAAACCAGATTCTTTACTACTTCATACATATGTAAGGATTATAAATATATTTTAAGATTTGGACGAGCATACGTCAAACTGAGGAGAGTAGTTACCTCTGGAGCAGGAAGTATTATTAGTGGTAGTCAAGGGGTACTTACCTCTACCTGTATGTTTAAATTTTCATGTACTGTATAATTTTTAAATTATCTTTAAATGGAAAGACTGAATTTAGACTAACTTTGGGAAAATGGAAAAAGAAGTCAAATTCAGTAGAATGAAATTCATTATATGCAGATACAAAAAAAGAAGCTATCAGGAATCCTACTGTTCTGAGAAAGATGAGACTAGACCAGCTGTTTCAAAATAGCATGAAATGACCATGGTCATAGTCTGGGCGTGACTTTGAAATAGCTATCAGGTTTAAAAAGAAACATTGTCAGGAATGTACAAGTAGAATGTACTCTGAAGAAATTATAGTTTATTTATAGTAACATTTAGTATCCTTATCAGTGGTTTGACCAGTTTTAGAATCCAGTATGTAATCCTGGGCTCTTTGAAAGTAAGACTGTATAAATATGAACATTTGTTAAATCTATATTTGGGTACATGGGTGTTATTCTCTCTGGATTTTTTTAAATTATTTTTTGTAATGCTATTAGATCATTAAACTCCAGGGTGATATATGACTGCCTAGGAATGCAGGGATTCTTACTATCCCTTTCTATCCACTTACTGGGTTCCAAGTCTAGGAGGATGATTTTCCAAGACAGAGGAGAATTGCTCTTCCATCAGGTATTTAGAAACACATTTGCTCCTTTCCTAGACTGCTCATAAGTATGAAGAAAATAGAAATGTTTTAGAAGAGACTTGCAAAATTATAAATGTTTGGATTTTTTTAGAATGGAGAAAAACATTTTGGTGACAGTTTAATAGTGATTTTCATGTATATGAAGTTCTAATCTCAAAAGTAATAACCAGACTGGGCCGGTGAGCCATGGCCGCTGAGCCTGCACGTCCGGAGCCTGTGCTCCGCAACGGGAGAGGCCACAACAGTGAGAGGCCCACGTACTGCAAAAAAACAAACAAACAAAAGTAATAACCAGACAGTTTGTCAGGTGAGAGGTTTGGAGATCAGGGAAGCACTCATATTTGCTGAGTACCTTGTATAAACTGTGCTCAAAGCTTCTTATCTGTTATTTTAATCTCATGGCCATTTATATGGCAGACCTCATGTCCCTCTTATAAATGAAGAACCCAAGGCTCTTAGGAAAAACAATTTATGCAGTATCATCAATAGTACTGCTAGACGAACATGCTATGAAGTGTAGCATACATTATTTAGGTTGTAAGGAGAAATGTTTACCAATGGTGAAAATTCTTAAGCATTGTGGTTGCTCACCTAGGAAAATGTAGCAACTTCTTTTCCTTCTCTAGAAGTATTAAGTTTATTTTTGTGAATGGTTTAAGAATGGTTCTGCCCAAAGGCAGAGAGCTCGAAGTTTCTTCCAAGCCTTACGATATTATAATTTGGTATTTTTATGATCTCAAATGTGTTCTTATTTATTTCATTTTCTCAAGGTGGATAATATAAATGCAGCTGTGATGGATTTGAAAGAAAAGAAGATTCGTATTCTAAGTGAAGAGGCCAAAATAGGAGCACATGGAAAACCAGTGATTTTTCTCCATCCTAAAGACTGTGGTGGAGTCCTTGTGGAATTGGAACAAGTGTGACTTATATTCTCAAGAAACTAAATTAATTGCCCTGAAAAAGCCTTATCAAAATGTGCTTTGGCATTGAGTTCTTCACTGCTTCCATCACTTAAAAGTTAAATCTAATCACAGAAAGAGATTTTTAAAAATTATATGTGTGTGTATATATATATACACACACATAAAATATTTGCTAATTACTTTGCTTTTTTTCCTGATTTGGAGAAAACTTTGATTACTCAGTACTTATGGAATATTATTAAAACCATATTCATAGAAATAAATTATTCCTGTTCTAAAATGGGGTAATTGAGTACTCTGTGTGTGTGTGTGTGTGTGTGTGTGTGTGTGTGTGTGTGTGTGTGTAAAAATGGATGCACGGAGGACACCTGACAGCTGTGCATGGCTACATATCTGGGACAAAGTGATTCCTAAGGATGTTATAGAGAGTTTTTTAGAGCAAACTGTTTAAGGTTAAGGAGTTTTTACCTCAGGATTTTTGCTCTTCTGGAACAGCTCATGTTCACAATTTCCTTATGGGCCAGTATTTTGGGTGCTAGTGCTAGATGTATGAACAAGAAGTTTTGCGGAAAATTTGGTGCCTGATCTAGTGGATGCATAGATAGATGAATTTTTTTTTAAATCAGTATACATGGAAAGGGCAGTGAATTTGTAGAGTTATCTGTCAAGTACGAGGACACCACAACAGGTCCTAGAGGAATATACAAAATGAATAGAAACCCACTGCCATGAAATTTATGGTCCAGTTGGGAAAACTACTTCATAAGCTAAATGTACTTATAAAACAACATGAATGAGTTGAAAAGAAAAGGAAAGGGAAAGGAATATAGATCTCAGAGACTGTGCTTAGTTAGAGGCATATCAGGTTTTTGGTCAGACTCCCAAAGAGAAACAAGTATCAGATGAATTTCAGGGATCACAGATGTATGTATGGAATGCACAATGTATGGGAAAGTGGTTGGTCTTAAATTCATGGATGATTAGATGTTGAGTAATGAGTAGTGTGTGCACGTTGAGCTTGTGGTTATGGAAGACAGGTATAACATCTAGTTATACTTGTTTAGACGTTACAATAAAAAATTATAGCATTATCTGACATTCTCAATGCTTGTAGAGGTAATATTTAAGATAACTGTATCATGGGGGGACGGGGATAAAGGGACTTAAATGGTGGTTAAGTTTCAACATTCCACCTGAAGAGATAAATGCTAATACTAGTAGACTGTAATAAACATCATATGTATATTGCAATCCCTAGAGTTACCATTGAAAATATTAAACAAAGAGATATACTCATAAATATAGATAATTCAGAATGGAATATTGAAGAATGTCCAAATAACCCACTTGAAGACAGATAAGGGGAAACAGGAAAAAACAATAAAATGACTGACAGACTTACATCCTAACGTATCAATAATTACATTAAATGTAAGTAGCATTAACATTTAAAACAAGTAAGACCAGGGAATTCCCTGGTGATCCAGTGGTTAGGACTCTGCGCTTCCACTGCAAGGGACCTGGGTTCAATCCCACAAGCCGTGTGGCGCAGCCAAAAAAAAAAACATTAAAAAATAAAAATAAAAAGACCATATAAAATATGCTTTGTGATCATAACTGAATCAAACTAGAAATCGATAACCGATAACAGGAAAATTTCCAAAAACTTGTAAATTAAGCAACATGCTTCTAAATAACCCATGGGTCAAAGAGGGAGTTTCAGGGAAATAACAAACATTGAGCTGAATGATGATACGTAAATCTGTTTTATAAAGTTCACTTTGTGAATTTAATTCATAAATTGACAATAAATTATCTCATAAGCAGAATAAAATTTGGTAGCAATGTATGCAAAATATGACGTGTAGTAGATTCTATTGATAGCCTCCTATCCTCTATTCACCATTTTCTCCCTAATAGAATCCTGACTTTGTTAGATACCAGTGTTTAGTCCCTCTCCACACAGATAAGGCCTCAGGTAAAGTCCCCAAGTTGGACTTACATTCCATCACCCTTCCAGCGATGGGTTCACAGTGTGTGATCTGTATCTGCACAAAGAGCGTGAATAAAGTTTTCTAGAGGCTTCTGGGAATGTTTTTTCCCACTTCTCAGTGAGAACAATGAGAGATCAGTCTGTCCAGATGTAAACAAGCAAACAGGAACCAGAACTATGGAAAAAACACTTAGGTCAGAGTGACACTGGTTGGCAGAGCAGAGAAACAAAAAAAACCTTTCAATGACATTTTCAAAGAAATTATTATTAACAAGTTGAATTTATTATAATGGTGGGGGGTTTTTTTGGTTAAGAAAACAACTATTTTCACTGAAAAGTTATTTCTGAAACTAAAAATACTTATCCACTACATCTATATAATTTTAAAACCTTTATATGGCTTTTACAAACATTAAAAACAAAATAAGCAAACTAATTACTCTTATTACAATACTTATTCAGATATTTTAATAAATGCCTTAGCCATATCTATCTGCAAGACCTCATTACTGCTTTCTTCTGAAAAATTCAATTTTTTTCAGTATGATAATATTTTAAAATACATGATTGCCTAAGTTTTCATCAAAATTATAATTTAGAGTTTATATATTAGAAATTGTTGACATATCCAATTGACTCTTCTGTGTAGAACATTTATGTTTTTTCCTTTTAAATAGTCTTTATTATTTTTTAGAGCAGCTTTAAGTTCACAGCAATATTGAGCAGAAAGCACAGAGTTCCCGTATAACCCCTGCCCCACAAATGCATATATAGCCTCCACCACTATCAACACCCACACAAGCATGGTACATTTGTTACAGTTGATGAACTTAGACTGACATCATTATCACCCAACATTCATAGTTTACCTTAGGGTTCACTCTTGGTGTTATACATTCTCTGGGTTTTGGCAAATGTAAAATGACATGTATCCATCATTACATATTATACAGAATAGTTTTGCTACCCCACAAATCCTCTGTTCTCTATATATCCATCTTTCCCAGCAACCACTGATCTTTCTACTGTCTCCATAGTTCTGCCTTTTCCAAAATGTCATATAATTGAAATTATGTAGTATTTAACCTTCTTAGATTGGCTTCATTTCACTTGATAGCTCATTTCTTTTCAGTGCTGAGTAATAATCCATCATTTGGATGTACCACAGTTTATCCATTCACCTACTGAAGGACACCTTGGTTGCTTCCACTTTTTGGCAATTATAAGTAAAGCTACTGTAAACACAGTGTGCAGTTTTTTTGTGTGGACATATTTTTCAGCTCATTTGGGTAAATACCAAGGATTTGTTTCATTTTGTAAGAAATCACCAAACTGTCTTCCAAAGTGGCTGCACCATTTTGCATTCCCACCAGCAATGAAAGAGAGTTCCTATTATTCTACATCCTTGCCAGTATTTGGTGTTGTCCGTGTTCTGGATGTTGGCCATTTTAATAGGTGTGTAGTGATATCTTGCTGTTTTAATTTTCATTGCCCTGAGGACATAGGATGTGGAGCATCTTTTCATATGCTAATTTCCCATCTGTATATATGTGTGTGTGTGTGTGTGTGTGTGTTCTTTGGTGGGGGGCCAGTCATGCCTTTTTCCCATTTTTAAATTGAGTTTTCGTCGTTGTTGAGTTTTAAATGTTCTTTGTATATATTTTTTTTCTTTGTATATTTTGAACAACAATCCTTTATGTCTTTTTGTTTACCCTTTTTGTCTTTTGCTAATATTTCAGTCTGTGGCTTGTCTTCTCATTTTCTTGACATTCTCTTTCACAGAGCAGACGTTTTTAATTTTAATAAAGTCAAACTTATCAATTCTTTCTTCAGCTTATCAGTTCTTTTTTTTTTTCCCCCATGGATCATGCCTTTGGTGTTGTATTTTAAAAATCACCACCATGACCAGTGTCACCTAGGTGTTCTAGGAATTTTATAGTTTTACGTTTTACATTTAGGTCTATAGTCTATTTTGAGTTAATTTTTGTGAAGGGTACAGAGTCTGTGTCTAGATTAATTTTTTTGCATGTAAGTGTCCAGTTGTTCCAGCACCCTTTGTTGAAAAGATTATCTTTGCTCCATTGTATTTCCTTTCCTCTTTTTTCAAAAATCAGTTGACTGTCTTTATGTGGGTCTATTTCTAGGCTTTCTATTCTGTTTCATTGATTTGTCTGTTCTTTCACCAATGTCACACTGTCTTGTGTACTATAGTTTTATAGTAAGTCTTAAAGTCAGGTAGTGTCAGTCCTCTGATTTTGTTCTCCTTCAATATTGAGTTCTCTATTCTGCGTCTTTTGCCTCAGCGTATAAACTTTAAAATCTCTTTGTTGATTTCCACAAAATAACTTTCTTGAATTTGGATTGGGATTGTATTGAATGTATAGATTAAGTTGGGAAGAACTGACATCTTGACAATATTTTTTCCTATCCATGAATATGGAATATCTCTCTGTTTATTTAGGTCATCTTTGATTTCTTTCACTAGAGTTTTGTAGTTTTCTTCATATCCATCTTGTACATATTATGCTAGATTTATACCTAAGTATTTCATTTTGGGAGGTGCTAATGTAAATGTTAATGTGTTTTCATTTTCAAATTCTACTTGTTTATTGCTGCTATAGTAAAGCAATTGACTTTTGAATATTAACCTTGTGTATGGCAGCCTTGCTATAATCATTTAGTAGTTCCAGGAGGGTTTTTTTTGTCAATTCTTTTGGATTTTCTACATAGATGATTATATCATCTGTGAGCAAAGACAGTTGTATTTCTTCCTTCCCAATCCGTATAACTTTTATTTCCTTTTCTTGTATAATTGCATAATTGGAATTTCCAATACAGGGTTTAAAAGAAGTGGTGAGAGGGGACATCCTTGCCTCATTCCTGATCTTAGCAGGAAAGCTTTGAGTTTCTAACCATTAAGTATGATGTTAGTGGTAAATTTTTTTGTAAATTTTTTTAGCAAGTTGAGGAACTTATGCTTTATACTTTGCTTGCTAAGATTTTTTTAAAATCATGGATGAGTGAATTAATTAGTCAGGGTTCTCCAGAACCCATATATATACATATACATATATATATATATGTATATACATGGTTATGGAGGCCAAGAAGTACCAAGATATTCTGTCTGCAAGGTGGAGAACCAGGAAAGACTGGTATAATTCAGCCTAAGTCCAAAGGCCTGAGAATTGGGAGGCTAGTGTTTTAAGTCCCAATCTGAGTGTAAAAGTTCAAGAAACAGAAGTGTGGATATCTGAGGGCAGGAGAAGATGGATGTCTCAGCTCAAGCAGAGAGAGTGAATTTTTCCTTCCTCCACCTTTTTGTTCTATTTGGGCCCTCAAAGGATTGGATAATGCCCACCCACACTGGGGAGGGTCATCTACTTTCCTCAGTTCACCAATGCACATATTAAGCTCTTCCAGAAACACCCTCACAGACACACTCAGAAATAATGTTTTACCAGCTAACTGGGGCATCCCTTAGCCCAGTCAAGTTGACACATAAAATTAGCCATCATAATGGGTGCTGGATTTTGTCAAATGCTTTTTTCTGCATCTATTGATATGATCATGTGATTTTTCTTCTTTTGCCTGTTGATATGATGGATGACATTAATTCATTTTTGAATGGTGAACCAGCCTTGAATACCTGGGGGTAAATCCCACTTGGTCATGGTATATAATTCTTTTTATACATTTTTGGATTCGATTTGCTAATATATTGAGAATTTTTTCATCCATGTTCATGAGAGATTTTGGTCTGTAATTTTCTTGTAGTGTGTCTGTCTGGTTTTGGTATTAGGGTAATATTGGCCTCATAGCATGAGTTAGGAAATATTCTCTCTTCTTTATCCTCTGAAAGAGATTGTAGAAAATTGGTGTAACTTCGTCCTTAAATGTTTGGTAGAATTCACCAGTGAACTCATTTAGGTCTGGTGCTTTCTGTTTTGGAAGGTTATTAATTATTGATTCAATTTCTTTAAGATATAGGCCTATTCACATTGACTTATTTCTTTTGTGAATTTTGATAATTTTGTGAATTTTGGTCCATTTCATCTAGGTTATCAAATCTGTGGGCATAGAATTGTTCATAGTATTCCTTTAGTATCATTTTAATGTCCATGGGTTCTGTAGTGATATCCGCTCGTTCATTTCTGATATTAGTAATTTGTTCATCTCTCTCTTTTTTTTAGTTAGCCTGGATAGAGGCTTATCAATTTTATTGATCTTCACAAAGAAACAGCTTTTGGTTTTGTTGATTTTCTTTATTGGTTTACTATTTTCAATTTTATTGATTTCTGCTCTAATTCCTACTATTTCTTTTCTTCTGCTTACTTTGGATTTAATTTGCTCTTTTGCTAGTTTCCTAAAGTGGGAGCTTAGATTACTGATTTTATTCTTTTCTAATATGTACATTCATTGCTATAAATTTCCTTCTAATCATTGATTTTGCTATATCCTGCAAGCTTTGATAAGTTATATTTTCATTTTCACTTAGTCTGGAATATTTTAAAATTTATTCTGAGATTTCTTCTTTGACCCATGTGTTATTTAGAAGTGTGTTGTTTAATCTCAATGTATTTTGGGATTTTTCAGCTATCTTTTTGTTATTGGTTTCTAGTTTAATTCCACTGTGGCCAAAGAGACTATATCGGTTTCTATTATTTTAAATTTGTTAAGATGTATTTTATGGCACAGAAGGTCATCTATCTCAGTGTATGTTCCATGTGACCTTGTGAAGAATGTGTGTTCTGCTGTTGTTGGATGAAGCATCCTATCCATTTCGATTATACCCATTTGATTGATGGTGTTATTGAGTTCAACTATGTACTTACTAATTTTTTGCCTTCTGGATCTGCCCATTCCTGATAGAGGGGTATTGAAGTCTGCAACTGTAAGATTGGATTTATCTTTTTCTCCTTGAAGTTCATAAGTTTTTGCCTCATGTAATTTGATGCTTTGTTGTTAGGCACTTACACATTAGGGATTGTTATATCTTCTTGGAGAATTTACCTCTTTATGTAATGCCTCTCTTATCCCTGGTAATTTTCCTTGCTCTGAACTCTGCTCTGTCTGAAGTTAATATAGCTACTCTAGCTTTCTTTTGACTGGTGTTAGCATGGTTTATTCATCACTTTACTTTTCATCTATATGTGTCTTTATATTTAAAGTGGATTTCTTATAGACAATGTATAGTTAGGTCTTGTTTTTTGATTCATTGTTATTTTTAAACTCTTTTAGTTGGTGTATTTGGACCATTCACATTTAAAATGATTATTGATATGGTTGGATTAATATCTACCATATTTGTTACTATTTTCTATTTGTTGCCCTTGTTATTCCATCTATTTTTCTCTTCTACATTTTTTCTATCATTTGTGGTTTTCATTGAACATTTCATATGATTCCATTTTCTTTTTTCTTAGCACATTAATTACCTTTCTTTTTTCCTTCCTTCCTTCCTTCTTTCTTTCTTCCTTCCTTTCTTTCTCTTCCTTCCTTCCTCCCTCCCTCCTTCTCTCCCTCTCTCTCTCGCTCTTCCTTTCTTTCTTTCTTTCTTCCTTCCTTCCTTTCTTTCTTCTTTTTTTACTTTTTCTTAGTTGTTGCCTTAGAGCTTACAATACACATTTACAACTAATCCAAGTCCACTTTCAAAGAACACTATTCCATGTAGCAGGTAGTGCAAGTACCTTATAATAAAACATTTCTCATTCCTCCCTCCTTTGGAACATTGCTGTCATTCATTTCATTAATCACCAAATACATTGTTACTATTATTATTTTAAACTGTTACCTGTTAGATCAATTAAGAATAAGAAAAATCAAAGTTTTTATATTTACTTCTCTTATTCCTTCTCTAATACTTTCTTCCTTTATATAGCTCTAAGTTTCTGACTTTTACCATTTTCCTTCTCTCCGAAGAATTTCTTTTATGTTTCTTGCAAGCAGGTCTACTGGCTACAAATTCCCTCAATTTTTGTTTGTCTGAGAAAGCCTTTATTTTTCCTTCCCTCTTGCAAGATAATTTTGCAGGATATAGGATTCTAAGTTGTTAGGTTTTTTTGTTTCTTTTTTCTCAATATTTTATATATTTCACTCCACTCTTTCCTTGCTTTCATTGTTTCTGAGGAAAAGTCAGATGTAATTCTTATCTTTGCTCCTCTATAGGTAAGGTGTTTTTTCCTCTGGCTTCTTTCAAGATTTTTTTTTTCTTCTCAATTTCTGATTGTCTGTAGTTTGAATATGATATGCTTTGGTGTGGTTATTATAATTTTTTTTTTGCGGTTATTTTACCTGTTTTTCTCTGAGCTTCCTAGATCTGTGATTTAGTATCTGACATTAATATGGGATAATTCTTATCATTATTGCTTCAAATATTGCTTCTATTCCTTTCTATTTTTCTTCTGTTATTTCCATTTTATTGATAGATAGATAGATAGATAGATAGATAGATAGATAGATAGATAGATGTTCTGGTTTTTTTTTTTTCAGTCTTTTTTCTTTACTTTTCAATTTTGGCAGTTTCTCTTGACATATTCTGAAGCTAAGAGATTCTTCCCTTTGCCATGTCCAGTCTCTTCACTTCTGTAGCAGTGTTTTTTATCTCAAGCATTTCTTTCTTATTCTTAGAATTTCCATCTCTCTTCTTACATTGCCCATCTGTTCTTGCATGCTGTCTATCCATTAGAGCTCTTAGCATGTTAATCATAGTTATTTTAAATTCCCAGTCTGATAATTCCAACCTCCCTGCCTAAGTCTGGTTCTGATGCTTGCTCAGTGTCTTCAAACTGCTTTTTACCTTTTAGTATGCCTTGTAATTCTTTATGTCATTGTTATTGAAAGCCACTTATGATGTACTGGGTAAAAGGAACTCCCATAAATCCGTCTATTATGGATGTGGTGGTAATTTGTGGAAGGAGGGGAAGCATTCAATAGTCCTATATTAGGTCTTTAGTGACTGTGCCCCAGGGCTGTGACCTTCACAGGTGCCTCTCAGACCCCCCACTTCCCCCTTAGATGGGACAGGATGGCTGGAGGACACTGGACTTGGGTATTTCCCTTCCCCCAGGCTGGCTAGGCTCTAACAAAATACCAATAGCTTAGGCTCTGGAAAAATTTTTTCTCTCCAGGGTGGACCTTGTTAAAAAGAACAGAATGCTCAGGCATATTTCAAAATGGTTACTTTCCCCCTCTCTCTGCCAGAAAGCTGAGGGGACTTTTTTCTGTCATATCCACTGAGAGACTGTGGTAGAACTTCTGGAGGTAAAACTCACAGAATTTCACTGCCTGCACTGGAGCGCTTTTAACTCACAGGCTTGTCTGCACTGAGCCTCCTGCAATGCATTAGTTACAGCTCACATTTTCTACCCTGGTACTAGTATTTTCTCCTCTGGTAAGTTGAGATTGTCTGTGTCCTCCTTCCTGTCTCTCCAATTTTGGGGGCTGTAGTTTGCCCTGTGACCTCACTTCTCTGTCAGATCTGAGAAGAGTTATTGATTTTTTAGTTTGTTCAGCTTTTCATTAGGATGGAGTAGGGACTTCTGAGGTCCTTACATGCTGGACCAGAAACTGGAAGTCTACCATTTTCAATGACATTTTAAACTGCTGGATTATTCAGTTCTAAAATCATTCTCCCTCTGCACTGCTTTTTATATGAGCTAATTAATATCCATAGTTTTTAAGCCAGTTTGAGTTTCCTGTTATTCAGTGTCAAAAGCATCCTAATAAAGTACCACTGACCATCAAAATGAAACAAACAAAACCCCTCACTACTACATGAAGAAGCTTTAATTAGTATAAGTACAGAAAAAAAGACCAAGTGTTCATAACTCACGTCGAGAATAACTCAGCAATGTATTTCATCGAGGAAAAAAGCTAATGGACTCTCGAAGTTTATTCAAATAGGTTTAAAATACTATGTTTTATCTTTTTAAACTACTTTAAAAAGTTAATTAGCAGAGTTCATGGCTGACCCTGTGGGTTCATTTTAAGGTATAAGCTGTTTTGTTCATGGCTGTATTTCAGTGACTTACATACACAGCACTTTGCACCCAGTCAGTACTCAGTAAATTTTTGTTGAATAAACCAATTTTGAACATTAATTGTGTTGAATAAATTGAAATTAATTTTACAAAGAAGTTCAATAAAATGTAAAATTACAGCTTCTTAGTCTTGATAAGTTTCCTTACAGCAGATAAAGGCAACAAAATCACATCTTTGACCTGTTTGAGCCTCATCTTAGTGTAACAGGTGCACACATTTATTACTGTAAATGAAGGTGATGACACCAATCTCAGGGTGTGAAGGTTGCTGATTGCAGACCAAGTAAGGCCCCCAGAAAAGACAAATACTTGTGATTCCACTTGACACTTGCTTGATGGCTATCAGAATGCTTCACTCTCCAGGGAAATACATAAAGGCATCAGACTTTTGTATCATTTTTTTCAAAGGAGGTTTGAAATCTCTTGTTCCAGAATTACTAAAACAATTTCCATATCTTCCTTCCTTTTCTGTGTTTAGACTTCAGAGAAAGCCAGCTGGGTTAAAGATTCCTAAGAACCAGAAATGAAGGGATACATTAGTTAGCTAAAATGGCTTTCACAATGGGTATAAACCAGCACAAATTGCTTTAGCCAAATCTGGATACTCATATATTCAGGTTTCTAATTGCAGAATTTTGATCATCAAAATCTAAAGAAGTTGTGAGGAATCCAAAGAGGCATTTTAAAGACATGGGAAAATGGCTCTTTGGAGGAAAGACTGGACTTGAATTTCAGAGCCCAACTCAGGTTTCCTTAAGATTTTCATTACTGTAACTTTTTCTTAACCTGTGCTTAATCAAGGAGGGATCCCAGGGTTTTTTTGTTTGTTTGTTTGTTTTATAAATTTATTTATTTATTTTTGGCTGCATTGGGTCTTCTGCTTCACGTGGACTTTCTCTATTTGCAGTAAGTGGGGGCTACTCTTCATTGCAGTGCACGGGCTTCTCATTGTGATGGTTTCTCTTGTTGCAGAGCACGGGCTCTAGGTGCGCAGGCTTCAGTAGTTGTGACATTCAGGCTCAGTAGTTGTGGCTCGCGGACTCTAGAGCACAGGCTCAGTAGTTGTGGCACAAAGGCTTAGTTGCTCCGCAGCATGTGGAATCTTCTCAGACCAGGGCTCGAACCCGTGTCCCCTGCATTGGCAGGCAGATTCTTAACCACTGCGCCACCAGGGAAGTCCCCCCAGGGTTTTAAATTGTGCATTAGACAATCCATTGGCATGCAGAAAGAAAAATATTATAATTGCCACTTATATTTATCTTTTATGTCTTCTGAAAATTTCTTCTTCTGTTTATATTCCGTAATGTACATAATATGATGTTTGCATATATGTTATAATAAATATACCTGTACAGGGAGGCATACTCAAGATGGTTTTACTGAAAAGGTGTGTCATTAAGGAAGTCTGAAAACCATTCCACCTGCTCCTCTCTCTGTTGAGGACAGAAAGGAAGGTAAAGGAAGAGGGGCTTCCTGCGGCTGGCAAAGGAGGAGGATTCTGGGACTGTCCCGTGCCGCTAGGCAGATCAGCGGACAAACGGAGAAACTCTGAGGAGAGCACTGTCCTGGAATCTGCTCCATCCTGCTGGCCTGAGCGTTTGTTTTCTCCATTTGGTTTAATGTAGGTGCTGTGACAGGGGAGAGCTTGAACGGTCAGTCCCAGCGCTCAGACCCTTCACTCTGGGAGGGGATCTTGTCCCCCATCTGTCCCCTGGGGAGGCTCCACCCACTCTCTCTCTTCTCTGGGTCCCCTGCCTTGGTAGATGATTCTCACCTCATCCTAAAGATCATTTTTATGTGGGCACAACCTCCCTCCCCCAACGTGAGCTAAACATTTTTAACTCACAGCAGCTCCGTCAGATCGGACACTGACATGAACCTGGTTTTGCAAAGGAGAAAATAGCTGTGGTAAAAACCCACTTATGCCTGACCTCCCCAAACCAGGCTACTTCTACTCTTTCCATCTTCAAGGAAGAAACAATTACATGTCTTAGGGGAATCTATACCCGTTTGGAGGCCAGAATCTCTAGACACTCCATCTAAATCCACGGTTCCCTTCTCTGTTTATACTGGTGGTGGGCACAGGGTGGATGCGGGTTCTCAGGCAACAAGCACATTCTAGAAGAGAACAGGACAGAAGGGAGGGTCTAATGAAAGGGAAGAACTAGTCTTGAAAATTATTCTTGGAATCTGGGGTAGGAGGGTAAACTTTTTTTTTTTTGGTATCTCTGCCAAAATGTTTCCTAAGTTACCTTTTCCCAGAGCTGTTGAAGCAGTACAGAAATCAAGATGAACTGACAGTTTTATGGACTTGTGTGTCCGCTATGGTCAGATAAGCACGTTCGGCTAGTAGCTCCAGAAAAAACAGGTCTTTTTGTCTCAAGATGACCCACCAGTGTGACCTGGGTTCCCCCGCATCGTCAGGCTGTCAGCATATGGATAGGGCCACGCTGCTCAGTTTAAAGCAAAAACAGCTGTAAGTTCTGTGTCTTTCACCAGTTGGGCACATCTTTTATTTTTAAATGCTTATTGTATACAGAAAGTTCCTCTTGGTTTTAATTCAAATCTTAGTTGTTTAAAAGCCAAAATATATTCTTCAGGGTTTTTTAAAAAATATTTATTGATTTATTTATTTGGCTGTACGGGGTCTTAGTTGTGGCATGCATGTGGGATCTAGTTCCCAGACCAGGGATCAAACCCAGGCCCCTTGCACTGGGAGCACAGAGTCTTACCCACTGGGCCACCAGGGAAGTCCCTATTCTTTGCTTTTATAAATCGAAAGAAGTGGGTTTTGTAAGGGAGGAAGGCTGCCATGTTTTCACTGAGAGAAGTGCCAAGAGCAGCACCTCCTCAGAACTTGGAGGTCAGGAAACTGGGTTGTCCTTCATCAGGTGCACAAGGAAAACCCACAGGCCATGGGTGTGACTGTCAGTCTTCTTCAGAGAGTAAACCAAGAGTTTGTTTTCAGATGTATGACTAAGTAGTTATCCCCAGACTGCTGTCAAGGTGATCAGAATGGAGATTTAGGCCCAGTGCAGAAAACAAGAATGTAAATATAATTGGCTAACTAAAAATTTAATTGTTTGCAACAAGGCTGTGCACGTAAGAAGGCTGTTTGAGAACAGAGAAAGGGGATGTGCAGAGAGCTGAAGGTCAGCAGGACCTCTCTAATTACCATCCCAGAGCACGCCTTCCCAGCTGTGTACACCAGGCCCTGGGGTTTGCTTATTCCTGTTGCAGAGCATGAAGTTAACCCCTTTGTTGTCATCCCATGTTCCTCAAACACGTCGATGCCAGCATTCAAGGTCTACCTGACGGATATATTTTTCAGCCTAAGTTAATAATATGAAAGTTTGTTTAATGTGTGTCTGCACCTGTAAAACAGGATCACTTGGGTTATGCCCCAATTGGTCTTTTGAGCTGGCAGGCTGGAAACAGACCCGAGTAAATGTCCCTTCTGAGCCTCTCAGCAGAAGGCTGGTCTTCTCAGTCAGTGCCCGTTGTCATAAGACAGCTTGACGTGAACTGCAGCAAAAGACCGTGGAAAATGAAATCCAGCATTTCGTTGGCTTTCGGCTTTGAATGCATTTTATACATCATTGCCTCATTTGAGGACAACACTATACATGTATGTATGTTACAGATACATATAATGCAACAGAATCAAACAGATCTAAAGAGCTACAGTAAATGGAAATTGAGGATGTGGCACTGAAGTAATGAACTTCACCAGGGCTTGTGCGGTTTCTGAAGGTCGGTCATATCCTTGTCTTTGATTTTTTTCGTAGCCAAACAACACAGAACACAACTGGTCACAAATTTCATGAGTTCCAGAAGGTAAAACCTTGCCCATAGTCTAAAACAACTAGTTTTTCCTAGTAGTGAGACCTGAGAGAGAATTTTCCTTAGGTTCTAATAAAGACACTTTGAGCTTATGAAAAATGTTCTTAACAGCATCCCCATGAAACATAAGGAGCACATTTCAAAGTTATTTCCTGTAAAGTGTCTCTCTGCGGACTAATGGTATCATGTCAGAATGCAGTCCAGTAAAAAAGCAATTAGATGAAGCACGAAACTCCTCCATCCACATGAAGCAAAATGACAAATGTTGTGCTCCGGGATTTCAGGATCTGTTCCCAGTGAGAGGGAGTTGGGGACAAGTCAGGGGGCCTCTGCTTCCCCGGGGCACATGGCCAGAGAGACAGAAGTCAGAAGCAGAGGGCAGAGGCCAAGAGTGTGGAGAACAGGGAAAGAAAGAGAAACACCATGGGGAGAGGGGCACAGAAGCCGAAAGAGAGGTGCTGGGGTCAGTGCTGGGTAGACTTTGGGGAGCAGGAAGGCCAAGAAGTATTTTGGGGAGTTAAGATACTAATTGTGTAAATAACCCCCCAGTTGTACCTTCAAGAAAGGCTGCAGCAAAGTGGCTTGAAGCAGTGGCTTCAAACTCATATGCTTGCCTACCTCATAAAAGAACGAGGATGGGACTTCCCTGGTTGTCCAGTGGTTAGGACTCCATGCTTCCACCACAGGGGGCCCAGGTTTGATCCCTGGTCAGGGAATTAAGATCCCACAAGCTGTGAGGTACGGCCCCCCCAAAAAAAAGAATGAGGAAAAATTGTGTACCTCCTTGCTCATTTCATTTTAAGTTGACATCTAAAACTTTTTATCCCAAGTTCAAATAATTGCAAAAAATATAATTTCTGTGGTACTGTAAATATTTGACATTTTAAAACAAAACTGGTACATCAATATTTTTAAATGTATCAACAGAATATTAATACTATAGTGATTTGAGACCCTCCATCATTTTTATTTTTCATTTATTTTTAAAATACCGTAAATAAGCTCTTCATGAAGAGCCAGAAAATTTACATTGTGGCTTTTACTTCTTGAAATTTGATTCCTATTCTGCCTCTCCCACATAATTTTACTAATTTCTTTTATGATTGAGAGTCTTATTTTGATCATCCGATTAATTAACAGAATATGGCAAAGGTGTTGAGATGTTAACTCTGAGATTCAGTTACACAGGGACTCTGGTCCCATCTGTGAGCCCTCTCTCTCTCTCACTCCAGCCAACTGGCATGTTGTGTCTCCCAGTAGAGACGCCCATGTGGTGAAGGATGAGGGAAGCCTCCAGCCAACAGTGAGGAACTGAGGTCTTTAGCACAGTTACTTGTATCTTGAAAAGATATCTGCACTCCCCTGTTTACTGCACCACTATTCACAACAGCCAAGACATGGAAACAACCTGTGTGTCCATCTAGGGATGAATGGATAAAGAAGATATGATACACACACACACACACACACACACACACACACACACACACACACACAGAGGAATATTCAACCATGAGAACAAAGGAAATTCTACCATTTGCAACAGCATGAGGGTATTACGCTTAGTGAAGTAAGTCAAAGAAAGACAAATACTGTATGATATCACTTATATGTGGGATCTAAAAAACCCGAACTCATAGATACAGAGTAGAATGGTGGTTACCAGGGGCTGGGAGGTGGGAGAACTGGGGAGATGTTGGTCAAAGGGTACAAATGTGCAACTAAAAGATAAATAAGTCCTGGAGAGCTAACGCACAGCATAGTGGTTACAGTCAATACAATACTGTGTGATATAATATTTCAAAGTTACTAAGAGACTGATCTTAAGTGTTCTCACCACACACACACACAAAAACAAATAACTACGTGATGTGATAACATGGTAGAGCTGTTAACTAATGCTAGGGTGGTAATTATATTGCAATATATAAGTGTATCAATCAACACATTGTACCTCTTAAAATTACACAATGTTAAATGTCAATTGTATCTCAATCAAAAAAATCCAGTTGCCTGTGAGGAGCTGAATCCTGCCAGTGAGCTTGGAAGCCATCCTCCCTCAACTGAGGCTTCAGATGAGACCCTCGCTCAGCCAGCACCTGGACACAGTCAAGATTCCTGACCCACAGAAAATCTGTGATAATTTTGTTGTTTTAAACTGCTCTTTTGGAGTAATCCGTTAGGCAGCTATAGAAAACCAACGGCAAATTAATGGGAAATGAGATGTATCCATTCTTAGGCTGTGACAAGGACTACTAGAATGAGAATCCTTATATGTATAATTGTGTTCTTGTGCAAGGTGTCTGACTATTAACTCCTGGCATTGAAACTGCAAGATCAAATAGAATGTGTAATACAAAACAAAACAACATCAAAACTTGTTAATGATTATGAAGTTGATGCACTTAAAATTCAATTATGATAAAAATGTATCACATATAAAATGAGAGTTCCCCACCCTCATCCCAGAATAACTTCTCAACAATTTATTATATAGTGTATGCTGCCAACAATTTTTTTAATTTAATTTTTTAAATTGAAGTATAGTTGATTTACAGTGCTGTGCCAATCTCTGCTGTACAGAAAAGTGACTCAGTTATATACATATAGACATTCTTTTTTTATATATATTCTTTTCCATTACCACCAACAATTTTTTTTAATACACATTTTAAGATATTTTTATGGGATTTTTATTATGTGTTTTTTTTTTTCTTAGCACTGTGTCTTGTGCAGCTCTTTTAGTGTCAGGACATGTAGAGCTATTATTGTATTCTTTTTAAAGATAGCTTTATTGGGGTATAATTAAAATATTATAAACAGCACACATTTAATGTGTGCAATTTGATCTTTTTTTTTTTTCATTCTGGAATCAAGTCCCCCCTCAAATATGTGACTTTCAAATATTTGCCTCTCAGTTCTATGGCTTATCTTTTAATCTTACAATGTCTTCCATAGAGCATAAGTTTTAAATTATTATGAAGTCAAATTTATCAATTCTTTCTTTTATGACACGCATTTGTGTCTTATCAAAAGTATTTGCCTAGGGCTTCCTTGGTGGCGCAGTGGTTGAGAATCTGCCTGCCAATGCAGGGGACACGGGTTCGAGCCCTGGTCTGGGAAGATCCCACATGCTGTGGAGCAACTGGGCCCGTGAGCTACAGCTACTGAGCCTGTGTGTCTGGAGCCTGTGCTCCGCAACGAAAGGCCGCGACAGTGAGAGGCCCGCGCACCGCGATGAAGAGTGGCCCGCGCTCGCCGCAACTAGAAAAAGCCCTCGCACAGAAATGAAGACCCAACACAGACAAATAAATAAATAAATAAATAAATTTATTTTTTTTAAAAAAGTATTTGCCTAACGCAAGGTCGCAAAGATTTTCTCATATGATTTCTTCTAGAATTTTTATAGTTTGGGGTTTTACATTTAGGTATAGGATCCATTTGAGTTAAGCTGTATCTATGGTAAAGATATGGATTCATTTAAAAAATACAGATATGCGTTTATTCCTGCATCATATATTTTCTCCACTGAATTACCCTTGTACCTTCTCAAAAATTGTCCATATATGTGTCAGCCTATTTTTGCACTCTCTGTGCAATTCTACTGATGTTTGTCTATCTTTGTACCTATACTACCTGTCTTGACTGTTGTTGCTTTTGTAATGTGTTGAAATAAAGTCGTATAAAGCCTCCAACTTTATTCTTCTTTTTCAAAGTCGTTTTGGCTATTGTTGTACCTTTCTGTAAGATTTTAGAATCAGCTTGCTAATTCCTACAAAAAACTTAGGGTTTTGATTAGGTTCACATTGACTCTATATATTAATTTGGGGAGAACTGACATGTTAACAGTATTAAAATTTTGATCCATAAATGCAGTATATCTCTCCATTCATTTACCTCATCTTTACTATCTCTCAGCAATGTTTTGTAGTGAGTTTACATACCTTGTGCATCTTTTATCAGATTTATCCCTAAGTATTTCACATTCTGATGCTATGGTGAAAGTTTGTTTTATTTCAGTTTCAGATTTGTAGCAGGGCAATGCTACAAATTGGGAAGCATTGTTTTCTCTTCCATTTTCTGGAAGAATTCATGTGGAATTGGCATTATTTCTTTCTTAATCTTGATAGTATTCCCCAATAAAGCCATCTGGGCCTGGAGTTTTCTTTGTGGGAAGTTTTCAAATTACAGATTCAATATCTTTAATGGATAGATGGCCATTCATATTATATTTCTTCTTCAGTGAGCTTTGGTAGTTTATGTCTTGAAGGAATTTGTGTCATTTCATCAAAATTGTTGAGTTTATTGACATAATGCTGTTCATACTTCTGTATTATCATTTTAATATCTGTAGGACCTACAGTGACATCACCTCTATCATTCTTGATATTTATAATATGTGTTTCTGTCTTTTTTTCCTGATCAGTCGAATGGTTTATCAGTTTTATTGCTATTCTCAAAGAAGCAGCTTTGGATTTCACTGATTCTATTATTTTTCTGTTTTCTATTTCACTAATTTTCACTCTGATCTTTATCATCCTTCCCTCTTCTTACTTTGGGCTTAGTTTACTCTTCTTTTTCTAGTTTCTTAGGGTGGAAGTTGAAGTCATTGATTGGAGACCTTTTCTTTCTTTTCTAATATAGGCATTTAGTATTGTACTGCTTTAGTTGTGTCCCACCAGGGAAAATTATAAGCTATCTAGAAATAATGAAAAGTCAAATATTCCATGCCAAAACCTATGGGACACAGTGACAGTTTTATGTAGAAATATTATAAACTTAAATGCCTTAATAATCAAAGTGCTTAAAAATAAAGTATGTACCCATCTTTAAAAATGGATAATGCAACAAACATACATTAGTGGGAATGACAAAGAGGACATAATAAAAATCCAGGGAGGATTTTTTTTTTTTTTTTTGCCTAGGAAGTGTGAATTACCAGAATTAACTTTTTCTTAAAAGTGGAAAACATGAATAGACCAATTTCAAATACAAGAAATTGAAACTGTGATTAAAATTCTAACATTGACATGTCACTAAGAACAGATGAGTTCATAACTGAATTTTACGTAAGCTTTAAAAAACAGATAATTAATATGTTATTTAAACAAGTCCAGGGAAAAGAAAATAATATAAATCTTTCCCAGTTCATTTTATGCTACCCTATAACTTTAATTCAAACCCTAAGAACATTTAAAGAAGGAAACTATAAATGCATAAGTTCTAAATAGAAAATTAGCATATAAAATCCAGGAGTATATCAAAGAAAAATCAGATACTCTAGCCACATAATCCTTTCCATTCAGCATGAATTAAAGTTGTGTACAAATGCCCCATTAAGACCTTCCTCCAAAGTACACTGCAAGACGGAGTTGTTGAAACTCTGATGGGATCATTGAGGGTTGGACTTCATTTGTTTTACAGTTTTATCACTCTAGAAACCAGAAACCCCAAAATTTTCTTTATTGTTACTGGTTGCCTGGTCCTACTTTAGTGTGAGGCGTCAAAATATTTATTCGCAAATTAGAAAATGAACACTTTGATCCTCCAACTTTATTTGCAGCATGTGCGTTCACTGTGCAAAGGCAGGACTCCTCCACAGTCTGCTCCTAACCTCTGTTTGGTGACCACTCATGCGACCCTGTTAATTGGGCCATCTGGACAGCAAACCTTTGTTATTCATTAACCACCACAGATGTTTCCTTATTACCCGCTCTTTTTTTCTTGGGCTTTTTGTTCCTGATTTCCTTTCTCAGAACAGATACAAACATGGTGCTTTTTATTTTATTTTATTTTTGGCTGCGTTGGGTCATCGTTGCTGCACGCAGGTTTTCTCTAGTTGCAGCGAGCGGGGGCTACTCTTTGTTGTGGTGCACAGGCTTCTCACTGTGGTGGCTTCTCTGGTTGCGGACCACAGGCTCTAGGCGCGCGGGCTTCAGTAGTTGCAGCACGTGGGCTCAGTGGTTGTGGCTCGCGGGCTCTAGAGCACAGGCTCAGTAGTTGTGGCGAACGGGCTTAGTTGCTCTGCGGCATGTGGGATCTTCCCGGGCCAGGGCTCGAACCCGTGTCCCCTGCATTGGCAGGCGGATCCTCAACCACTGTGCCACTAGGGAAGCCCCCAAACATGGTGTTTCTATGACCATGTGAAATAAAACTGCATTCTTTTTTTTTTTTTTTTTTTTTTAGTGGTATGCGGGCCTCCCTCTGTTGTGGCCTCTCCCGTTGCGGAGCACAGGCTCCGGACGCGCAGGCTCAGCGGCCATGGCTCACGGGCCCAGCCGCTCCGCGGCATGTGGGATCCTCCCAGACCGGGGCGCGAACCCGGTTCCCCTGCATCGGCAGGCGGACACGCAACCACTGCGCCACCAGGGAAGCCCCAAAACTGCATTCTTAATTGCTTACTTTAAAAAACTAGCTGCTTATGTAAGCATTCTGTTTTCCAAATATATAACCCCACAATTTTCATACCCTCTCGGACCTGGCACTGGGCACTCTTTCACCCCCTTACTGATTACCTTGCTAGCAAGTTAATACATTTTGACATGTGCTCAAGATCAATTTGTCTAAGAAAATTTGTAGCAGAAGGTGTAGCTAAAGTGGATGGAAAATGATTAGACCACAAAAGCCAGTCCTGATCCAAACTCAGTCTCAGGCTATGAATGACAGCTTTTTGTCTTACAGTTTTAAAACATTAAAAAAATTTTATTAAAGATTTTTAGGCACATAGTTTAAATCAAACACTTTTCAATGGAAAACATGAATCCTCCAATGCCAACACCCTATTCTCCCATTTTCCCTCCCCAGACACAAGCTCTTTAAAATATCTGAGCTGATTCTTTTAGTATTTACCTTCATATCACTGAATAACATGCTTCTATTACTATTTTTCAATTTTTTAGTTCTTAATATTTTCTATTGACTACTCACTATGGAAGATAAAAATTTATCTCTTTCTATATATCCCTTGCCCCCAGTGTGCTTTCGCACACACACACACACACACAATTCTCTTCTCATATGCAAACATAATAATTTTGGTTAGAACAATATTAGATGTTTATATTATTACACTCCAGGCAGAGTCATACATTGTACTGTGATCTACTTCCTTGCAAAATGCTTTGTTTTCCCTTGGGTAAATAATTGACTTTTGTCTGTCTGCTTGCTTACTTATTTGTGATCCAAAACTTTCAACTGTCTTAACCTATCTCAAGATGTTAGATACATCTTTTTTTTTCTAACATCTTTATTGGAGTATAATTGCTTTACAATGATGTGTTAGTTTCTGCTTTATAACAAAGTGAGTCAGTTATACATATACATATGTTCCTATAGCTCTTCCCTCTTGCGTCTCCCTCCCTCCCACCCTCCCTATCCCACCCCTCTAGGTGGTCACAAAGCACCAAGCTGATCTCCCTGTGCTATGCAGCTGCTTCCCACTAGCTATCTATTTTACGTTTGGTAGTGTATATATGTCCATGCCACTCTCTCACTTTGTCACAGCTTACCCTTCCCCCTCCCCATATCCTCAAGTCCATTCTCTAGTAGGTCTGTGTCTTTATTCCCTGACTTACTTCACTCTGTATGACAGACTCCAGGTCTATCCACCTCATTACAAATAACTCAGTTTCATTTCTTTTTATGGCTGAGTAATATTCCATTGTATATATGTGCCACATCTTCTTTATCCATTCATCTGTTGATGGACACTTAGGTTGCTTCCATGTCCTGGCTATTGTAAATAGAGCTGCAATGAACATTTTGGTACATGACTCTTTTTGAATTACGGTTTTCTCAGGGTATATGCCCAGTAGTGGGATTGCTGGGTCATATGGTAGTTCTATTTTTAGTTTTTTAAGGAACATCCATGCTGTTCTCCATAGTGGCTGTATCAATTTACATTCCCACCAACAGTGCAAGAGGGTTCCCTTTTCTCCACACCCTCTCCAAGATACATCTTTAAGATGTTTCTCAAAGGGTGCTGTCACTTTCATCTTCTTTAAGATGTCTCTCCTGAAGGCTTTTGACCTGTTCCAGTATGGTTGAGTTGTCCTCTGCACTCAGCCAAACCAAAAATACTTTCCTATCCCTTTACCAAACGTTCCTGAAACCAGGCAAATGAACTTACTACTTATTTCAGGAAGTACATGCTCTAAGTGAACCAACTAAAGTAGTTTATTTATCAGGACTCATGACTTGCTCATCAGGGCTTTCCCAGAACCTTCCTTCACGGTGCCCAATGATCCAAAGCCATTATGTCTTGAACTTTGCCCACCCAATCACCCTCCCACCTTGCAAGACCCTCCTTAAAATCACTCAGCTCAGGCCCTAAAACCTGATAAATATCCTTCTCTGATTTCCCCATTTTTGAGACATTACTAAGTTTCTGTGAAAATGATTTTCTCCCTTGCTGCAGCAGGCCTAATGGACTTAGTCTCTTCAATCAATAGGTGTTTCCAGCGGTAGTTTGAGAGGTCAACAGACAGCAGCTGTTACCCTGAGATTTTTATCATCTTGGGGGTTCCCTTTGCTTCTTTTCTGTCACGGTCATAATTTACTTTTATTTTATTTTATTTTTTTGGCCACGCCACGCAGCATGCGGGATCTTAGTTCCCCGACCAGTGGTTGAACCTGTGCCCCTTCAGTGGAAGCGTGGAGTCCTAACCACTGGACCGCCAGGGAATTCCCAATGATGGTCATACTTTAAAAAAATATTATAGTAAATCAATTAGGAATGGTTTGAGCTGCAAGTAAGAGAAAACCTAACTAGAGTGACTTAAAGAAATAGTTATTTTCCTCACACAGTTAGAGAGAGGCATTTACAGGCATTGGTTGAGAGCTCCATGATGTCAGTGTCAACCACCTCTGTGATTCTCTTACCTGTCCTTCTTGACTAGAAGATACCTTTGTAGCCATTATATCTGAATGTAGAGCAGGGAGACAAAGAAGGGGACACAGTCGTGATGTCTTTGTTCATCAGGAAAGCCACAGAATCAACACAGCATCCTCTTTTGTCTCATTGACCACATCTGCATCCCAGGCTCCCCGTAGAGGAAGGGAGGGTGCATTCAGCTACCCAGTCTCTGTAACGATGACTCATAGGGCTTTGTATTGCCTGAACATCGTTCTAAACCTTCACGTTTTACACATTTGTTTTCTCTACCTAGAATACCCTTCACTCCATTTTTCTGCCCGTAGAAATCCCCAACTGTCCTTCAAGTATTTGCTCAAATTGTATTTCTTCATGAAGCCTCTCTTGAACACTCACAATCAGAATTAATTTCTCCTTCCAATGCACTCACAACTTACCTCTGTAAACAACAGCATTTCACACACTCTGCTTACCGGTTCACCATGTAACACCATTGCTGCTTCCCTAATAAGCAGTTAGGTTATTTCCAATGTTTCAGTGTTACATACAGTGCTGCAGAGAGCCTCTTCTGCAAATCTCCTTAGCTCCAAGTGTCTTTTGCTACCTAGGTGGACCCCTGGAGATGGGATTGTTGGCCATAGTATTTTATATTTTTGCTTTTAATAGATACCACTAAAGTGGTCAACCTTACATTTCCATCAGCCATTTATGAGTACTTGTTTACCCAAAATCTTATCCATTCTTGATCTTATCAAAATTATTTTCCAACTTAAAGGAAGGAAATGGTATTTCATTTTTTGTTTTAACTTGCATTTCTTTTTAAAAATTGAAGTATAGTTGATTTACAATATTGTGTTAGTTTTTGCTGTATTGCAAACTGATTCAGTTATATATATTTTTTCAGATTACATTCCATTATGAATTCTTAAAAGATATTGAATGTAATTCCCTGTGCTATACAGTAAATCCTTGTTGCTTATCTATTTTATGTTTAGTAGTTTGTATCTGTTAATCCCATACTCCTCATATGCCCCTCCCTACCTCCCTCTACCCTAACCATAAGTTTGTTTCCTATGTCTGTGAGTCTGTTTCTGTTTTATATATAGATTCATTTGTACCATTTTTATTTATTTATTTATTTATTTTTGGCTGTGTTGGGTCTTCGTTTCTGTGCGAGGGCTTTCTCTAGTTGTGGCAAGCGGGGGCCACTCTTCATCGCGGTGCGCAGGCCTCTCACGGTCACAGCCTCTCTTGTTCCAGAGCACAGGCTCCAGACGCGCAGGCTCAGTAGTTGTGGCTCACGGGCCCAGTTGCTCCGCGGCATGTGGGATCTTCCCAGACCAGGGCTCGAACCCGTATCCCCTGCATTGGCAGGCAGATTCTCAACCACTGCGCCACCAGGGAAGCCCTGTATCATTTTTTAGATTCCACATATAAGTGATATCATATAGTACTTGTCTTTCTTTGTCTGCCTTACTTCACTAAGTGAAATATTCTCTAGGTCCATACATGCTGCTGCAAATGGCAATATTTCATTCTTCCTATGGCCAAGTAGTATTCCATTGAATATGTACATCTTCTTTATCCATTCATCTGTGGATGGGCCCTTGGGTTGTTTCCACGTCTTGGTTATTGTAAATAGTTCCTTTGCTGTACACCAGCAACTAACACAACATTGTAAATCAACTATACTTCAGTTTAAAAAAAACAGTCAGAGGGACAAGAAAAAAATTACCTCTTTCCTATTTTTTGCTTAGTCACAGATGTAATATATAAATCTTTTGATTTTTGTATGTTTGGTGTTATATCTGATCATCTTGCTGAATTCTCTTAACAGTTTAATAGTTTCTCAGTCGGTTTTCCTAGGATTGCTAGGGAGGCAATCATATTGTCTGCAAATAATAATATTCACTTCCCTTTCTAATATTTATATATATATATATTTTCTTCTTGTTAGATTTTTATCAAATAGGATAGTTATACAATTTTACTTAGTAGCTGTGAGAATAGGCATCATTGTATTGTTCCTGATTTTAATGCTTTTATTATTTGTTCATTAAGCATGATGCTTGTGGTAGATTTTTGGTAGATACATCAGTTAGGACTGCATTTAGCTGCATAAAAAAGAAACCTGATTCAATGACTTAAAGAAATATAGGTCTCATTTTTGTCACCTAAATTGTGTAGAGGAAGGCAGTCCTGGCCTCTTCCCAACTTCCTTGTATCCTATTTACTGTGTGTTTTTTCTCATAATCACAATATGGCTGCTGTTCCTCCAGGTCTTGGGTTGCATTCTGGGTAAGAGGAAGGGGAAGGCCAAAAGGCTGAGTTATGTCTCCTTTTATCTGAAAAACATTGATTTCTCGAAATTTTCAGGGTTAGACTTCCAATTTTCATCTTTTTGGCTGCATCTAGGCTATGTAACGATCCTCAGCTATAACCAGTAAACCTTACAACTGGGCATGTTGCTACCTCGTCCATTAATACAGAAGAAGAGGTGATGGGTATCAAGGAAGCAACAAGTAGTATCTTCTATGATGCCCTTACCAGGTTATAAATTTCACTTTTATTATTATTGGTTAGCATATATGAAATCCAATTCATTTAATTTGGGAGGCATCAACTGAATAGCTCATATGATTTTTATTCTTTACTGTGATAGATTCTGTAATGCTAAATTATTCTTATATTTCTGGAATAAAGCCTACTATGTCACCTTATGTTATTTTTGTTTTTAATAAACATTTTATTGAAATATAACATGCATAAAGAAACATGAATAAATCATAAATTTACACTTTGAGGAATTTGACAAAATAAGCTTGCCTTGTAACGACCATCCAGATTAAAAAATAGAACTTTATAACACCCCAGAAATCCCTCTCACACATTCTCCCAATCCTTTCTCCCTTCTTCCTATCCAGAGGAATATCTTAACTTCTAATATTATAGATTTGAACTTTAAATGAATGAAATTATACAGGATATGTTATTTTGGATCTGGCTTCATTTAGTCATAAATATATTCATGGGGTTTCTCTCCCACAAACTGTGGACATTATTGTGTGAAGCTATCACTTGTTTATATTCATTGCTTTATAGTATTTCATTGTATAAATATATTAAAATTTATTCTGTGCTACTGCTGATGGACATTTAGGTTACTTTCAGGTAACGTCTATTATAAATAGTACTACCATGAACATTCTTATACATGTTTTTGATTTTGAGTTACACAGTATGTGAACCTTCAGTTTTAGTGGGTATTGCCAAATGTTTTCCAAAAATGGTTGTACAAATTTATGGTCCTACCAACAGTGTATGAGAGTTCCTTTTGATTTACATCCTGGCAAACACCTAATATTGTTTATCTTTCACATTTTATCTATTCAGATAAGTAAGTGTGCTATTATAGTTTTAGTGTACCTCTTGTTTATTTTTAATGTGATTGGAAATATATTTTTTCATTTTTTAAAAATCATTTGCATATCATTTTTGTGATGTGTCTGTTCAAGTCTTTTGCCCAATTTTTCTATTTGGTATCTGTCTTTTTCTAATTGAGTTTTAGGAATTCCTTATATCTTTATATAATCTGGGTGTAACTCTTTTGCCAGGAGATATATATATATATATCTTCTCCCACTCTGTGTTTTGCCTTTTCACTGCCTTAATTTGTAGTACTTTTTGTATCCTTCTTAAGAATTTTGCCTACCTCAAGATCATAAAGATAAGTCTTACAATAGCTTCAATTACAGATCCAATTTCTTGTATAAATATGACTATTTATTTTGGTAAGTTGTGTTTTTTGAGGGAATTTATTCATTTTATCTAAAATTTCAAAGTTGTTCATAATATCCACTCATCTTTCTAATGCCTGTAATGTGTACAATGATGCCCTTTTTGTTCTTGATATTGGAAATATGTATCTTCTGTCTTTTTACTTAATCAATTTTGCTAGGGGATGATCAATTTTATTAGTGTTTTCAAAAAAGCAAATCTTGGCCTTTTTAAAAATCTGTTTACCATATTGTGTTTTCTATGCCATTAATTTTATTAATATGCTCACATTTATTCTTTTTAATTCTTCTATATTCTATTTTATCTGATTTTCAGACTTTCATTGTCTTTTTGTGTGTGTGTGTTACGCGGGCCTCTCACTGTTGTGGCCTCTCCCGTTGCGGAGCACAGGCTCCGGACGCGCAGGCTCAGCGGCCACGGCTCACGGGCCCAGCCGCTCCGCGGCATGTGGGATCTTCCCGGGCCGGGGCACGAACCCTCGTTCCCTGCATCGGCAGGCGGACTCTCAACCACTGCGCCACCAGGGAAGCCCCCAGGCTTGCATTTTTTTCTAACATATACAATTAAGACTAAAATTTCACTTCAATTATGGCTTTCGCTGCATCTCACAAGTGCTTATGTATTGTATTTTCAGTATCATTCCCTTCAAAATATATTATAATTTACCTTGCATTTTCTTATTTGACTGATGGACATCAGTCAAAGACTGATCCACATGATGTCTGAAAATTTCTTTGTTCCATTCTCTCTCTCAAAAGATAATTTTCCTGGGTATGGAATTCAGTGCTCAAATTACACAGGTATTTTCCTTCAGCACATTAAAGCTCTTATTCATTATCTTTGTGTACCAAAGGTTGCTAACAAGAAATCCGATGTAGTCTAATTTTTATTTATGTATAAGTAATTTGTGATGTATCTGTCTTCTCTGGCAGCTGGGCCTGTTCTTCTTTTTCTTTCTTTCTTTCTTTTTTATTTTATTTTATTTTTTTTTGGTAGCACAGCATGTGGGATCTTAGTTCCCCAACCAGGGATCAAAGCCAGGCCCCCTGCCGTGGAAGCACAGAGTCTTAACCACTGGACCCCCAGGGAAGTCCCACTTGTCCCTTTTTTCTTTACCCTTTATGTGCTGAAGTTTCACTCTTTGTGTGTGTGTGTGTGTGTGTGTTTGTGTGTGAGATGAACATGCATGCATGTACACACATCATTCTTCGCAATTTCTGTTCAACACCTTGTATATTCAGCCCATGTATTGAATTGTTAATTTCGGTAATTACTTTTTTTTATTTCCAAGTATTGAAATTGTTCTTGTAACAATTCCTTCTTTATTTCTCTGAGGTATATGTATTTTAAAGTCCTTTTCAGATGCTCTATTATCACTGTTCCCTTGGTTCTTCCATTAATTGTATTGTCTTACATTCGTGGTATAAAATTGCCTCAGGTATATGCTAATTTCTGGTTCTGCAACGACCTTCCATGAGAGAATTCTCCCCAGTGTGTTCTGAGTTGTAAACTACTCCCTGCAGGCAGACAGCGGAGGCATCACTGTGCACTTAGCATCAGACCTGGGCCCACTGTTCCCTTGGTTCTTCCATTAATTGTATTGTCTTACATTCGTGGTATAAAATTGCCTCAGGTATATGCTAATTTCTGGTTCTGCAACGACCTTCCATGAGAGAATTCGCCCCAGTGTGTTCTGAGTTGTAAACTACTCCCTGCAGGCAGACAGCGAGCTGGAGGCATCACTGTGCAGCCAGCATCAGACCTGGGCCTCAGCCTCCAAATGGCTACAGCCTCTCCTGCTTCTCCTGTGCATTTTCTTTCCTTTCCTTTTTTTTCTAAAGAAAAGGTTTACCATTTCAAGTCCAAGGAGTTTCTCTTTTTTTGACTCCAGTCTTAGCTATGAATGTATTACTTTGCTTTAACAATATTTTCTACACAGATGTTACATAGAAGGGAAAGATTTCAGCACGTGGTCAAGCTGCTCTCTTGACAGTAGCTTTTTGTCTGTTGAAACCACTAAATAGTAAGACTTCAGAGGCCAGGAGCCAAACCTGGCTGCAGACTGCCGTGGGGATGGCAGTGTGGGAGCAGCATCCGGGCCTCATTTGGGGGGAGCGGTCCTCTGTCTCACGCTGGCAGCACTGTGAGGGTCTCCTCTCCTGCCTGCTCAGCCCTCCCAGCTGGCATCTGCTGAGGTGCCTGTGATTCCTGGATCTCTGGTCAACCTCCAGATCTCAGCTCAGTTTGTCCTGGGCCCGGGGCCCCTAGCTAGGGGCGCCGTCTGCCTTCCCCAGGCCTGCTCCCAGGGGGCTCTGCAAGGCTGCCGCCCCAGGCCCCTCCGCCCAGGAAGCTCCTGGCCTGTTCTTCCTCCACTGCTGCACATTGAGGCCTGGGGAGCCCCTCAGCTGGTGGTTCTCAAACTTCCACGTGCAGCAGAATCACCTGTAGGGTGTTAAAATATAGGTTTCTGGGCTCTGCCCCCAAAAAACTCCAATTCTGGAGGTCTGGGGTGAGGTCTAAGAATTTCCACTTCTAACCAGGTCAGACTGGTGGGGAACCACAATTTGAGAGTCACAGCCCCAGACAGACAGCAGGGACTGTGCTCCCCTTTCTCTCCTAGCCCCAGACCTTGCCTTTGAAGTATCAAAGCCAGGAATGTGGCCAATCTCTTCTCTGATTTTCCTGGCTTGGGGACAATACTCACAGCTAGGAATCACAGCTGGAGGGCTGAGGGAAGTCTGGGGTCACAGAATGAAAACAGCATGGATCGGCACCAAATCATCCGCCCAGTTTAGTTGGTATTTTAAAGTGCTGGTCTTTTTCTCTTCAAGAAGCCATGTACATACATAACTTTAAAAACCACACTTTTTTTCTTTTACGTAGTTATTCCCTCCTCCACTTGGAGTAAGAGACTCTGAGAACCGGATGGGACCACAGCCACCTGGAGAACATTCATATTACACACCCTGGTTCAGAAGTGAGCCACAGCCACCTGGAGAACATTTATATTACACACCAGAAAAGAAAAGTTGAAGCACTGCGGTTAACCCCCCACTGGCTCGACAGATGGGAGAAAACCAATCTCGGGGAGCCGGGTCCACCCGCATCCCCTGCAGTTGCATCCAGGCCTGAACCAGGGACCCCTGTGCTTCCCAGCCTCCCACCTTCTGGCGCACGTTGTAGATGCGCAGAGAAACAATTAACATTTCATAGAAGGCCTAACAGATCTCTCTGCATATGTGATTTACTAGCTTGGTATTTTAAATATGTGAAATCGAAGTTACGTGTTACAATGTAAAACTCTGCTAAGGTGTGGGAGGAAGGCGGAGCCTGAAGACAAATCCTGACACCTCCTCCCCCCCTCCCCCTCCTCCTCCTCCTCCCCCCTCCCCCTCCTCCTCCTCCCCCCTCCCCCTCCTCCTCCCCCTCC
>NC_041224.1:37522269-37528375 GCF_002837175.3 Physeter macrocephalus | reverse complement strand
CTCTCCCTCCCCCCTCCTCCCCCGCCCCCTCCCCAGCCGGCTCTCCAGTGCGCGCTTGAGCCTGTGGGCTCCCAGCGCTCACAAAGGCCACTTTATCGAGTCTTTCAAACAGCTCTGGACCACCTGCTGCACTCCACCCACTTCGTCTGGGCACCTCACCTCCGCTCTAGTCCCCGCAGTCCGTTCTACACTCGGCAGCCAGAGTGTTTCTTGGTTCGTTTAATTTTATTATTATTTTTTACAGCCACACCTGTAATCGTGTTAGCAGCTATTAAACATGTCAAAAGAGTCTCAAGCTCAGGCCTCATACGGGAAGGATAACTTCAGACCTCCGATCAGATGGACAAAGGCAGATCATTTGATTAACACTAGTGACACCTGTGCGGGTAGCAGACACTCTCGTCTGCTGCTGAAGGCCATGAAATTAGGAAGTGTCTGTCCAACCATTGTCATGGTCGTTTGACAATGTTTATCAGAGTTATACATTTGCATACTTTGAGACCCATTTTTAGAGATTTACCCTAGAGGGCCAAGTGTTATGTGATAATTATTTGCACCATTGTTTGTAATAGCAAAGGACTGGAAGTGACCTAAAGGCTTATCAACAGGGGACAGGTTAAGATGTATAAGGGTATATTCATATCATGAAATTCTATATAGCTGTGAAAAACAATGAGGAAATTCTCTTTGTACAGACACAGAATGTTTTTTAAGGAAAATGGTTACGTGAGGAAAGCAAGTTGCAGAACGGTGCTGTGGATCTGTGTACATTTGTCTGTCTGTGCATCACATCTCTCCGGAATTGCACCCTGGAAACTGTTAACACTAAGCCCTGGTGAGGAAGCTGGGTGTCTGTGGGTCTCTGTCCTCTGCTGTTACTTTAGTTTCAAACCATGTTACAGTGTTGCCTACTAAAAAAAATACTACATAAAAATTTATAAAATGCATTATGGCAGCACCCACAACATGCCAGCCATGTAGCAGCTCCTTAGTCTTTGGTGAATGAATGAAATATGCCAGCCCCCCTAGGGAATATGCTCTGTATTAGTTACCAGTTGCTTGAACAAATTACCCGCAAACTTGGCAGCTTCAAACAACAAACAGCAAACATTTACTCTCCGCACCCCCCACCACCCCTGCTGCCCCCACCCCCCGCCACCAGGTTTCTGTGGGTTAGGAATCTGGAGATGGCTTAGCCATGGGCCCTGGTGGTGGCCTCTTGCGAGATGGTATCTGAACTCTAGGAACTGCAGTTCCCTGAAGGCTCGGCTGGGGCTGGGGCACCTGCTGCGGCCTCATGAATGTGGACTTGGCCGTGACCATCCCTAGGTCCTCACCGCTCGGGCCACCTCGTAAGCAGCTGGTGAGCTGAGAGAGAGCAAGAGAGGGCATCCAGGGTAGAAGCCATGGTCTTTGCCTGTACTCCAGTCTCAGAGCTGACACCCCATCACTGCTGCTGTGTTCTGTTCATTAGAAGCAAGTCAACAAGTCCAGTCCACACTCAAAGGGACGGGATCACACAGGGCGTGAATCTCAGGAGGTGCAGGTCATTGAGGGCTGAGAGGCCACCTGCCACGCACTCTGATGGCTTCACCCATTCCTCTTCCTAGATAAAGTCTTTGACGAGTCCTCGTAGGCCTGGCCTGACGCCTGCACACCCCCTCCCACCTCCTCTGCACAAGCCATTTTAAAAAAAATTTTTACTTTATATTGGAGTATAGTTGATTTACAATGTTGTGTTAGTTTCAGGTGTACAGCGTAGTGATTCATTTATACATGTACATGTATCTATTCTTTTTCAGATTCTTTTCCCACTTAGGTTATTACAGAATATTGAGTAGAGTTCCCTGTGCTATACACTAGGTCCTCGTTGATCATTTTTTATATAGTAGTGTGTATATGTCAATCCCGAACTCCCAATCTATCCCTCTTCCTCACCTTTCCCCTTTGGTAACCATAAGTTTGTTTTCTAAGTCTATGAGTCTATTTCTGCTTTGTAAATAAGTTCATTTGTGTCATATTTTAGAATCCACATGTAAGTGATATCATGATATTTGTCTTTCTCTGTCTTACTTACTTCACTTAGTATGATAATCTCCATGTCCATCCATGTTGCTGCAAATGGCATTATTTCATTTTCTTTTATGGCTAATATTCCATTGTATATAAACATGTACAACATCTTCTGAAACTTTTAAAAAAAATTTTTACTTTATATTGGAGTATAGTTGATTTACAATGTTGTGTTAGTTTCAGGTGTACAGCGTAGTGATTCATTTATACATGTACATGTATCTATTCTTTTTCAGATTCTTTTCCCACTTAGGTTATTACAGAATATTGAGTAGAGTTCCCTGTGCTATACACTAGGTCCTCGTTGATCATTTTTTATATAGTAGTGTGTATATGTCAATCCCGAACTCCCAATCTATCCCTCTTCCTCACCTTTCCCCTTTGGTAATCATAAGTTTGTTTTCTAAGTCTATGAGTCTATTTCTGCTTTGTAAATAAGTTCATTTGTGTCATATTTTAGAATCCACATGTAAGTGATATCATGATATTTGTCTTTCTCTGTCTTACTTACTTCACTTAGTATGATAATCTCCATGTCCATCCATGTTGCTGCAAATGGCATTATTTCATTTTCTTTTATGGCTAATATTCCATTGTATATAAATATGTACAACATCTTCTGAAACTGTGATTTAAAAACTCCCAACAAACAAAAGTCCAGAACCAGACGGCTTCACAGGAGAATTCTGTCAAACATTTAGAGAAGAGATAGCACCTATCCTTCTGAAACTATTCCAAAAAATTGCAGAGGAAGGAACATTCCCAAACTCATTCTATGAGGCCAACATCACCCTGATACCAAAACCAAACAAAAATACCACAGAGCTTCCCTGGTGGTGCAGTGGTTAAGAAATCTGCCTCCCACTGCAGAGGACACAGGTTTGAGCCCTGGTCCGGGAAGATCCCACATGCCACAGAGCAGCTAAGCCTGTGCACCACAACTGCTGAGCCTGGGCTCTAGAGCCCGAGAGCCACAACTGCTGAGCCCACGTGGCACAACTACTGAAGCCCACGCACCTAGAGCTTGTGCTCTGCAACAAGAGAAGACACCGCAATGAGAAGCCCGTGCACTGCAACTAGAGAAAGCCCGCATGCAGCAACGAAGACCCAACGCAGCCAAAAAAAAAATTAAAAAAAAAAAAAAGAAACAAAGATACCACAAAAAAAGAAAATTACAGGCCAATATCACTGAGGAACATAGACACTAATATCCTCAACAAAATCCTACAATTCAACAATCCATGGAAAGGATCAGACACCGTGATCAAGGGGGACTGATCCCAGGGATGCAAGGATTTTTCCATATCCGTACATCAATCAGTGTGATAGACCACATCAACAAATTGAAGAATAAAAACCATATGATCATCTCAATAGATGCAGAAAAAGCTTTTGACAAAATTCAACACCCATTTATGATAAAAACTCTGCACAAGCTTTTCTGCCAGCTCCGAGGCCTCTG
The DNA here is from genome assembly GCF_002837175.3 of Physeter macrocephalus. NCBI lineage: Eukaryota > Metazoa > Chordata > Mammalia > Artiodactyla > Physeteridae > Physeter > Physeter macrocephalus. The sequence continues at coordinate 37,524,840 of NC_041224.1, read as the reverse complement.
CACATGCTGTTCCCACCTCCTGGAACTTTGGCTCCAATGTAAGGGAAGCCCAGCCCCCTCTCCCACTAGGGGCTTTTGTAGCCTTTGTCCTGTCCCTTTGCTTGTGTGACCGATGGACGAATGCCTGTGTCTCCCGGAAGCTCTGAGAGGACACTGAGCTCATGTGGTTTTGCTTCCCCAGTTGCTCCAACACCAAACACTGATTACATGGTAACTACTCATTACATAGTAGGTAGATGAATTCATCATTTTCCTTGAATCAGTCAGGGTCCCAGCAAGAAGCAGATGGTACCTTCCAAAGAGGTAAAGGAGGAGCATTCAGGAAAAGGACTATTGACCAAGGTGGGGCAGCGTGTGAAGACAGATCAACAGGCTAGCCCTCAGGGGCTGGCAACACTGCGGGCTATAGCACCTCCAGGCCAGTTGAGGGAAGATTATTGGAATGCAGTGAGACCTGCAGCTGTGGGTGGGGCTGGGAGGCGAGGGTTCAGTGGGTGGGGGCTGTGGTCTTCCTGGAAGGACAGACGTGGCCCATTCCCAGCGCCTTGGGAGGAAGGGGCCGGGGGAAGATCCACCAACATCTCCCTCCTGCCAATACCTCCCATTGGGCAAACCAACCGGGAGCTGGGGCGCCCACAGACCCCGCCCACAGAGGCCACTTCCCGGGCACAGAGCCGGGTGGGAGAGGGTAGAGGGTGGGTCTGAGGGACAAGCAGGGGCATATCCCACACAGCCCAACTGACTCACCCTCCTGTCCTTTGTCGGCCACCATCTTAGTGCAGGATCATGGCAACTCGGTCACATTCTCACTTGGAAATGAAAATGTTAACCAGTTTTGCTCCCATGAGAAGTGGGGGAAAAGGGGGGAAAGAAACAGTGTGTGAACGTAAAGCACACGAGGTGCCAGGGAAGATGTTGTTTTCCTCTTGTGTGGACACACATCTGCAATATTTCTCGACCACATCTGGGACAGCAACTGCAATTGGAGTCACTACCAGATTAAGTTTTCGACAATCCGTCGTCATTGGATTGGGACAAGAGGCAAGTCAAACGGGGTGTGGGACAGCCGTCCCTCCATGCCCCTTTCCAGGCTCCGACCGTGCCGGTGAACCCCGCAGCTTCCCCAGATGCAGTGTCTCTTCTGGTTTAGGATCATGGGAGGGAGGGGCAGTTCCTTAGCCTTTCCTCCAATGACGGATCTCATCCCACAGGTCTGGAGAGCCAATCTGGGGACTCTGCAAGGGCCCCTGGATGTTTATTCCAGTGACACAGTCCGGAACTGGGAAGAAATGCAGGGTAGGTCTGCAGGCCTGTTAGACCCATTGGGAGTCAGATTTGGGCCGAAACTTCACTCTCCTGATGACCACGAGCCCCCAGTTGGCCTGTAGAGCCCAGTGACATTTTGCCTTCCTAAGAGTTTTCTAAACATTTCCTAGGAATTAATGTCACTTCAGCGGCAATGTCCAGAAATCTCCAAAGGTCTTGGCGTTGCCCTTTATCCAGGGCATACATGACCCTAGTCAACGGCCCAGAGCTCCTCCAGGGAGGGGTCAGAGGGAGATTGACAGCATATACTTGTGGCAACATTGCAGGATCCTCCCCAGACGCTCAGCCTCCCCTTTAATCAAGGGCCTCTGGGTCTGGGAACTGCCCTGGGTCTGGACATTTGGCCCCCATTCATTTCATTCTTTGGGGTCCATTAGCCACCGCCAGAGGTCACGTGGGTCAAAGCATTCTGGTTATGCCTGTCTTCCTGCTATTTACAACACATACACCCCCTTTGGCAGTTAAACACTGCCACTTGGTTTTTGCCTCTGCGGAATCCCACCATCACCAAGGACACCCGGGTCTGTCTCAACAGTGACCTCTCCCACCGTCAGACCTGGTCCACAGAGGAGAGCACGCACAGGGTCTTTGAGCAAGAGAGGTTGGTCTCCTGAGACACAGGCCGGCAGGCTGTTCCCAGCAGCCGGAAACAGACTCCGGTCCAGACAGACTCAAGGGTCAAGGTTCTTACCTCCCCCAGACTCTACTCAGATGTTTGCATCCCAGACCTCAGGGTCATACTCGTTCTTCAGCACATCTCACCCAGTCGGTCCAGCCTCATCCCACCCTGTGGGGCTGCTCCCTGGGGGGCCCCACCGGTGCAGGCTGCCCTTCCGCCTGCCCCACGAGGGCCTTTACTATCCACACATCAGGAGCAGGGCTCTAGCCAGTCTGTTGTTGCTGCAGCCCAGGGCCCAGGTCAGCGTCTGGCAAGGGAGTATTTTTAAGATTTATGATTAATGATGAAATCAATTCTCACAACCACTTTCTGAAGAAGAAGCAAGGGCCCCGTTTTTCAGCTGAGGCATCTCAGACTCACCTGAACCACCTGAAATGAGTCAGGAGGTTTTCAGAGAAATGCCAGGCAGACAAAAACCGTCACTGGAGGGCTTCCCTGATGGCGCGGTGGTTGGGAGTCCGCCTGCCGATGCAGGGGACATGGGTTCGTGCCCCGGTCTGGGAGGATCCCGCGTGCCGCGGAGCGGCTGGGCCCGTGAGCCGTGGCCGCTGAGCCTGCGCGTCCGG
>NC_041224.1:37492128-37522254 GCF_002837175.3 Physeter macrocephalus | reverse complement strand
GCCCCAGCGGTGAGTGGCCCGCGTACCGCCAAAAAAAAAAAAAAAAAAAAAAAAAAAAAAAAAACCGTCACTGGAGGACGTCACTATTTTACAGCATCCATGATCATAATGACGACCAGCACAATTCGGCACGTTTTACACACGAGGCCCTGGGTTCAGACACGTACGTGTGCCGCTGAGTCCAAGTCTCGTGACAACCCCATAAGGCAAGTAATGGTATTTCCCCATTTTACAGTCGAGGGAACTAAGGTTGGGTAGAGGAGAGGCATCTGTCCAGGGTCAGAGCCCCAGGCTGAGTCCTGGCTTGGCCGGAATTGCTCAATCACGATGCACACTGCTCCTTTGGAACAGATATTTTTAGACAGTTGTGTATTATGTAGGCAGAACAACGGCCCCCTGAGACGCTCACATCCTAACCTCTGGACACTGGACACTTACAGGAAAAAGAGACTTCCTAGATGTGGTGAAGGGCCTCGAGATGGGGAGATTTCCCTGGCTTCTCTGGGTGGGCAGAATCGAATCACTTGAGTTCTTTTTTTTTTTTTTTAATTTTATTGGAGTATATTTGTGTTAATTTCAGGTGTACAGCATAATGATTCAGTTTACATCTAGATGTTATATATTCATTCTTTTTCAGATTCTTTTCCCATATAGGTTATTACAGAATACTGAGTAGAGTTCCCTGTGCTATACAGTAGGTCCTTGTTGTTTATCTATTTTATATATAGTAGTGTGTGTATGTTAATTCCAAGCTCCCAATTTATCCCTTCCCCACCTCCATGTTTCCCCTTTGGTAACCATAAGTGTGTTTTCTTTGTCTGTGACTCTGTTTCTGCTTTGTAAGTTCATTTGTATCATTTTAAAAATTAGATGCCACGTATGAGTGATATCATATGATATTTGTCTTTCTCTGTCAGTCTTAGTTCAACTTAGTATGATAATCTCTAGGTCTATCTATGTTGCTGCAAATGGCATTATTTCATTCTTTTTTATGGCTGAGTAATATTCCATTCTATATATGTACCACATCTTCTTTAAACATTCATCTATCAATAGACATTTAGGTTGCTTCCATGTCCTGGCTATTGTAAATAGTGCTGTAATGAACACTAGGGTGCATGTATCTTTTCAAATTATGGTTTCCTCCAGATATATGCCCTAGGAGTGGGATTGCTGGGTCATATGGTAGCTCTATTTTTAGTTTTTTAAGGAACCTCCATACTGTTCTCCATAGTGGCTGCACCAATTTACATTTCCACCAATGGTGTAGGAGGGTTCCCTTTTCTCCACACCCTCTCCAGCATTTATTATTTGTAGACTGTTTAAATGATGGCCATTCTGAGCGGTGTGAGGTGGTACCTCGTTGTAGTTTTGATTTGCATTTCTCTAATAATTAGTGATGTTGAGCATCTTTTCATGTGCCTTTTGGCCATCTGTATGTCTTCTTTGGAGAAATGTCTATTTAGACCTTCTGCCAATTTTTTGATTGGGTTGTTTGTTTTTTGACATACACTTGAGTTCTTAAAAGCAAAGACCCTTTCCCACCTGTGGCCAGAGAGACACATGAAGCCAGAAGCAGGGCCAGAGACATGCAACTTTCTTGGCTTTGAAGGTGGAGGAAGGGGGCTGTGAGCCAAAGAATGCGAGTGGCCTCTAGAAGGTGGAAAAGGCAAGGATGCAGATTTTCCCCAGGAGCCTCCGGAAGGAATCAGCCCTGCCCACACCTGGATTTTTAGTTCAGTGAGATCTGTGTCGGATTTCTAGCCTATAGAACTGTAAAATAATCAGTTTGGGGCTTCCCTCGTGGCACAGTGGTTGAGAATCTGTCTGCCAATGCAGGGGACACGGGTTCGATCCCTGGTCCGGGAAGATCCCACATGCCACGGAGCAACTAAGCCCATGAGCCACAACTGCTGAGCCTGTGATCTAGAGCCCGTGAGCCACAACTACTGAGCCCGAGTGCCACAACTACTGAAGCCCACACACCTAGAGCCCATGCTCCGCAACAAGAGACGCCACCGCAATGAGAAGCCCATGCAACGCAACGAAGAGTAGCCCCCGCTCGCTGCAACTGGAGAAAAGCCCACGTGCAGCAGCAAAGACCCAACACAGCCAAAAAATAAATAAATAAAATATATAAATTTATTTTAAAAGTAAATAAAATAAAATAATCAGTTTGTGTTCTTTAAGCCACAAGTCTGTGGTCATTTGTTACAGAAGCAACACCTTCCCCTGGAACCTGGGAGAAGGGTCCGGGGAAGCTGTGCTTCAGCCACTCTGGAGGAGGCCTGTCCACCTCCACCTGCCACATTCCTGGAAATGACACTGTGGGTCCGAGTCTTGAGCAGGATTTTTCCGGGAATGGCTCAGTCATCTCCCCAGATTAGCTCCCACGTTCAGTGACATATGGACAAAGATGTCCAGTGGTTAAGCGGGGAAGACACCAGCCCCAGCCAGTCATCGTTGTTATGGTGATAGTTGTCATTATTATAGCATCATATACAGCAGTCATGTCTACGGGCTGCTCTGAGGGTCTATAGCAGCGGTCCCCGACCCTTTTAGCCCCAGGGACCCGTCTTGTGGAAGACAATTTTTCCACAGATGGCGGGGCGGTGGGGGATGGTTCAGGCAGTAATGTGAGCGATGGGGAGCGATGGTGAGCCACAGATGGAGCTTCGCTGGCTCGCCCCCGCTCACCTCCGGCTGTGCGGCCTGGTTCCTAACAGGCCGCGGACTGGTGGTGGGGTTTGGGGACCCTTGGTCTATAGCATCCCAGGCACTCCAGCTTTCTGTCCAAAGCAGCTCCTGTAGCCTGAGGGCAGGTCTCCAGGGAGAAACATGTGTGCAAGCTGCAACCAGCAGAGGGATACACATGGTCAGAGGGGATCCTGGTGGCCTGGCGGGGACAGCCACCCTACTTGCTAAGCCCAGCCCGTACCTCTCAGAACTACTTGCTTCTCACAGTGAATTGACTTCTTCTTGTCCTGGCTCCTCCCAGATTCTGGTTGGTCGCATTATCTGAGGGAAATCTTGCCAGGGAGGGTCAGTGGAATAAGCTTCAGACCCACTCTGCAGGTGGTCCTGAGGCCAGAAATGATATTCAACATCCCCCTCCCTGTTATGGGCTGAACTGGGTCCCCCTCCCCACCCCGACCCCTGCTCCAGATTCCTGTGCTGTAGTCTTGGCCCTCGGTAGTTCAGAATGTGACTGTATTTGGAGATAGGGTCTATACAGGAGTGATGAAGTCAAAATGAGGCTGTTAGGATGGGCCCTAATCCAATATGAGTGGTGTCTTTTTTTTATTATTCCTTTTTTCAATTTCATTAAAGTATAGGTGATTTACTATGTTGTGTTAATTTCTTCTGTACAGCAAAGTGACTCAGTTATACACACACACACATATATGTGTATATATATATGTGTGTGTGTGTATATATATATATTCTTTTTCATATTCTTTTCCATTGTGGTTTTGTGTGTGTGTGTATATATATATATATTCTTTTTCATATTCTTTTCCTTTGTGGTTTATCACAGGATATTGACTATAGTTCCCCATGCTATACAGTAGGACCTTGTTGTTTATCCATTCTATATATAATAGTTTGCATCTGCTGATCCCAAACTCCCAATCCATCCTTCCCCCATGGAAACCACAAGTCTGTTCTCTATGTCTGTAAGTCTGTTTTTTGTTTCATAGATATGTTGATTTGTATTGCATTTTAGATTCCACAAATAAGTGATACCATATGGTGTTTGTCTTTCTCTGTCTGACTTACTTCACTTAGTATGATAATCTCTAGGTCTATCCATGTTGCTTCAAATGGCATTATTTCATTCTTTTAGATGGCTGAGTAATATTCCATTGTGTATATGTACCACATCTTCTTTATCCATTCATCTGTGGATGGACACTTAGGTGGCTTCCATGTCTTGGCTATTGTAAATAGTTCTGCTGTGAACATTGGGGTGCATGTGTCTTTTTGAATTATAGTTTTGTGTGGGTATATGCCCTGGAGTAGGATTGCTGGGTCATATGGCAACTGTATTTTTAGTTTTTTGAGGAAACTCCATACTATTTTTCACAGTGGCTGCACCAATTTACAATCCCAGACTGTGTCCTTTTAAAAAGGGGAAACAGGGACAGAGAGACAAACATAAGCAGAGGGCAGCTGATGAGGAGACGCAGGAAGAAGACGGCCATCTAAAGCCAAGGACAGAGTCCCAGAGCAGACCCTGCCCTCCCGGCCCTCAGAAGAAAACCACCCTGCTGATATCTCCATCTCGAACTTCTGGCCTCCAGAGCAGTGAGACAATACATTTCTGTGGTTTAAGTCACGCGGTCTGTGGCAGTTTGAGATGGCAGCCCTAGGAAATGAGTACCCTCTGCTGCCATCTGGTCTGAACTTGGCTCAGGCTTGGCCATACTGCTGGTGGGGTGGGGGAGCCCGGTGGGATCACCTCTATCTCTGGGTGATAGGAGACCCTGGCTGCCGTGCATATCAGGATGGCTGCAGGGCCGTCTGGTTAGAGGTCACCCTGCGCGTGGGAGCACCCAGAGATGCCACGATGAGCCCCTGATCCAAACACACTGCTCCTGTTCCTTTCTCGACAAGAAAATCAGGGTCAATTTTCCAGACCAGGGAAAGGCCTTGGCTTTACCTGCTTGTCTCCTGGCACAGGGAGCCCCAAGTTGCCAGGTAGAAGCTGTAGCTTTAAGTCCAGTGTGATCTTCCTGGGTGTCCTAGGGGAATAGTCTCCCCTCTGGCAATGAGGACCTCTCGACCCTCAGTCAACCCACAGAACCTAAAATCATGGTGGTGGGAAGCATGGCTCCCCTACGTGGGTCCCTGGGAACCATGATGAGCGGGTCCTTCCTACCAGGGGTGCTGCTGGTTCCTATACTTGAACATCAGGTCATGACAGACCTTTGGCTGCAGTCCCCTGCCTCCCCACCCCCCCAGAAGCAGTGCCCAGTCCTGCAGGGCGGGTCCCTGAGCCAGCGACTCGGCTACAAATTCCGGAGCCTTTTCCCCTGCTCCATTGGCCAAAAGCTCCTGGTTGGTGTGGAATTTGGTGGGGACATGGATCTTATGGTCATATGCCCATGGCGCCCTACATGTTCTGGGCTACGAAGGCTCCCTGGTCCCAGGTAATTTGTGCAGGATCCAGGCTGGTGAATCAGACGCATGAGTCCTTGAGTAGTGGTTCCTACAGGAGATGCTAATCCCCCCTGGAATACACACCGATTCCAATCAGGGCACATTGCTGTGATTTCAGCCCCTGAGCAGCTGGTGGTCTCTGTGAGGGCTGGTGGCACGTCAGGGGCTCATCGTGGTCTCTGTGGCTGATGGTGGGATGCTCTGTAGGATCCAGATCAGCCTTGGTGGGAGGAAGTCTGCGTTGCAGCCCCCTTCTCTGCCAGCACCCCTGATCGTCACGGGCCTGGGCAGAGTCCTGGGCAGGCTGAGGACGGACGTTGGGTCATCTCTGTGCCCTGTCCACCTGGCTGTGTCGTGCTTGCTGGGTGCTCCCTGACTGCATTCTGTGCAACCCCAAGATCCTGCCGCAGACTGCCTCTTCCTGTAGGGTCACGCACTTGCGGCCTCCACGTCGCAGAGCCTCCAGTCTTGCTGCATGGTCCTTACCAACCAGCCAGGCCATTCCCTGCTGCCGGTAAAGATGTCCAGCCTTGAGCCTCCTCTTGCTTCACACAAAGTGGGTGGCCAGGTGCACGGCCTGGAGTCTGTCCTCTCACTGCTGTCTTCGGGGGACACCCTCCACACAAAGGGGGCCCCATTCCTTCCCCATCAGGGCCTGACTCTGCCCCAGGTGGATGGCTGGGGCTGTGGATTCAGGCGGCTCTGAAGTCCTGCTTCTCTCCAAATGCCCCAGCCCGACTCTTCTCTTCTGGCTGCAGGAGACAAGGGTTTGCACAAATGCTGCCTCGGGCCCTAAACTGGTAAAGGATCCACCTGAGCTGTGCATCTTCTCTGTTTCTCACCTCCCTTCCATCACCAGAAACACTGCCCGGTTCCGTGCATCCCTTTCCTCCCGGCTTCTCAGAACAGCAGTGCTCTGGAACGGAGGGCCACTGGGACCCTCGGCACTGGACCCACAGCTGCCGGGAGGTCACCTGGCTCCAGAGTCCCAGCCTCAGGGCTGGCCTCCTAGGGCCACTGCTGGACCATTGAACTTTGCTCTGGAGCCCGAGAAGCAGAGCCAGAGATGAGACACCTGTGCAGGGGACTTCTAGGAAAGAGCTCCCAGGAGAGACCACTGGGATGGGGGTGGCCAGGACAGGCCGTGGGAGAAGCTGAGGAAGGGGGGGCAGTTTCAGGTAAATTCCCAGAGCCGCTGGATCCCACAGGGCGCTCTGAGGGTCAATTCCACCTCGGGGTTCGTCCCCCCTTGCAGTAAGAGAGCTTCCCTGTTCCCTACCTGTCTCAGCCCCAGGAGAGGTGGACATCCCAGGCAAGTCCAGCCCTCTGCTCCAGTGTTGTGGACGGTGATTCTCCAAGGAGGCTGGAGAGACAGGCCTGGAGCAAAAGCCCACCGAGGCTGGTGGAGGCGTGAGCACAGGGCCAAGCCGGCACTGCTGGCGTCGGCTGCAACGGGCCACCGATGCCTCCCAATCGCAGAGAAGATGTCTTGGCTGCCGGGGCTGCCGCAGTCAAGGACCACGACCTGGTCGGCTCAAACAACCCCTTTTCTCCTCTCCATCAATTTTCGCTGAAGGCCCGTGTGCCCTCTGGATAAACATATGCAAGTGATGATGGGGCCTTGCTGGAGACAACCCCCTTTAAATAGGTGGTCAGGGTGAGGTCTGAGGTCCCAGACAGGGCTGGTCAGACAGACCTTTGGGGACAGGAGCCCCTTGAAATGCTTCTTCAATATTTTTCTTCCCTGTGTTTGTTCAGTCAACAAATGGTTACCGAGGGCCTACCATGTGCCAGGTACTAGGCCATGAGCTGAGGATGTGCCCTGCATTGTGCAAAGCACAGAGGGAGGGAGAGACAGAGAGAGACAGAGAGAGAGAGAGAGAGAGAGAGAGAGACTGAACCATTAATCAAACAATCATGCAAATAAATTAGGAACTGCAGACCGCAGGAAAAGTCAAGAAGGAATACACAGGCTGGCACAAGCAGGCAGTACTCAGAGGCCAGTCCTGGACTGTAGGCAGCCCCAGAAGCAATCTGGAGAGCCCAAGGGGCCCTGAAGGAAGGGCCCTCCAGGATGCCTGGCCTTGGCATCACAAAGGCCCCTGGGAGGGGAGGATGCCCTGCTCTTCTGCTTCCTGGCTCAGGGCCATGGGGAGCACAGCAGCCAGGCTGCCTGAGCTGCCCCCCGGCCCCCGCCAAGGCTGAAGGCTCTGCTGGGACTGGCTTCAACCAGAGCTTCTCTGAGAAAGCATCAGAGTCCACGCCAGAGAGAAAGCAAGCCCCCTGCAGAGGCACAAGGCCTCCGAGTCCTTCATCTGGAAACAGTAAGGAGGCTTCCCAGGGTCTCTGCATTCAGTGTAAAGGTTTCAAGACGGAGGAAACCAGTGGGACCCAGTGCAGGATGGTGCAGGGTAGGGGTGGCATATGGGGCTGGGGAGACCTGGGGGGCATGGGGGAAGGGACCCGCACTCCTTCCAGGAAGCCCTCCGTGCGGGCCTTCTCCCACCAGGGATTCTTCCAACTGTCATCTTGCCCTTGATGCAGGGGTCAGGGTTGTCCCTGTCGCTCAGCAGAGCAGCTCATCTGGCCTCGGCCCACAGAGCAGGAGCTCAGTCCTGTTTGTGGAAGAGAAGCCGAGGAAGCTGCCTTGAACCATCTCCTTCCTGGATCCAGGCCAGCATTTGCACTTGGATGTGGGAAGGTCAGCTCCAGGTCTGGGTTTGGGGGTGGCTGGGGCCATTCGAGGTGACGGACGGGGCAGGCTGTGAGGAGGGCCCTGCCTCCCAGCCCCCCACTCCATGGGGTGTGGGGTTTGAGCATCCTCCAAGATCTCAGGCTGGGCAGGAAAGCTGGGGTCACAGTCCTGCCACTGTCTAGTTCTCTGTCTTCCCATACCACAGAGATATAGCAATGTCTGTTCCTTACTTTAAGTCATTCCCTATTTGTGGTTAACTGTTATAAATGTATAAGATTTTTTTTTCATCTAAATAAATGGACCCACTAGAAGGTAATACAGTAGGTCCCTCAGTCTTGGCATTCTTGACATCTCAGCTTGGACCAGATCTTTTTGTGTGTGTGTGGGCAGCTGTCCTGTGCACTGTAGGATGTTTAGCAGGACCCCTGGGCTCTGTCCACTAGATGCCAGAAGCATCAGCCCCATCTGCAACAACCAGAAATGTCTCCAGATCTTTCCTGATCACCACAAAATCGTCTGGTCAGGCCCCATGATCTGATGTGGGAAATGTGATTAATCTTGGACAAACCAAGCACAGCAGGACGGAAGAGAAGGAGGATGGACTCTGAGCCTGGGGTGTGGTCCTCCAGCTCGGGGCTTCCCCTGGAGAAGCTTTATGTCCCTGTTCTTTAGGTCCCTTCCTAGAGGTGGTTTCAAGGTTCCAGAGGAGCTCAAGTGAGGTTGCTTCTGGAGCAGAAAGAGGCTCCACGACAATAAATGCTACTCTTTCTGGAATCTCACGGCTTTGTTTCTTCCTAGTACTGACTGGTTCCAGCTACAACAAATAAGCATCATGATTCTCATCGTAACAGACAAGACTCTTCAAGTTATAGGGGACAGGAGCTCAACTCAAACTAACTTATGGAACTGAAAAGTCTAGTGGCAGGAGATAAAGCATGGCTGGATCCAGAGCTTCAAGTGATATCATGGGGGCCTTATGCTTCTGTCCTCAACCCTGATTTCCTGTGTCTTAGCCTCGCTCTCCAGAAGCCCCTTCGTGGGGAGCTCTGGCAGCTCCAGGCTGGCATTATCCTCACTGCTTATCATCACAGAGGAAAGGGCATCTCCTGTGTAGCTCTTCAGCAGAAGTCCTGTGGTTGAATCTTAAGGGAGTCACTGGGGTCACATACCCACCCCTGAGCTAAGCCTTAGAGTCAGGGGGAAGGAATACACAGATTGGCTTGGGCCAGGTCACGTGCTCAGCCCAGGTGGCACAGGAGGGGTGGAGGATGAGGGAAGGGTGGTCCCTCAGAGGGACATCTGAGTGGCTGTCACCAGAAGACAAGCAATTCATTGCTGCATGAAAACATCCTCTATATTTGCAGCTCAGGGAAAAGCAAAACGGAGTGCCCCTCACCGCCCCCCTCAACAAATACCGGTTACAAATCGGGGGCTCTGTTGGCTTATCTTGTTAATCACTGATGCTGTACCTGCCTCTCAGCAGGAAGCCATCCCAAGCCATCTCTTGCCAAGGGGGTTCAGATCCCTTCCAAATGCTCTCCTTGACACCCACGGTGAGCTTTCAAGACAGGTCCAGACAGCCCTCCTGGCTCCTCTGTGATGGAGTTCCACAGTGGGCTCTGCCCCCTGCCTGCCCACTGGTTCCCAAACACACCCTCTCTGGCCGTGCCCAAAGCAGACCCCTCTGGAACTCTCAGGTTGGGTCCTGTAGTCCTGCCTAGATGCCCCTTCCCCCTGGGGAATTGTTATGTCCCCAGCCCCTCTGCCCTCCTGCCCCTCCAGGCTTTGATCTTGCTCATCCGGTCCCCACGAGTCTGCCTTCATGTTGCGTCTTGGAGAACAGCATTTGGAGTCTTGGCCCGTCCCTCCCAAGAAGTCTGACCTCCGTGTGAAGAATGACCCACCTCCGACACCCTCCCCACTTGACCCAAGTCACATAATAAGGGGTGTCGAGGAGCAGCCTCACACCTGTCACAATCTGCCCACACTCTGTCCCCCACTCACGTCGGTGGTGACGCCACATCCTACTCCTTGTCATCAGACTCGCTCAAGGTTCTGTCTCTATGATATCAACCCAGCTGTCTCCACCATGTCATCTACTTACCATCCATCCCTCACATACGAGCTACATCCACACCTTATGGCCTGTACTACTTCCCCTCTATCATCTACACAACAGAGTCTCTAGAATAAAGGAGGTCTGCACTGCAGTGATTTTTTTTGTCCCCACCTTTATCAAAATGCAGTGGGTAACTTCTCCCACAAAAACAACAAACCTCTGCTTTTTCTAGACATGCCAGCACCTGTGTGGTGGACCCCTCCTCAGAGGCCCACCCGAGGGTGAGGCCCATGCCCCACGTTGCTCCGCAGATACCTGTGTCCTGCAGCCCATTCTGTGTGGTCACTGAAGGTCTGAATCTGGAGGGTCAGGACCCAGAGCGTTCATAGTTATAATAATCCACCTATTGCTATAAAGCCTGAATTTGGGGGCAGAATCTACGTCCTGAAGTCGGTCAAAAAAATCAACAGTATTTACTTTGGGGGAAGGTCCTTTGCTTCCGTGGTTGGCAAAGGCATTTCCATACTACCTCCCTCTGTGTCTGCTAAAGTAAAGGAAAAACCTGTTAGAGTGGGATATAACTCTAACAGGTTAGTATTCACTCAAATTCACTCTAGTGAATTTCCCCAGTGACTTAAGTCCTGAGGGTAAAAGAATCAAAGACCTCCATGGGGGTGGTTCCATCCTGGACCTTGGGGATTTTCGAGGTCAACTCGCTCACCTGAACAGAGGAGGAAACCATACGAGGGAGGCACCAGGTGACCTACTTGGAGCCCTGTCCTGGCTTGTGTCTTAGCTGGGGCTGGAATACAGGATGCCTGGCTCCTGGTTCAAGGCACTTCGACTGCACAGGATGAAGGGGTAAGGAAGATGAGCCCAAGTGCTTGGTGTTGATGAGAGGTGAGACCCAATGAGGCTTGTGCCGAGGGGTGACTTATGGAGAGCGGTTCTGCTGACCCCACAGAGAGAGGACATGTGTGTGTCAATCAAATCCACTTACACACTCGGGGGGAATGAAAGAAAAATTAACCTTCTGTCTTTCGGGAATGTCCTCCCCAGCCTATGAGGCAGAGCATTAGTCTTCTGTCCTATATAGAGAAGGTGTGCATTATTTGTAAAAACTAAATTATGCCAAGTGCTGAGGAATTGACAGGTTTTTGGCTCCACTTTCCTGCCTTGTGGGAATTCTTGCCTGGCTGGGGAGCTTCTCTTGGCTGAAGGGGACGGGCACCAAGCCTGCAATTCAAGAATACTGCCGCTAGGTGGCGACAGGGAGCAAGACCACTGGTTCAACCCTACAGTCAGGGAGGTATCTATTGGGTTGGACAAAAAGTTTGTTCGGATTAAGATGTTATGGAAGATGCCACTTTAGTGGCATCAGATGGGGTCTATTTTCTTCCCTTGGGGAAAGGGACCAGGGATTTCAGATGTCTGTTACTCTCCAAAGGGTTAAGAACCAGGGTTATGAATGATAATTTAAAAATTTTGCTTTGGGATAGATAATAATATTATATACTTCAAAAATAGAAAAGGTAATCAGTGAAAAGTCTTCCTGTGACTCCTGCCCTAGCCACCAGCTTCCTTCCCACAGGCGACCAATGTTTATGAGTTTCTTGTGATCCTTCCAGAGAGGCTGTATGACGGCACACAAGCAGGTGTATGCTCGCTCTTTTTTCCCTTTTCCGTTCTTACACACGTTAGCACACTGATCACATCTTCTGCTCTTTGTGCTTTCACTTACCAAACTTAACTCTGCAAAATAATATGGCTAGGGCTTCCCGGGTGGCGCAGTGGTTGAAAGTCCGCCTGCTGATGCAGGAGACACGGGTTCGTGCCCTGGTCAGGGAGGATCCCACGTGCGGCGGAGCGGCTGGGCCTGTGAGCCATGGCCGCTAAGCCTGCGTGTCCAGAGCCTGTGCTCCGCAACAGGAGAGGCCACAACAGTGAGAGGCCTGCGTACCGCAAAAAAATAAAAATAAAAATATGGCTATCTTGCACATGTGTGGAACACATGTTTAAAAACTCCTAGGTGGGCTTCCCTGGTGGCACAGTGGTTAAGAATCCGCCTGTCAATGCAGGGGACACAGGTTCGAGCCCTGGTCCTGGAAGATCCCACATGCCGCGGAGCAACTAAGCCTGTGCACCACAACTACTGAGCCTGCACTCTACAGCCCACGAGCCACAACTACTGAGCCCTTGTGCCACAACTACTGAAGCCCTCGCTCCTAGAGCCTATGCTCTGCAACAAGAGAAGCCACTGCAATGAGAGGCCTGCACACCGCAATGAGGAGTAGCCTCTGCTCGCCGCAACTAGAGAAAGCCTGTGTGCAGCAATGAACACCCAATGCAGCCAAAAAAAAAAAAAGAAAAGAAAAAGAAAAAAAAAAACCTCCTAGAAATAGAGTTCTTAGGTCAAAGGGCTTGTACACTTGTAATTTTGATAGAAGTGATCTAAATATTCCTCCGTAGAAGTAGTGCTGATTTATACTTCCGAGGAGAAGTGCCGAAGTTCGTGTTTCCCCTTGCCCTCTGGAACATATTGTGTTACTGCACTTCTGGGTCTCTAACAGGCAAAAACCATGGCATCTAGGTATAGTGTTAATTTGCATTTATTATTCTGACTAAGGAGGACATCTTTTCAGATGTTTAAAAGTCATTTGTATTTCCTTTCCTGTGAACTCTCTGCTCCTTACCTTTGTCTATTTTTTCTTTTGAGTTGTCCTTTTTTCTATTTCTAGATGCTACTGACATATTAGGGAAGTTAACTGTTGGTGAAATGAGTTGCAAATATTTTGCTTTTGGTTTGTTGTTGACTTTGCTTATGGTGGTGATTGTCAGGCAGGGATTTTTATGAAGTCAAATTTAACAATCTTTTATGTTACAGCTTTTCAGTTTTGTGGAATACTGAGAAGAGCCTTCCCTACTCCAAGATTCTTTAAAAATCCTCTGAAAAGAGATAGTTGGCTGGAGCCCGGCAGACTCAGGAGTCCTGAGTGAGGCGGGGGCGGGCCTGTGCCTTTGACCCTGTGGACTGTGAACATCAGCCACTGTTGCTCCCGCGTGCAGGGCTGGGGTCTAACCCTGTTGGTTGGCCCAGAGCTTGTCCATGGGAAGAGGGGACCACAAACAGCAAAGACAGCTTACCTCAGGGGCCAGGGGGATGGGTCACGAACCTGCCCCTGGCCTGCTTCTGGGCTCTGCCTTTGTGGCCTTCTTTTGGCACTTGAGCTGCAAAGCTGCCCTACCAGGACACACTTCTGCCCCCTCCCACCCAACTGGAGGCTCAGGCCCTCACCGTGAGCACTGGGGGTGCCAGAGGGAGTTGCGGAGCAGGGAGGGAGACAGGCCCACAGGGCCCATTCACAGGAAGTCCACACCAAGTCTGCGCTGGTCCGGCTGGGGACTCAGCTTTTCCCAGGCCTCTGCTCAGGGCAGCAGGAGGAGGCCCACGCAGGCCTCCTCTTCCCTCTTCAGAACTGCCCCCACCGCAGTGGCACCCTAATCCAGCCGAAAGAAGAGACAACAGAAGGCAAATAATCAGGATTTGAGCGAGGGAGTCACCAGAGCCCGGCTCGGACCCACAAGGCACCCTGCGCACTACTCCAGCTGGAGCCGGCAGGTTACACGACTGTGTGGGACCGAATGAAATGGCCAGAGGGGTCAAAGGTGACACCAGCGTCTCCAGCATATCCTTCAGGGGGTTCCAGGGGGATTATTCCCACTGTAGGGTGGATCACCTCCTCTCCTTGGGATGTGTGTGGGGAGCTGGAAGTGGACATGGTTTGGGTCCTCTCCGTTCAGGACTGCAAGGAGGGAAAGGGTTGGGGCGAGGCCCTGGGGGAGGGGAGGCCAGTGGTCGAGGCCAAGGCAGCACAGGACATTGGAAACGGGGTGATGGGATGGTTCCCAGGGATCTGGCATGCAACCCGCGACTGGGGGATCTGCGGCGGGTAGGCAGCAGGGGTCCTCCCGTCCGGAAGGGGCTCTCCCGTGGCCGAGATCCCCCCCAGGGCTTCTGGCCTGGGGCTCCCTCTCGCCACGCCGCCGCGCGGGGCCAAGCAGGGCGCGGTCGCCGGGGCCCCTCCGCCGAACGCGGTCGGGAGCTCGCCAGGGGGCAGCGTGGAGCCCAGGGCAGGTGCGGGCGCAAGAAAGCCTCGCTGTCACCTGTTCCACCCGCCGGAGGACCAGACCCCAACGGTTCCCGATCCCGCAGGTCCCGGGCGCGCCCGAGAATCTGTGTGCTCCCCAGGACCCGGGGCGGTTGGGGGGCCGCGGCTTCCAGAGCTGGGCTCGGGCCCCCAGCCCCGAAGCCGGCCCCGCATCATCCGGACCCCAGGTGCGCCCTATTGCCCGCTGACTGTCCCGGCGCGGGCTCAGGGGAAGGGGCTGGGCACGCACGCATCTTTGTCCTCCTCCCTGTCTTCCCGCCGCGCGCTCTCGCTGGGCGGGGGGCGCGGGCGAGGCCCGGGAGGGGCGGGGCGCGGGCTGCCAGCCGCAGGCCGGTGCGGGGTGCACCCGCGGGCCGCGCCGCGTGCGCCGGGCAGGGGCGGCCCTGCGTGCCGTACGCCGCGTCCGGGGCGCGCCCGCTGCTATCCAGCTTCCCGGGCTCCGCAGCATCTCGGTGCGCGGCTCACAAAGAGCTGCGGCGGCGGCCCCGCGCTCGGCCTCGCTGACGGAGCGGCGGCGGCGGGCCGGGGCGGCAGTGCACCCGCGCGGCCCCGCGCCCGCGCCAGGTAAGCGGGAGTCCGGGCCGCCCGACCCGCCCGCGGCTGCAGTCTGAGGGCGCCCGGGCGGGAGCGGGGGGCTGGGGGTCGGGGGGCCACGGAGGGTCGGGGGGAGCAGACCGGCGCCCCCTGGACCGGCGGGCGGGCGCGGCGGGGCCGAGCCGGCGGCTCGCGCATCCCGGGCGGGGGGTGCCGCGGCGAGGGGCGACCCGGCGCAGACCCGGGGCGCGGGCCGGCGGTGGCTGCCCGCTCGGGTCCCGCCGGGCTGGCCGGGCCGCTGGAGCGTTCCGCGGCCCCGCTGGGCGCTGGCACCGAGTCCCGTGCCGGGCGGCAACTCCCGAGTTTGGGGTCGTTTCTGGGTTCCCTGCTTCCTGGGAAGCCGAGCCCCGGTCTTCGAGCCCTCCCCGTTTTCCCTTTATAACGAGGCCCAGCGGGAGAAACTCCTCAATTAAAAATTCCACCGCCAGGTTCCCCTGGGCGGCCTGCGCGGGGCTGGGGGCGAGGCGCGGACCTGCCCCACCGGCCTAGCCCCTTCCCTTCCCACCCCTCCACCACCCCGGCCAGGCTACTGCTGGGAGGTTGGGCTTCTGATGGTCAAGGCGAACGGCGAGCCCCCTGCCCCCGAGCTGGGCTGTGGGCCTTGGTGTGCCAAGGCCGGGGGCGTACTTGCCATGGACCCGGTGCCGGTGCCGAGGGGGAGGGTCTCGAGGGGCCCACCCAGCCGGGGCCTCGCGGAGCGAGGAGGCTGAGATCAGCCTGTTGGTCTCAACTTAGTATTTACTTGTAGAAGGAAGACTTGATTTTTTTCAAAGCTATTCGGATACGGCCTGGCAGGGGCCAGCCTCAGATCTGGTTAAGCGAACTCACAAATGGTCGTGGGGACGGTCAAGTACCCCAAACTGGGCATCTCCTTTGTTCCCTTCATTCTGTGGGCTGAGCTGTCCCTGACCTCTTCAGGCTCTGTCCCCTTTCTGAGAATTCCACCCCCCACCGCCTTTGAGATAAACAGTGGTTTTAGAAATTACCTGAAAGCTTCAAGGGTGGGAACAGGGCAGCTTTTCCCGGGGTTCACATTTGATGTGCTCTGCGGGTACCCAGAACCTGGTGGGCGGCTCCTTTCTTAGGCCTCTGGGTTAGTGGTCCTTCTGGTGAGGTGAGGTGGGGGGTCCCTCGCCTTCTTGTGGGTAGTGTCCATCCTGCAGGGGACACAGTGGGATTTCCCAGTCCACATCTGCCAGGACCCCCTGCCCTGTGCCCTCACTCCTGGGGGGCTGTCAATACTGCCTCCACTTGCACTCAGGAGGGGGCCTCCTGAGCAGAGAATGACCGTGGCTTGTAGCCTCTTGGGACTCTGGGTGGTGTCCAGGACAAGTTGGAGCTTGCTGGGGGTCAGCTTGCTGAGTGGCAGCCTCCCTGGTGGGCACCACAGTACTGGTGGAGAGACCCTTGGAGTGGTCTCCAGGCCGGGCCAGGTCTGCGTGGTGGCACTAATTTTGGGGTGCCCTGTCTCTCCAGACCTCTGCTTATTGGTTGGGGAGCAGGGTGGTGTCCTTCCCCCAGTGCCTGCCTTTCTATCTCCAGGGTACTGGGCTTCTTCGCCTGGGAGAAGTGTGGGCTGAACCAGATGGTGTGTGTGCATGTGTGTGTGTGTGTGCGTGTGTGCGTGTGTGTGCGTGTGTGCGTGTGTGTGTGTGTGTGTGTGTGAGCCAGGGTGGGCTCTGGCAGGCGGGAGAAGCCCAGGCCAGTCAGTTTCTTGCTCTTTTGCACCTTGCTTGCTTTCTCCGGCACCCCGGGCTCGAGCTGTGGCTTGTTAACTTGTCTGCATGACTCCCTTGATTACTTCTAACCCTTTTTTTAAAAAAAAAAAATTAGTTTCACAGGAATAATTGGTGGGGATGAATTGTGAAATGGAGGCGCATAAATCATCCAATTTGCCAACTGAGCTAAGAAATGCTGGATAAAAATAAAAGATAATTGTAAAAGACACCAGTCGTACCCCTGAAGCTGAGAGGGAGTGCTAAAACACCTTGATGTTTCCTAGACACAACTGAGGAACTCAGAGGAGAAGCATGTGTGGTGGTAGCCAGGCTTTGTTTAGGTTGGGTGGCCCCCGAGGCCTGTTGGGGGAGGGTGGGGGCAGAGCCTGGGGGCACAAGCCCCCTCCAGGCCTCAGCGCCTCCAGGGCATCCCGCCTTCCCATCCTTGACCCCCACACACCTGACCCAGAGCCTCAACAGGTCAACGCCTCTGGTGACAATAGGGTCTGAAGTCTTGGAGAAACCTTTATTGTCAGGGGAGTCAGGAGGGCTAGGAGCAGGTGGGCACAGAGGCCCTGATCTGGCCTCAAGGCCTTCTGGAACAAGTGGCAGAAAGCAGCACGCCTGCCTTGCAGCCTGGCCTTGAGAGAGTGGGAGAGAGCCTGGGCTCACGTAGCCCTGACCTTGCTGGGGTGGGGAGTGGCGTGGGCACTGACTGCCATGTGGCTCCATCCCCAACTTAGGTCATGTTTGAGATGACTGCCTGCCAAGTGGGGGCTCCGGTACCCGGTTGATGGTCGGTGGTCGGGCGTGTGCCCACAGGGAGGATTCTCTGGCCCCTTCCTCTCCCGAGACCCCGCCCACCCCCTGGGTCGGGTCCAGCAGAGCAGCCTGCAGGCACAGGCTGAGTCAGCCGTCGTGGGCGCCGTCTTCCCTGCCTCTCCAGCAGCCAGTCCTCTGCTCTCCCTGTCCTCCTGGATGACAAGGGAGCCCAGGGAGGGCAGTGACCTCAGTGTCACGCAGCTGGGCTCTCTCTGTGGGGCTCGAAATTCCTGAGTCTGCTTGGGAACCCCCTCCGTTTTGGCGGGTGCTGTTGCAGTGTGACTTGTGATTTCTGTGCCAGCTGCAGGGTGTCCCAGGTTGGGTTGGTCTTGTGTTTGTCACTCAAGCCTGTAGTGGCTTTCCAGTGCCCACTCCATACCCACATTCCTCAGCCTGATTTTTTTTCAAGTTCCCTTCCTCACTCCCAGCCATACTGTCCAGGCTCTGGTCAGGCATACTCACTGCCCAGGCTTGCTTTGCATTGTCCCCACTCCATCCCCACCTGCCACCTTAGCCTGGGGCCCTGTGTCCATCCTTGATCATCCCAGATGAATATGGGCTCTTTCCCTCTTATCCCTTGGTCACCAAGTTTGCCAAGCTCCTGCCTACCTCAGGGCCTTTGCACCTGCCCTTCCCCTCCCTGGCACATGCCTCCTCCAGATGTCCACCTGGCTTGCTGTCTCACTTCCTTCTCTGTCTGTATTTCAGCTCCCAGACCACCCTGCATAAATTAACATCACTTCCCCCTTTCATGTTAACCTTGCTTTGTGTTTCTTCTTAGTACCAAATACAGTTTGTTATTTATATACTTTGTTTATTCTGTCTCTTACTGCTCCAACACAGAGACTTTGTTGACCTCTGTATCCCCGGAGGAAAAATAGTGCTTGGCACCTCGTACATCCTCAGTGGTACTTGTTGGATGAATGAATGAACGAATGAATGAAATCCCAGGAGCATCATGCTTCCTTCCAGCACAAGCCTGGCACCCTGCTGCTCCCTTCCCAGGACCCAGCACCAGAACCAAGCTGGATTTACTGCCAGAGCCTAGAACAGAGCCTTGCCCGCAGTGGACAGGCAGGCGAGAGCCATGGAATGGTGGGGGGCAGGTCAGATGTCGCATAGGCCAGAAGACAGCATGGCCAGGAAGGCAATCCAGCCCCGGGAGTGGGCATTATTATCCTTCACAGAAACTCCCTTTAGGATTTTTCGGTTGTCTGGATGTTCTGCACTTGGGCTGTCCCTGCCGTCAGCTGGGTTACGGATGTGCTGAGAATGATGCCTTCTCTTTTTTAAAAAAATATTTTATTTTATTTTTATTTATTTATTTATTTGGCCGCGTTGGGTCTTTGTTGCTGCACACGGGCTTTCTCTAATTGTGTCAAGTGGGGGCTACTCTTCGTTGCAGTGCACGGGCTTCTCATTGCAGTGGCTTCTCTTATTGCGGAGCACAGGCCCTAGGCACGCAGGCTTCAGTAGTTGTGGCTCGCGGGCTCAGTAGTTGTGGCTCGCGGGCTCTAGAGTGCAGGCTCAGTAGTTGTGGTGCACGGGCTTAGTTGCTTTGCGGCGTGTGGGATCTTCCCGGATCAGGGCTCGAACCCGTGTTCCCTACATTGGCAGGCGGATTCTTAACCACTGCACCACCAGGGAAGTCTGATGCCCCACTTGGCCAGGTTCCCTTTCTCCTCCATCTGGAGGTTTCTAAACTGGTCTTTTCCCTTATGTCAGACCCGACATCTCCAGGCTCCCGGCTGCTCTGCCTGACCCTGTTTGCCAGCCTTCCCCCACCTGATTCTCCCTGCCTGTGGTCTGGCCCTGCTGGGGAAGGCGCTCTGGTTTTATAAGGAGAAAGGCTCTGCCACTAATCCCGGGGGCCTTGGGCGAGTCACTGGCTTTGGGAGCCTTTCTCATCATCTGTCACGTGTGCATGACAGCTCTCACCGAGATAGTTTTGAGGTCCAGACGAGATCCAGCATTGAACTGATTTGAGATACTGGTACGTGACGACCAGAGCTTTGTGGGGTACTGGTGGCCCTAGGCCTGCTGTGGCTTCTCCTATTCTACTGAGAGTTTGAAGGGTCAGCTCTGCTAGCTTCACGTACAGCCTAGTAAGAGAATGTAGTGCTTCCTAAAGTGTAAAGTGCCATTCTGATGTAAGGGGCTGCATCTGTGGTTTTGCGTCTAAAGGATCAAAATTAAGAAAGAAAAAATACGGGGTTGAGATGCCGGCGTCTCCTGACCACAGAGATGTTTGCATCTTGTGGTTTTTCTGAAAACGGAAGCATGCTGGCATTTGAAGGTGGTTTTGGATGGAGAAACCAACTGGAATTAAACACACGTCATTGGGCACTTGTGTTCTGTTGCCTTCTCTCCCTCTGCATGTGCTGTTTTAAATAGTTTCCCGCCAAGCCCAAGAGACAGGTCTTCACTTGGCAGTGAGGAGGCTGAGGACCAGGCAGCTGTGACTTGCCCGAGAGGGCTGCTGTTTCAGGGCAGCGCTGGCATTGGATGGAGAGCACAAAGCCCCATGACCACCCCCCACCCGACTCCCTCATCTCCTCCATCCTCCCTACCCCCCCATGTCCCACTGGGGCCCAGTTTGCATCAGATTTGTTTTTTAAATTAATTAATTTATTTTTGGCTCTGTTGGGTCTTCGTTGCTGCGCGTGGGCTTTTCTCTAGTTGAGGCGAGCGGGGGCTGCTCTTCATTGTGGTGCGTTGGCTTCTCATTGCGGTGGCTTCTCTTGTTGCCGAGCACGGGCTCTAGGTGAGTGGGCTTCAGTAGCTGTGGCTCACGGGCTCTAGAGCGCAGGCTCAGTAGCTGTGGCGCACGGGCTTAGTTGCTCCGCGGCATGTGGGAACTTCCTGGACCAGGGCTCGAACCCGTGTCCCCTGCGTTGGCAGGCGGATAGCCCTCAGATTTGTTTTTAAACTGGGTGGGCGTGACTAGGACTTGTGACCACTTATGTGATGGGTACAGGGGTTCATTTTCAACCTGTGCCTAGAAAATCTGATGGTGGTGACCTGTTGCCCTGAGCTGTGGTTGGCGGTTGGAGAATAATGGACATGTCACAGGTGACCCAGGGCCCTTCTTGGGGACAGCAAGAGGGCTTGGGAGCTTGCCATCCAGGACAATAGCTAATACTGTTGGTGGATTGGTAAGGTGTTTTCCTTTTTTCCCTCGGAGGTACCATGGATTCTTTGCACTTCCTGCCCCTGGAATCAACTCTGAAATGTTCAGGCACTTGTTCTGGACAAATTTTAATTTGTCAGCAGTCACTGAGTAGGCGCACACTATTGGCATTTAGAATTTTCAGCTGGGAGATATACACATATATATGTATAATTGTATTTTTAAAATATGTATATATATTTATTTCTCATTGGATTGGTTTTACATTCGCGGAATGGATTCTCAAGCAAGGCAGCTCTAAATATGTGTTTCTCTGAACTGTTGTGGGCCCCGCTAATAATTTTCATTAAAAAATGTAGTGTATAGTTTTTCCCAGTTTGTCTATCAGTTGTCTTGGAAAAATCCATTGTTTCGAAACTAGGAGACCCGTTTGCCGAGTGAGTGCCTACGTTTAGGGATGATGGATTTCTCAGGCCCCTCTGGCAGCAAGCGTGCACGTTGCTCAAATAAAACACGGTTTACGTTCCTCAGTCTTTTGCTGTAACGAGCGGGCCATGTGCTCTGACATATGTCCATGTTATCCAGAGCTGGTGACAGCTGTCAGGGGTGGGGAATCGGAAGCTCCAGAAAGCCTCCCGCAGCTGGCCAGCCAGCGTGGCTGTTGGGAGTTCAAATGACTCCTTCTAAGAGGGGCACCCGGAGGCCTGCGCTTCCTTCCTTGCCAGCCACCAGCTGCGGTGAGGGTGGAGCGAGACCAGATGTGTGTGTGTGTCAGCGTTTGTTACAGTAGAGTGCCTGGTTGGTGCCAGTCACCAGGCTTGGGGGGTGTGTGTGTGTGTATCCCCAACTCGCCTGCCAGGCCTCAGACACCAGGTGCTACCTTGGGTCTCTGGCTGGTCCCCGCTGGTCGCAGTGAGAGCTGGTGGCTGACTGCTGGACAGTGGGTCCTGGCCCCGGGTCCCAGAGCTGCCTGCCTGGCCTGACCGCTAGATCGTGAATCCCTGAGGCAGGCCTGACCTACGGCCCCTCCTGGACCTGCCTTTATCCGTGTACGTGTGCCGCGAAGATTCTGCCTGTGACCTTTCCCTGCCCTTCGGGTGGCGGACAGGAGCAAGCCAGTGTGTGGTAGGGTTGACGTGCCGTCTGCTTCCTGATCTTGGGGGGATATCTCTGTGCTGTTTCTTGGGTTGGAAACTCTGACAGCAGAAGCCCCTCCAGACCAAGAACTCTTGATTGTGTCTCTCCTTCGGGCTTTAAGAGATTTCAGCTTTTCAATTAATTGATTTCATTAAATAATGGTTTTCTTCGTGATCACAGGCTGGCTTGTGCTTAATCAGCAGTGAGGACTGTGTGGCTTCAGTGGCTGTGACCGCGCCCAGAGGCAGAGGCGCCTCACGCTTGCATCGACTTCATGGGGGAGCTGCCGTGGGGGCCCCTGGATGTGGCATCGTGCTCCCCACTCCTCGCTTTGGGAACCCTTGCCTTCACTCTGCGTGTGTTGCTACTTTCATCTGTCGTATAAGATGACTTGTCTAATAATGGAAATAAAAGGGTGCCAGGCACTTAAATGGCAGCCCCTTCCCCACCCCCGGCATTCACCTCCCGGCCCTCTGATCTCTGGGGTCACTGCAATGCTAGCCCCCGAGCCCTTTTGCTGGGAGCTCCATCTGTCCATCCATCCGTCCATCCATCCGTCTGTCCATCCAACAGGTATTTCCTGAGCGCCCGCTCTGTTCCATCACTCCCAGTCCCTGTCCAGAGCTAGTGGAGTAAGGAGAGAGGAGCAGAGAGGGGGGCTGCTGTAGAATGCGGGCAGGCATCGGAGCCCAAGGCTGCCTCTGGCTCCAAAGTGCTCCCGGAGCAGCCCAGGCTGGAAGGTTTGAGCGCCCGGCATGGGGGGTGCGGGTCAGGGACCCGATCCTGGAAGAGTGAGTGGGTTTGCCCGTCCAGAGCTCAGGCCAGAAGAGTCTCCAGGCAGAAGGGCCAGCCTGAAGTGGGGGACCCGGTATGGGGGTGGAGCTGAGTGTTTGGCAGCAGGATAATGTGGTTTGGGCAGGTCAGCAGGAGATGGCAGGTCCTGACCGTCGGGGGCTTGAGCTGCCTTGGAGGCCTGGGGGAGTCTTGCTGTGGTTGGGGGTAGAGCAGGTGGGGTGACACGCACTCTGCCCGGTATTGTCCAGCTGAATCTAGGAGGTGTTTCCATCACCCAGCTTCGGAACCAGTTGGACCGCCGGAGGGGTGGTGAAGGACGAGGAGGAGGCTGTGATGAGAACCGGGGGAGGGCGTGGCGATTGGGCGGTGGAGGTACATGGAGGGGTGCCTCCAGGCTCGAGGGGGGCTCTAGGAGGGGTGCTGCCAGGAGGCGTGGGGAGGGAGGAAGGATGGAGCCCAACACCTTATGTGGGAGGAGGCTGCTGCTGCCACGTCCCGGCCTTGCTAGCTCGGCTGTTTAATTTTACCCTTTAGAGATTTACAGGCTTTCTAGATTAAATTGCCACTATTCCTCTATAAGAACAACAAAATCCATGACAGACCATAAATCACATTATTAATTTGCTCACATGGAGTTAACCTCTGTGGCCCCACTGACTTCCTCGGAAGGATGAAGGACACCTGGGAGACAGGGAGGCCTCTGTCCAGTTGTCAGCGAGTGTGAAAGGCTAGAGGGACCCAGGTCGCGGTGGCCGGGGCGCCCTGCCCACCAGGTGGCCACCCTCGTCCCCTTGCCAGGGCTCCTAGTGGCTTCCTGGCCTCTGTAGGGAGGGGGACCGACTTCTGCACCAGCCGTGCAGAGGGCAGAGGGCGTGGGGAAGCCGGGCTGCAGGTCAGGAGGCTGGGCTCCAGTGGCCTCTGCAGGCTGCTGAGCTCTGGGGGATTCTTGGAGGGCTCCTCTCAGGAGCCCCGAAAGCCTGGGCGCCCGAGTGCCTGCCCAGTCTTCCCCTTTCAAGCTCTGGTGGGCTGTTCATCCTCCGAGTAATGATGGGTCAGAAAACATGTCTTACAGTTGCTCCCCTTTCCGGACACATGGACAGCCTGCTCTTTGCGTTGGCACAGGTTGGGGTGGGCACCATTTCCTCTCCGTGGCCCGAGGCTCGGCCTCTGCGGGGAGCTGGCTAGGACGCTGGTGAATGCGTCTTTCACAGCTTACTGCCGTGCGCTGGAGCTGGAAACTGCCTGCTAATTGTGGGGCAGTTAGAAGTCATGATTTGTTGGGAGAAAGGTGCATTTGTTGGGGTGGGGGACTCTCCCTGTGTGTTGACCTTTCTGCCTCCAAGGGCCAAGTGGCTGCTCCAGGTGGGGACGGGTGGGGATTGCGTGCTGCAGGGGGACAGGCCTGGGGCTCGCTCTCCTGATGGTTTTCATCAGACACCGAATATTACACTGCAGTTCGTGTTGACTGATAGCCCAAACCGGCTTTCTTCCTTTACAGTGAAATAGAGAAGCCAGACTTGGTGTATTTAATATCCGATATTTCATGGCAGAAAGGCAGTGGTCACGCTGGTGGCGTGGCTGCCTCTCTGTGCTCACGCGTGGTACCCACAGCCATAGATGGGCCGTCCTGTGCAGCCTTGATTAGCAGCTTCTGCTGACTGACTCAGAAGATTCTGTAAAATCCTCATGTATTTGTAGAAATACAAATAGAGTTTAATGTCCCAATGTAATGGTCACCTCCTTGAAGTGAAATTAGCTCTGGTTTCAAGGAAGTAAATGGAGGCATAACATATTAATTTGGGACTGAATTGTGTCTCGCTCACCCGAGTTCCCAGCAGTGGTCTGCAAGCTGTTGTGCGTTTTCCTTATGGAAACCATCTGGGCTGACAGAGTCCTGGAGGCCGTGGTGGGTGTTCATCATCCAGAATTCCTGGCAATGCGTCGCTCACATCCATCTGGACCTCACATCTCATGCCCTGACACCAAAAACACATGTTCCCCTCCACACTGTGTGCTTCGTGGAAGATGTTCTAACAAATTACTCATCTTAAAATAATGCACTGTCCAAGAAAAAGGCAAACAACTGAGTAGAAAAAGGGACCAAAGACATTTCACCAAAAAGAAGGCCCAGCAACCATATGGAAAGGTCCTCAACTCCATTAGTCATCAGGGAGGGAAATGAAAAATAAATTGTAAATGTTTTAGGGTTCTCCATAGAAACAGACCATAGTGTGCGTGTGTGTGTGTGTGTGTGTTATATATTTGGTTTTTTGTTTCTTTTTGGCTGCGCTATACGTGGCTTGCGGGATCTTAGTTCCCCAACTGGGGATTAAACCCGGGCCATGGCAGTGAAAGCACCGAGTCCTAACCACTGGACCGCCAGGGAATTCCCTATATTTGGAGATTTATTATGAGGACTCACATGATTATGGAGGCTGAGAAGTCCCCAGGTCTGTGGTCAGCAGCTTTGGAAGCCGAGAAAGCTGGTGTGTAGTTCAGTCTGAGACTTGAAGGCCTGAGGACCCAGGGGGCCCATGTGTGAATCCCAGCCCAAGGGCAGAAGATGAGGTGAGAGGTCCCAGCTCAACAGTGAGGCAGAAAAAGGGGCAAATCCCTCCTTCCTCCACCTGTTGTTCTGTTCAGGCCCTTAGTGGGTTGGATGCCCACCCACATTGGGGAGGGTGTCTGCTTTACCGGGTCCACTGATGCAAATGCTCATCTCATCCAGAGACACACAGACACACCCAGAAATAATGTTTAATCTGGGCGCCCTGTGGCCAGTCAAGTTGACCCATAAAATTACCCACCCCAATTTGATACCATTACACACCACCAGAAGGGCTAAAATTGAAAAGAGCAGAAACTAGGCATTGAAGAGGATGTGGAGCGGCTGGAACTCTGATGGTTGATCGCGGTGTAAGTTTATACAGCTGCTTTAGGAAGCGGTTTTGCAGTGTCGCGTAAAGTTAAAAATGCACGTACTCTGTACCAGCAGTCCCGCTCTGAGTGAAACTGGGTGCAGTGTGCATACGGCCACTGTCGTGGGCTGCATGGTGGCCCCTAAAGATGGCAGGTCCCCATCCCTGGAACCTGTGAATGTGACCTTACATGGTGAAGCTTTTGCAGACGTGAGTTGGGACACTGAGATGACGAGATGATCCTGGCTTATCTGGGTGGGCCTTGCATGCCATGCCATCACAAGGGTCCTTTTTTTTTTTTTTTTTTTTTGGCGGGCCCCAACCTGGGATTGAACCCGGGGCCCAACCAGTGGACCGCCATGGAAGTCCCCACAAGGGTCCTTCTAAGAGAGAGGTAGAGGGATTGTAGACACAGAGAAGACAGTGACCATGGAGGCAGAGATCGGAGTGATGTGGCTACAGGGCAGGGAATGCCGGCCGCATCAGCACCTGGAAGAGGTGATTCTCCCCTGGAGCCTCCAGAGGGAGGGGGGCCCTGCGAACGCCTAGATTTCAGCCACCGAGACTGCTTTCAGATTCCCGGTCTCCTGAACTTGAGTTGGTCAAAGCCACGTGTTTGTGGCGATTTGTTCCAGGGGCCACAGGAAACTAATAGACCCCTCCAGACGCATGCACCAGAGCATCTGTAGAAGCATGGTTGTCAAACTACAGATGACCCAAGGTCCACCAGCAGTAGACTGCTCCATACACCGGGGCTCATCACACACGGAAACCATCCAGCAGGCACTGCAAGTGTGTGCAGTGGCCTGGATGAGTCCTGCCACATGCTGTTGAGCCAAAAACCCAGACACTAGAGTCCCTAGCCCCTACCGCATGGCTCCACTGATGGGAAGGGTAACAGGCAACTCTCCCATGTGGGGTGGGAAGTCAGGGTGCCCTTGGGAGATGGTGATTAGAGGGGGCACCAGGAGGGCACCGGGCTTCTGGAGGAACTGACAATGTCCCATTTATTTATTTTTTTCTGTTTTTAGATTTTATTGACGTATGGTTGATTTACAATGTTGTGTTAATTTCTGCTGTTCAGCAAAGTGACTCAGTTATACATACATATTCTTTTCCATTATGGTTTGTCACAGGGATATTGAATATAGTTCCCTGTGCAATACAGCAGGACCTTGTTGTTCATCCATTCTATATATAATAGTTTGCATCTGCTAATCCCAAACTCTCAATCCTTCCCTCTCCCACCCGCCTCCCCCTTGGCAACCACAAGTCTGTTCTCTATGTCTGTGAGTCTGTTTCTGTTTCATAGATATGTTCATTTGTGTTGTATTTTAGATTCCACATACAAGTGATATGATATTTGTCTTTCTTTGACTTACTTCACTCAGTATGATAATCTCTAGGTCCATCCATGTTGCCTCAAAGACAATGTCCCGTTCTTTTTTTTTTTAATTAATTAATTTTATTTTATTTTATTTTTGGCTGCTTTGGGTCTTCGTTGCTGCACGCGGGCTTTCTCTAGTTGCGGCGAGCAGGGGCTACTCTTCGTTGTGGTGCGTGGGCTTCTCATTGCAGTGGCTTCTCTTGTTGCGGGGCACAGGCTCTAGGTGCACGGGCTTCAGTAGTTGTGGCACGCGGGCTCAGTAGTGGTGGCTCTCGGGCTCTAGAGCGCAGGCTCAGTAGTTGTGGCGCACGGGCTTAGTTGCTCCGCAGCATGTGGGATCTTCCTGGACCAGGGCTCGAACCCGTGTTCCCTGCATTGGCAGGCGGATTCTTAACCACTGCACCACCAGGGAAGTCCCAAGGTCCCGTTCTTGATCTGTGTGAGGTTTTCCTGGGTGGGTTCCACTTTATGATAAGGAACTTTTCAGTGTCTATATTAAACTTCAATAAAAACTAAAAAAAAAAAAAAAAAGAGCAGTACATCATCTTGGAATCTTCAAAGAGAACTTTCAATTGACTGACTCATGGCTTATTTTCCTGCTGGAACAATAATATCAAAATCAAGATTACATTTAATTTAATGTGAGATGATTAAATGTGGCCATTCCAACAAGTGCTTATTAATATTCAGATGCACATTGTATTTTCTAAATGAAATCAGAGTCCATAAACCCAAGTAGGATGCTGAGATCTATACACAGGTAATTGATATGGATAAGTTCTCTCCATGAGAGTTTTTCTTCCTGCACAAGGGCAGAGCTGTGCACTTAAGGAAAACCAGACACAAACAGCCCGAGCACTTGAGGGTCACACGCTCTGTGGTTTCAGGTGAGTGGGAAGCCAGACAGCTGTAAGAAGAGATAATGGAGCGAGATGGTGTGTATGAACAGCTCCTTTGGGTCGGCCCAGAAACTGGGTGGGGATTCCGAGGGGCCCCATGTCCGGCGCTCTCCAGGCTACCCTGCCCATCACACTGAGATCCTAGAGGTCCCTGCTGTCTGTGTCCACAGTGCTCCCTGGCAACCTTCCCGGCCCCTCCTATCCCTCCAGTTGTGCTGGGAGACTGTCCATCAGCCGTCTAGCTTTGGGCTGGGTGCCACGTGCGGTCACGAGCTTGCGCACACGTGGTCTGTGTCCTGCGCCATCTGAAATAGACGAGACCCACAGCATAGTGGTCTCCTCTGAGGTGGTCCACAGAGATGCCAGGGAGGCCGGGAGGTGACAGCTGGCCTCAGTAGTCCTAGGCATGCTCCTGGCTCCACTCTGCTGGACTCCCGGCCCAGTCCTGGTGCTGGGATAGCACGGAGGCTTCAGCCATGTGGCTCGAGGATCAGAACGGGGGTCTGAGGGCTGTGCCTCGACAGGCGGAGGCTGGGGCCTGGGTCGCTCTGCACCCACCCTCCGGGGCCCGTGGGGAGCCAGCCTGGAGCAGCGGGCCCTGCAGCTCTGCTCAGCCTCTCCCCAAGGTCTTGTGGCTGGTGTTTGTGATATGGAGAGCACCTCTGCTTGTGTGTGTGGGCTCCCAGTACTTTGCCCGTGGTTGGGATTTTAGGAGCGGGTCATATCTGTGGGTGGTGTGGTTCAGAAGTCTAGAAACGCAAATTCGCTGAGCCCAGTGAGTGCCCTCCAGCTGCACCTCCTGCAGCCTCCCTGACCGCACTGTCTGCAATGCATCTCCCTGGCTCCCCTCTTACGTGGCCAGTGGGTGGAGGAGGGTGTGGGCCTGGGCCAGGAGCGTGGCCAGTGGGTGGAGGAGGGTGTGGGCCTGGGCCAGGAGCAGCTTTGCCCTGGATGGTTAGCTAGGGAGCTGGACTTCCGCCAGGGGCCTGCCCGGCTCTTGCTGGCCTGAGGGCTGCTCCTGGCAGCCTGGCCACCCTGGGGACATCGGGACAGCTCAGAAGGAGACATTTCAGCGTGTGCAGAGGGCAAAGCACCACGCTGGGTTCTTGCAGGCACACGGGAAATGGTGCGGAGGAGATTGGACCCTCAGGGAGCTTTTGATTTGTGTGTGTTGGCCTCAGTGGAGATAAGAAGAAAGGGCCAAATGGGGCTTCTGTGGGGTGTGGCCACAGAGGGAGATTCAGGCCTGCAGGAGGTGGTCCCTGCTGGTGGTGACTAACAGAAATGAGGGGGGGTGGAACTCCCCACTCTTCAAGCATGGGCTGTAGCTGGTAACGTCCTCCCAAAGAGCACAGCCTGGAAAAGGGGAAACAGAGGAACTTGACAGTGGAGAAACCTGATAACCCTGCCTCGGCCATGGGATCCAGGTCCACCAGCAGTGATGGGTCACCTTGATGGTGTGCCCCTCCATGGGATGTGATGGGGATGGCTCTTCAGCTCTGTGGCCTTTCTGCCCAAACCCCAGAACTTCTGTCTAATCACAAGGAAAACAGCAGTTCAATTCCAGCAGAGGGGCGTTCTATCAAATACCTGAGCAGCACTCCTTAGAACAGATGAAACCGTAGTTTCTCCAAAATCTGAGAATCTGTCACAGCCAAGAGAAGCCGAAGGAGACAGGACGTTTAAATAGAATGGGTGGGATCCTGGAGCAGATAAAGGACCCTGGGTTAAAACTAGGGAAATGTCAATAGAGCGTAGCCTTAGTTAGCTGTAACCCACTGATATTGGTTCATTAACTGTAACAAATGTACGACATTGATGTAAGATTTAATGACTGGGCAAATCAAATGTGAGGGTATTCTATGGGAACTCTGTACTATCTGCACAATTTTTTTTGTAGGTCTACAACTATTTAGAAAAAAAAGGCTTTTGAAAGAAATTGGAGGGCAGTTTGAGTCCCGTCACCCCGGGGTTCCTGCTGGTGGGACCTGGGCTCCGAGCCTTGCTGTCCATCCTCCCCGCCCCCGTCCAGCTCCAGACCCTTGGCTTTGTCGTCCCTGTTGGTCTTCCTTCTTTCCCGTCCACACGGAACCTGAGGGAAAGTTCAGTCCAGTATTTAGAATAGATTTTTTTTAACGCCCCAGATTTCTGGGTGCTTGGAAAGAACCAGCTTCTCAGATGCAGTCTGCGCGGGTGCTGGGGGCCATGCCCAGGTGAGATAAGCCCCCCAGTAAGCTTGTGGGCACCCTGCCCAGGTTTCCTCTGTCTGACGACTCCAGAAAGCAGCACCCTGGGCCTCTGCTTCCTTCTTTTTAAAAAAAAATTTTTTTTTTAAATTAAAATTGAAGTATAGTTGAGTTACAGTGTTGTGTTGATTTCTGCTGTACAGCTCGGTGCTTTGTGACCACCTAGGGGGGTGGGATAGGGTGGGTGGGAGGGAGAGGCCAGAGGGAAGAGGTATGGGAACATATGTATATGTATAACTGATTCACTTTGTTGTAAAGCAGAAACTAACACACCATTGTAAAACAGTTATACTCCAATAAAGATGTAAAAAAAAAATATATATATATATATATATATAGTGCTTACAGCATATAAGGGAATAACTGGGAATACACTGTTATAAGATTAATATAC
>NC_041224.1:37489415-37492066 GCF_002837175.3 Physeter macrocephalus | reverse complement strand
TATATATATATATATATATATATATATATATATACACATTCTTTTCTTTATATTCTTTTCCATTATGGTTTATCACAGGGTACTGAATATAGTTCTCTGTGCTGTTCAGTAGGACCCTGTTGTTTATCTATATATAATAGTTTGCCTCTGCTAATCCCAAACTCCCATTCCACCCCTCCCCCAGCTCCCTCCTCCTTGTCAACCACAAGTCTGTTCTCTATGTCCATGAGTCTGTTTCTGTTTTGTAGATAAGTTCATCTGTGTCATGTTATAGATTCCACGTATAAGTGATATCATATGGTGTTTGTCTTTCTGACTTATTTTGCTTAGTATGATAATCTCTAGTTGCATCCATGTTGCTGCAAATGGTATTGTTCCATTCTTTTTTATGGTATTCCTTTGTATATATGTACCACGTCTTCATTATCCATTCATCTGTTGACAGACGTTTAAGTTGTTTCCATGTCTTGACTATTGTAAATAGTGCTGCTATGAACATAGGGGTGCATGTATCTTTTCGAATCAGAGTTTTCTCTGGATATATGCCCAGGAATGCGATCACTGGATCGTATGGCAACTCTATTTTTATTTTTTTGAGGAACCTCCATACTGTTCTCCATAGTGGCTGTATCAATTTACATTCTCACCAACAGTGCAGGAGGGTTCCCTTTTCTCCACACCCTCTCCAGCATTTATTGTTTGTAAATTTTGGGGGGATGGCCATTCTGACCTGTGTGAGGTGATACCTCATTGTCGTTTTGATTTGCATTTCTCTCATGATTTCTGCTCCCTTCTTATGTGTTGAGGTCCTGAGACGGCTGCCCTCCCGTGATCAGCCCTGGGTCACTTCTGTGAGTGACCAGTGGGCATTTTTTTAGGGGATGACCTTGGTCACAGCCGACATCATGGACCAAAGCTGATGTGTGTGCGGTTGGCAGTTCAGCCAGGAGGCAAAAGGGAGCTGACCGTCTGTGTTTCTGGACTGGCTGAGGATTCATGGCCAGCGCTGAGTAGGTGGTTGGGACAGCTTTGTTTCCACAGGAAGGGTGGCCTGGTGGACACACGGGAAAACAGGTCCAGTCGGCAGCTGGAACCCTGGTTTGGGGTAATTACATCTTCTTTAACTTTTGTAATGGTCACCTCCAGTATTTTTGGAGGAAGTACAGGATTCAGAGGAAGGAGCGAGCCCCGCAGGAGAGAGAAGCCCAGTCAGGACCCCGTTCTGTAAATGAGCCCAGACAGCAAGGACGGAGGGTGGGAAGGGCTTGTCTGGACCCGGCCTGCCCCCCGAAGCCCCCTGCACGCTTTGCAAGATGACGTGAGTCACGGATGAGACAATCCTCGCACAGGGTCACAGTGGCATTGGGCACGTGGGAGGCGCTCGGTGCGGTGGGGCTGGTGTCCCCTGTGGGAATGGGGGACCCTCACCGAGAGGGTCAGTCAGTCATGGCCCGTCACAAGTCCCCGAGAGGAAATGATTCCTGTGGGTCTCACAGCTCATCTGGATTTTAGGACAAGATCATGTTGAACCCTATGAAACGGCTGTTTTTGTTAAGTCAGAAGTGGTCAAATATAAGCAGTGTCATATGGCTTAACGCAGTTGTTTAGTATTAAAGCAGTTTTGGGCAAGAGAGAACACTTTTTCTTTTAACAACTTTAGTTATCACAAGCCTCCCAGTTCATTGTGTTAGAAAATAGAGATCAGCAAATAGGAAACTTAGACATCCTGGATTTTTCCTGCAGTGGGGGGTTGGGGGAGGCATTGTTCATGCGGGTTCTTCTGTGTGCTTGGCACGTGCACAGCTGCCCACACGCCTCCCCCTCCGCTGCGCCGGGAGCCTCTTTCTTCCACCCGCAGCGATGGGAGTTTGTCTGTCGTGCACTGACCCAGGCCCCTCGCTTGGACATTGGGCTTGTTTAGAACGTTTTTCTGCCCTGAACGATGCTCTCACAAACACCCTGTAGCTCTGTTTTTCTTTTTTTTTAAAAATTAATTAATTAATTTATTTTTGGCTGTGTTGGGTCTTGGTTGCTGTGTGCGGGCTTTCTTGAGCTGCGGCGAGTGGGGCTACTCTTTGTTGCGGTGCGCCGGCTTCTCATTGCCGTGGCTTCTCTTGTTGAGGAGCACAGGCTCTAGGCACGCGGGCTTCAGTAGTTGTGGCACGTGGGCTCAGTAGTTGTGGCTCGTGGGCTCTAGAGTGCAGGCTCAGTAGTTGTGGTGCACAGGCTTAGCTGTTCTACGGTATGTGGGATCTTCCTGGACCAGGGCTCGAACCCGTGTCCCCTGCGTTGGCAGGCAGATTCTTAACCACCGTGCCACCAGGGAAGCCTTTTTCTTTTTCAGCAGATCCCCATGATTCTTTCCTTACGGTACATTTCCAGAAGTAGAATGGCTGGGCCGAACGTGAAGGCTGCAGATTGACCTCCAGAAAGGCTCCATCGCCCACAGACCCTGTGTGAGGGGGAGGGCCTGCCTTGCTTCCCTCCCTCCCCCTTTCCTGTCCTCTGCCTCCTCCCTCCCCTCTCTCCCCAGCCCTCCCATCTCTCTCCCTCTCTTGTCCTCTGCAGGAACATTCTCTCTATCCTCCTCCCCTCCCTCTCCCCCTCCCCTCCCCTGCTCCTCCCTCTCCACCTCCCCTCCCCTGCTCCTC
>NC_041224.1:37474450-37488979 GCF_002837175.3 Physeter macrocephalus | reverse complement strand
TCCCCCTCCCTCTCCCTCTCCCTCCTTTGATGCTGCACCACTGAGCAGGGGTCCAGCAAATAGCATTCCCGCTGACCCCCCTGAGGGGCCTCCCAGAACACAGGCTCCCTAGGGCCCCTGGTCCGGGGTTTGCTTTTGGGGTTTTGAGAGGAAACCAAGAACCCATGGGGGAGCCTGTGGGGAGCTTCAGAGGCTTCCCTGTGACACACAGGCTGATCCTGAGGTGTGATAACATTCTTCTAGGGAGACATCCCTTCCCTGAGAGCACCCTACCTCCGTGCTGCGGGTGCTGGGGCGCTGACCCCATGGGCGGGGGACCCGAACCCTGGGCTCACAAGCCATTATTTATTTTAAAATTACCTTATTTCTCTGGCGATTTGGCAAATGGATTGATGCCAGGCCCTCTTCCTGAACCACCTGGGACCGCCCCAGTGCATGAGTCAGGCTGGTAGCCACCATGGGGCCCTTGGCCTGGTGTCCTGTTCCCCCGACACCATTGGCTGCCCCGAGAATCCAGGGAGAAGCTGCTGCCAGATTCGGCGGCCCCAGGAGGGTCTTTGTCCTCCTTTCACAGAAGCAGTAGATTCGTGGATTCGCTCTGTTGAGCCGGAAGGAAGAATTTAAAAATTTCCTCCGGTTGAAGAACCCAAAATGGAACAATCTACATCAATTCCCCCAAACTGGACTTGTAGGCAAGTACTTGGAGAAATGGACTATTTCCTATGCATGGAAGCAAAGTCCGTGGGAACCTCCTGGTAATGAATTTTAAAGTGCTTGTCTACTCAGTCTCATTCCCAAATCCTGAGACTCTTAAAAACCAGAAGCTGGAGGCCTGGGCGGTGGGGGGCAGGGCTCCCCACTCTGAATGGTGGGGAGGGGGCAGCTGCAGAGGCCCACCCTTCTCTGCTGCGGTTCCCTTCCTCCAGGTGAGCAGCACCGTTTGTCAACAAGCGTGACCGTCTCTTTTACTTCTGAAGATTCTGAAATTTAGGAGTGGTTTTGAGCCTTCTTTAGGTAGATGCCATGTTCTGACCTGCAGAGTTTCCATGTATTATTTCATTACCAAACAGTGAAAGAGCTCGTGATTAACATATGGAGATATGCCATCTTTGTGTTTCAAATATTGCCTTCTAATAGTGATCTCGTGTCTGTAGAGGAGAGAGCCATCTTCTGGCCGCAGAGCATGGGGTCGAAGGACCCTGGCCTCGTGGGTGGGGTCTGCAGTCTGTGGGTTGGGGGAGCCTGCCCCGGGCTGTGGGCTGCAGATGGGGTGTTTTGATTATTGCTGCCCCATCTTCCAGGAACACCTTCCCCTCTGAGGTTCCCTGACACCCCATTTCTGGCCTCGTTCAGGCTCACTTTCTCCACTGACACCAGGGTGTCCAGCGGGAGGAAGCGGCAGGGCTTTCTGTGCCATCTTCAGAGCTGATGGAGGTGGAACCAGGCCAGCCGTGTCAGAATTTAGTGGGGGAGCAACTAGCAAGAAAACCCACTCTTTCCCTGTGGCACCAGAAACTCTGGTTAGAGGGATGGCCAGGAGTAGGAACAGGACATCCACCGTGGACAGGAAGTGACTCCCAGCATGCGGGAGATGGAGACCAAGTCCAAGGGCCCCGGATGGGAGACCAGGGTGAGTGAGCTCTGATGCCAGCGTGTGGGTGGGGCTCGGTTATTTGAGAAGAGTGTATTTCCCTGATCAGCGGGACAAGAGTTCCGATTCATCGGGGTCCTTCCTTCCAGTTTGGGATGGGTTCTGGAATGGTTGTTTGTTGTTTTTTTTTTTTTTTTTGCCCATGCTACACTGCTTGCAGGATCTTAGTTCCCCCGACCAGGGATTGAACCCGGGCCCCCTGCATTGAAAGCACAGAGTCCTAACCACTAGACCGCCAGGGAAGTCCCTGGAATTTGTATTCTAAGTGATAAAAAGG
The DNA here is from genome assembly GCF_002837175.3 of Physeter macrocephalus. Classification (NCBI taxonomy): domain Eukaryota; kingdom Metazoa; phylum Chordata; class Mammalia; order Artiodactyla; family Physeteridae; genus Physeter; species Physeter macrocephalus. The sequence goes on along the minus strand of NC_041224.1, from coordinate 37,487,051 downwards.
GGCAGGCGACTTTTCATAGCGGTGGGGTTAGCTTTGTCAGGTCCCCCTGACCTGGAGAGGTAGTGTCATTAAAATCCGGTAACTCAAGCAGTGCAGTATGATTAAGGACTTATTTATGTCATTGTGTTTTACTCGAAAGTTTGAAATCTGTTAAGGTGACTTTTAGGATTCTTGGTGTGGGTTGGGGACAAGTCTGTGTGGGTGGGTTTAATACCTTCTTGTGTGCACCTCATTTCCTGGGAATCACTGAGGAACCGCTCTTTGATTTTCAGTTTTAAACCCTTATCTTCCGACAGTCGGCCTCATCCAGAGCAGAATGGGCTGCAATTACAGTCTTCCTAATGGGATGGGTTTTATTTCGAATGAGTGGACTGCAACAGCATTTCACTACCTTCGTATGACTGCTCGCAATCGCCTATTTTTCTTTCGTTTAATGGAAAATGTGTCGCTGAAGCCTGCTTCACAGTCCTGGCCCCATGGTGGCCTGGGCAGATCCTGGCTCAGATCTGAGGCCACCTGTGTGCATCATCGGACGGGCCAGCCGTGGCCCAGGGAGGGAGGGCGAAGGAGGGGCCCAGGTGGCTTTTATTTTGCTGCATTTTGTCCAGAAACATTTCGTATGCTGGGCCGAGTGGTTTTGATGTGGCCTTCAGCGGAAGCAAGGCATAGCAGGATTTCACGGGCTTCTGTGATGGCCAGAGATGCTGGCCAGGATGCAGAGGCAGGCGGGTGCCAGGTGGGATGGAGGTGCAGGTCCCAGAGAGCCTGGCAGGGCCTGGCCATTCTCTGCAACAAAACTGTTTGCTTTCACTGACATTGGAGCGCTGGGATCAGGGTCCCGCCGTCGACACGACCGCTCACCGCCTCTCCCCATAGCTGGCTCGTGAAATGTTCCAGAGTCGGAGAGTATCTGAGCTGTTTGTTGTAGCGTCTCAACTTGGGAGAGCTCGGTCACCCTTTCAGCCATAAAGTCTGCCTTTCCGCAGAGGAGTAGATGCCAGAGAAGGTGTGTTTTCTATTTGAATCAACCCTGATGCAGCCTCGGAAGTACCGGAAAGGGGATCTTGCCTTGACACATGCAGATGGGAACCCTTTCATTTCCAAAGTCTGTTAAAAAATCTTAATGCTTCTTAAAAAAAATCCACTTTACCATTGGTAAAAATATCCTCCTGTGTGTTTGCAAATCATACCTCTGCCTCTCTCAGGTGCCCCGTGAGTGTGGGATGGTGCTCCTGAACGAGGCTGGAGCCCCTGGATTTTCTGGAGCCCCTGGCCTGGCGCCTCCTGTGAGCTGCTTGTGCCGTAGAAAGGGCAGCTCTCCCCGATTTTGGTAAGAAGGGCCTCTGGGCTCCTCACCATTCAGAGAGGCAGTGAAGTATCTTCTCTGTCTCCCAACTCATCTTCCTGGAGTGAGTCTTGCTCCTTGTTCCTTGACAGTCATTCCACCAAAGTTATTTTTTAGACAGAGGCTTCTCTTTCGGTTGTCCCAGGCCTGGGGCCCCTCTACGGGGAGAGGAAACATCTGGGAACATCAGCTGATGAGACGGCTGTTGCGCCCCCCCACTCTGTCTTCTGGCATCAATGATATCTTTATTTTTTTAAGTTTTAAAAATTGTGGTAAAATATACATAACATGAAATGTACCACTTTAATCATTTTTATGTGTACGGTTCAGTGGTATTAAGTACAGTCACTTCGTTGTGCAACCGTTACCACCATCCACCTCCAAAACTTTTTCACCTTCCCAAACTGAAACTCTGTCCACATAAACACAAACTCCCCATTTCCCCCTCCCCTAGCCCCTGGAAACCACAATTCCACATCTAAGTGAGATCACATACGTAGTGTTGTATTTGTCTATCTCTGTCTTATTTCACTTAGCATAATGCCTTCCAGGTTCATCCACAACATCACAAATGATAGGATTTCCTTTTTCTTTTATCTGCCTATCTATCTATCTATCTATCTATCTATCTATCTATCTATCTATCTTGTTTGGCCACACCATGTGGCCTGCAGGATCTTAGTTCCCCAACCAGGGATCGAACCCGTGTCCCCTGCAGTGGAAGTGCAGAGTCCTAATCACTGGACCGCCAGGGAATTCCCTCCTTTTTTTAATACTAAATAGTCATCCAATGTGTGTATGTGTGTGTGTATACATATATATATATATGTGATATATTCTTTATCCATTCATCTGTCTGTGGACCCATATTGCTTCCATATCTTTTGCGGCGAGCGGGGGCTACTCTTTGTTGCTGTGCTCGGGCTTCTCACTGCGGTGGCTTCTCTTGTTGTGGAGCACGGGCTCTAGGCGCACGGGCTTCAAAAGTTGTGGTTCGCGGGCTCTAGAGCGCAGGCTCAGTAGTTGTGGCGCACGGGCTTTGTTGCTCCGCGGCATGTGGGATCTTCTCAGACCAGGGCTCGAACCCGTGTCCCCTGCATTGGCAAGTGGATTCTTAACCACTGCATCGCTAGGGAAGTCCCCTGCTTCCATATCTTGGCTATTGTAAATAATGCTGTCATGAACATTTGAGTGCAGATACCTCTTTGAGATAGTGATTTCATTTTTTTTAGATATATACCCAGAAGCAGAATTGCTGGATCATATGGTAGTTGTATTTTAAATTTTTTGAGGCGCCTCCACACTGTTTTCCATCGTGGCTGCACCAATTTACATTCCCACCAGCAGAGCACGAGGGCTCCCTTTTCTCCACATGCTCGTCAACGCTTGTTATTTGTTGTCTTTTTGGTGATGGGCCATTCTAACAGGTGTGAGGTGATACTTCACTGTGGTTTTTGTTTTTGTTTTAAATTAATTAATTAATTTTTAACATCTTAATTGGAGTATAATTGCTTTACAATGGTGTGTTAGTTTCTGCTTTACAACAAAGTGAATCAGTTATACATATTCTGACTTACTTCACTCTGTCACCTGGACTCCAGGTCCATCCACCTCACTACAAATAACTCAGTTTCATTTCTTTTTATGGCTGAGTAATATTCCATTGTATATATGTGCCACATCTTCTTTATCCATTCATCTGTCGATGGACACTTAGGTTGCTCCCATGTCCTGGCTATTGTAAATAGAGCTGCAACGAACATGGTTTTGATTGGCGTTTCCCTGATGATCAGTGATGTTGAGTACCTTTTCATGTGCCTGTGGCTACTTGTATGTCTTTGGAAAAATCTTTTTAGGTCCTTTGCCCATGAAAAAAATTGTTATTTTCAGAGTTGTATGAGCTCCTTACGTCTTTAGGGGTTCCTTCTTTTTTAAGGCCAAGTCACATTCCATTGTCTGTACATGCCACGTTTTGTTTATGCGTTCATCCGTTGGACATCAAGAATATGTCGTGTAGTAGAAAGCACAAAGCGGCGAGACCTCGGTCTCTGTGGTTCACAGCCTCTGCGCGTTGGCAGGTGGGGGCTGACCACGCTGATGCTCGCTCGTTTCTGCTCTCAGCAGGCGCACATGTAGTCTCCACGGGCGCCGGGGCTTGCTGCGGAGACTGGAGGGTGCAGATGGGTGTGGGAGCCAGTCCCTACCCCCAAAGAGCAGCAGGGATAGGCCAAGTGAATGGCAGCTCCTATCTAGGGCTTTAACAAGTTCAGAAAGAGAAAAGAGCTTGTATTCATCCTGAGGGCTACATGGTCACAGGCCACCCAAAGGATGCGCCTCTGTTCCCAGAACTGGTGGGAGCTTCTCCGGAGGATGTGTTTCTCCCAGAGCCCTTCGTCAGGATGGGAGCGCCTGCCACGGCTACTGTGATCACAGTCAGCGGCACAAGAGCCCAGGAGGCCCTGCAACGTGTCGCCTCTCATATGAGGATGTCGGTACATTTTATCTGAAGTTGGTAATATATCCAGAAATAGAGGTGTAAAAATATTATTTAGAGAGATGGAAGTAGCCACCAGAAGAATTAAAATCTGAACTAAGGAAGAGGATTGGCACTGGTGTGGGGAAGTTGGGGTCAGGGAATATGGCTTTTCATTAGAAGCCCCTCCGGTATGGGATTATTCAGCCTGAGTGAAAGAATTGTCTCGTTTCTTCAGGGCTTTGCGGTAGCCAATGACTGATCTGTGTAGTTACGTGGTAGATGGGGTCAGAGGTGTCTGTCCTCAGATTTGATGGCAGTCACAGTGTAAGGTGTCCAGTAGCACCAGGCAGGAAATGGGAAGAGCTCAGGGACTGGCGGGTTTAACAGTGTCTGGCCCAGTAATTCCTGCTGAAACCTTAAGGGTGGGCAATAAATGAAAGCGCTGCCCTGGCAGATGTGACTTGCATCCTAACAGCAGTCTTCAATGTCTTCTGTCAGAGGCATGACGGTTGGGCCATTTCTTCTCCGTGAAGACGGCCAGTGAAGGAGCTTTCAGTCCAGGGCACCTGGACTGTGCTTCAGTCCTCTACAGCACACCACCCGCGTCAGCTGAGAAAGAGAGTTACCACAGTTTTTTTTTTTTTTTGGTTCTGGCTTTTTAAAAAATATTATTTTATTTTTTTAGTTGAAGTATAGTTGTGTTACAGTGCTGTGTTAGTTTCAGGTATACAGCACAGTGATTCAGTTACATATATAGGAGACTGTATGTATATTGGGTTGGCCAAAAAGTTCGTTCGGGAATGCACTGAAAAACCGAACGAACTTTTTGGCCAACCCAATATATATAAATAGGAGAAATATTTCTTCTATATTCTGTTCTCCCACGGTTATTTTCTTATAGCCCTTGTCCCAGTGCACCACAGTGATTTGTTTTCATAGATGTCAAAACCATGGCTGGTTTCCAGAACACCATCTTTGGAAATTCTATATAGCAATGAAGCAGTTTTTCTCTTTCCATTTTTATATACCTTTTTTTTTTTTGGTTCTGGCTTTTTAAAAAATATTATTTTATTTTTTTAGTTGAAGTATAGTTGTGTTACAGTGCTGTGTTAGTTTCAGGTATACAGCACAGTGATTCAGTTACATATATAGGAGACTGTATGTATATTGGGTTGGCCAAAAAGTTCGTTCGGGAATGCACTGAAAAACCGAACGAACTTTTTGGCCAACCCAATATATATAAATAGGAGAAATATTTCTTCTATATTCTGTTCTCCCACGGTTATTTTCTTATAGCCCTTGTCCCAGTGCACCACAGTGATTTGTTTTCATAGATGTCAAAACCATGGCTGGTTTCCAGAACACCATCTTTGGAAATTCTATACAGCAATGAAGCAGTTTTTCTCTTTCCATTTTTATATACCTGCGTCTGTTTGAAATTTTAGTTTCATATCACATTTATCTAACAGTGTGTCCGCTCGAGATAGTTTGCATTCTACTGAATGGGCTTGAGAGGAAATTATTTAAAAATTCAAATATTAGAGTTTCAAGGATCATAAGTGTTGATTTTTAGGGAATGTACCAATTTTCATCTATGTGATTCTTTTCCAAAAGGGAGGGTCATGAAATGAATAACCTACGTTTTCTGGTTTTTCAATAAGAAGCATTGATTGTGTTTTTTAAAGAAAGAACCATAAGAATATGTGATTTTAATTTTGACTTCATATTAATACCTTCAGAAACAGGAGGTTCTCTGTGCCTGGGTTCTGCATCTTTGAGTTTCCAGGAGCTTAGCGCACTGAGGCCTGATCCAGGGAGCTGGACGGTTTAGGTTCTGTTGGCTGCCTTCCCGCTCTGTCCAGGGAGACCAGATCCCAGAGGAGGACAGCAGCAATTAGGTCTTGTTGGGAAGAAAGAACACAGCCACCAGCACTGGACCGTTTTGCTTCCCCTGAACAAATAAGATAGTGCATTGCTGGCATCTGTAGCTCCCGTAGGGCCATGTGGCAGGGGCTGACCTGCGGGCTTGCTTGGCAGAGACAAGATGCCCACACCCAGGGCTGCTCGGCATGGTCAGGGAAGGAGTTGAATTCATTGACAGTTTGGGGGCTAATTATATTCACTTGTTCTGTATGGAGCTGGGGATGGATTCTTTCTCTTTCTTCAATTTAATAGAGCTTTACAAATCAAAATACATCCTGCTTAAGCCATTCAGAACTGTTTCCCATTAAAAAAACCCAAAAGGTAGCACCTGCGATGATCCCCTCTCGCCCACCCCACACCATGGTGGCTTTGTGGGCAGTCTGCTCTCTGCCCCGAGCCCATCTAGATACGTTTCTGCTTCTCATCAGAAAGGGAGCTGTCACCAGTGCAGATGGGAGACTCACGTTAGCTTTAGTGATGGAAAGATGGAAATAGAAGTTTCCTTGATACCACCATGCCAAGTAAGAGAATGAGGATGCATATTTGCTGCTAGCCGCTGAAGGCAGACATCGCTAGAGTAATTTGGATTAGTGGGAAGTTGGAACATATTGTTTTAAAAGAGATTTCAAGAGCATCGTCTTTGGAAATCCTCTACAGCTATGAAGTGATTTCCCCCCTCAATTCTACTTATATAGTGGTATCTGTTTGAATTTTTCATTGGTTATCTGTTCCCTCTAATAGTGTCTTTGCCTGAGCTGTCTCCAATTCTGTTAAATGGCCTTGGCATTAAATTGTCTTAAATATTTTTTTATTGCTATTTGGAAGACCCGGAAGTATTTCCAGTGTTCTTATTTGGGTCACGGAGATGCCACTTTGCATCATTTTGTCATATGTAAGGGCCAGGCTATTTCAAGGAAGGTCCAGAGAAGAGACTTGCTATTTCTGAGAATATCCGATGGATTAGGAAGCACGGGTTATTCAAAGGTCTGTCCTTTGTGCTTTGAAATCTGAAATGGAAAAGCTGTGCTCAGGGGTAGGGGTATTTGGAGCCTGGGAGGGAGTGGATCAGGCTCCCGGCTTCATTCAGAACCCACATCCTGCCCTACCTGGCCTAGCATCGCAGCATCACGGAGGTGAAGATGCATGAAAAGCCCGAGTTCCAGCTGCTGGCTCCTGACTCGGGCGGGCGTGGGTGAGGAGGCTGGGCGGCTGGTGGGTGGGGTGCTCCATCCAGCCTGGCACCCTCTGGAGGCTGATTCTCTTTATTTTGCAGATTTCCCTGGGGACTGTGGGGATGGCCTCGTTTCACCTGGGCGCCCTCATACAGTTATGGGACAGTCCCACCAGGCTGCAGGGTTGTGAGAGGATGAGCCCCTGGCCCCAGTGTCACCTGATTTTTATCCTTTGCTCCCTGGGCCTTTTGCTTGAAGGTACCTTGAGTATCTTGTGTGTGCATTTACTTCTAAAATGTGCATTAGGGACATCCCTGGTGGTCCAGTGGGTAAGACTCTGTGCTCTCAATGCAAGGGGCCCGGGTTTGATCCCTGGTCTGGGAACTAGATCCCACATGCATGCTGCAACTAAGAAGTCTGCATGCCGCCGCTCTCAATGCAAGGGGCCCGGGTTCGATCCCTGGTCTGGGAACTAGATCCCACATGCATGCTGCAACTAAGAAGTCTGCATGCCGCAACTAAGAAGCCCGCATGTTGCAACTGAAAGATCCCGCATGTCTCATGTCGCAACGAAGATCCCATGTGACTCAACTAAGATCCGGCGCAGCCAAAATAAATAAATAAATAAATATTTTAAAAAATAAAATGTGCATTAAGCGTTTTGTAAGATATCAGAGACATAACATCCATCAATGTATCCATTCACTCATCATTCAGCAAGTGCTTGTGGAACACCTACTGTGAACCGTGCTGTGTGGTGGCCTGGCCACGGGCTGCCATGCCTGGGGAGATCATGTTCTGGTACTGAGCACATCCGCACTGTCCAGGGCAGGGACCGCTGAGTTTTGTCCCGTGTAAATCGGATGCCTTGCACCATGGTTTGCTGTGTTACAGGCAAGGACAGAAGGCAAGAACTTCCAGACAGACGGGGCGGGCCTACCTGCCCAGTGGACGAGCTTAAAGCCCATGGGTCCACACCTCCCAAGACAACATCCCTGCCATTTGTGGGGGACGCCGAGGGGTGGACAGGGTGGCAGGGTGATGGGCCCCGTGTGTTCAAGGTGCTGGGTCAGGTGATGGACTTACTGCAGCAGAGGAGACATCAGCCCCCACCTTGTGGGGCTTCGGTTTGCAGAATTTTAGCCATCATCGGATGCCTCGCACCATGGTTTGCTGTGTTACAGGCAAGGACAGAAGGCAAGAACTTCCAGATAGACGGGGCGGGCTCGGCCTACCTGCCCAGTGGACGAGCTTAAAGCCCATGGGTCCACACCTCCCAAGACAACATCCCTGTCATTTGTGGGGGACGCCGAGGGGCGGACAGGGTGGCAGGGTGATGGGCCCCGTGTGTTCAGGGTGCTGGGTCAGGTGATGGACTTACTGCAGCAGAGGAGACATCAGCCCCCACCTTGTGGGGCTTCGGTTTGCAGAATTTTAGCCATCATCAATATTTAAAAAAATTTCTCCTGGTTGTAGCATAAAATCACTTAGCTTCTTGCAGCGTGTTTTGAGGCTTTGATGCCATTCTGCAGATGTCCTTTCGTGATGCAAGAGGGCTTCCTGAGAAGGGGCTGGAAAGTGGTTTTCATCCAGCACTTTTGGCAGCAGTGTCTGGCAGGTTAGGGTGGAAAGAGGGTGGGAGGTGGCAGGGGGGCGCTCACACCTGCTGTTTCGTGGTTTCAGATCCTGGGAAAGCTGCTCACTCCCAAGCATGGTTTATAGGAGAGTTTAAATTTCCTTAAGCGACTTCTGAAAGGAAGCAGGCTTTATTTTCATTCATTAATTAATTTGTGTTTTTTTAATTTAATTTTTTATTGAAGTGTAGTTGATTTACAATGTTGTGTTAGTTTTTGGTGTACAGCACAGTGATTCAGTTGTACATACATGTACATATTCTTTTTCAGATCTTTTTCCATTATGGTTTATTACAGGATATTGAATATAGTTCCCTATGCTATACAGTAGGACCTTGTTGTTTATCTATTTTATATATAATAGTTTGTATCTTTTAATCCCAAACTCCTAACGTATACCTCCCCCACTTTCCCCTTTGGTAACCATAAGGTTGTTTTCTTTTTTTGAAAAATAGCATACAGATATTGCTACTTCTTTTTTTTCAATTAATTAATTAATTTTTGGCTGTGTTGGGTCTTCGTTGCTGTGTGGGCTTTCTCTAGTTGCGGCGAGTGGGGGCTGCTCTTCGTTGTGGTTCATGGGCTTCTCATTGCGGTGGCTTCTCTTGTGGCGGAGCATGGGCTCTAGGCCCATGGGCTCTGTGGGCTCTAGAGTGCACGGGCTTCAGTAGTTGTGGCGCACGGGCTTAGTTGCTCTGCGGCATGTGGGATCTTCCTGGACCAGGGCTCGAACCCGTGTCCCCTGCATTGGCAGGCGGATTCTTAACCACTGCTCCACGAGGGAATTCCCATAAGTTTGTTTTCTATGTCTGTGGGTCTGTTTCTGTTTCATAAATAAGTTCATTTGTGCCATATTTTAGATTCCACAAAAAAGAAGATATGAAAATGCTGTCTGCTTGATTTTTTGTCTGTAAAGGGGTTGACGTTGCAGTGGAATATTTAAGTGGGGTTGGGGTTTGGGCCATTTCGCGGTAGGGTCTCCTTTTGGAGGCCCATCATTCTTCTGAGGACGCCCCTGGCCGGCCCCTGGGACTTGATGTCCCCCAGATTTCAGGAGGGGGCTGTTGTCACCAGCTGCTTCTCTTCCTGGGTGGGCACTCATGGGGCCTGTGCCACCTGTGCTCCCTGCACCCCTCAGCACAACCCCCCGCTGGACTGCCCCCACTGCCCCCCAGAGAGGGGTCAGGGAACACGTCCCGCCCTGACCCTGACCACCCTCTGTGAGCGCGGCTCCAGGGGAGGATGTGCGTCTCATCCTCGTCGTCCACGCACTCCTGGGCCTGAGAGTGGGTTCTGCCTGCTGCTCCTGCTGTTCATCCTCAGCTGTCGGCCCGTCCTCCCTGGGGCATGTGTGTACGCATGCACACACTCGCCATACACACACACACACCCCGTACACACATGCACACCCCACACACACATCATACACATACATCATATACATGCATACATACACATGCATTATACTTACACGTATCACATACCACACCATGCACTACACACACATACCCATACCATACACATACATCTTGCACACACCACACACGTATATGCATACACATACCATGCGTCATGCACACACCACACACACATATACACATGTGAACCCCTCAGTGAATGAAACTAAATTCTCAGTTTCCCCCAGATCAACACAGCAGCGCCTCCCCTCCCCTGGTCCAGTGCAGCCCTGGGCCCAGGTCCTAGTCCCCATCACTTCCGTGTGTCTGGTCCCCGCCTGCCTCCGTGTTTCCATTTCCCCAGCCGCCCTCTGCCAGGGGTGACCTTCCTTCCCCAGGAGCCTCGGGCCCCTGCGCTCTCCACACAGGCCCCCTCCCTCCTGACTGCCGTTCCCCACTGTGGGTTTTCTCAGTGCTGAACCTCCCAGCTAGAATGTGAAACCCTCAAAGGCATAGACTGTGGGTTTCATCTTAATACTGCTGAATAAGAAACGCATTTTGGTAAAAGACCCAACCAGTACGCACGTATTTAATAGAGTCAAAGTGATGCCCCCTTGGCCTCCTCTCCCATCTGCATGCCGTCCACAGAGGAAGCGCTGGCGGGCATTGGTGGGAGCCCTTCCGGTCTGTTCTGTTTGCCTTTGCCTTCATACATGGACTTGCAGATGTGTATACATTGTTTAGCTGGCTTGCCGTGTCTGTAACTGGGATCTACACACACACAGACACACACTCACAGACATGAACACATACACATACTTCAGCTAACTTGCTGTTTTCACTCAATCCCAGGCTTGTAAGATTTCTCTCTGTCAGTACATATTGGCCTACCTCTTTAAAAAAAGTCTCAGAGTATTCCAGCCTGTGGACTCTGCCCTAATTTATTTAACCATTGTCTTATTGATGGGCACTTAGGTTGCTTCCAGTTTTTAAAAAGATTGCTGCAGTGAAAATCCCTGTACTCGCATCATTTCATATACATGTGACTCCTGGAAATGCAGTTGCTGGGTAAAAGGATATGCGTGTTTAAATTTTTGACAGAGAAGGCGGAATTGCTTTTCTGAAAGGCGTCACTGGGACTCCTTCTAAAGAAATAAATTTTTTTCAAAGGAGAAAACCAGCAAAGAAGTTTTTCACCACCAATAGCTAAATAAAGAGAGTGTGGTTCTCCCTCAGGCCATGAACTGTGAAATGCAACAGCCAGGGAGAGGCAGAGGATCCAGGCAATGGTTTACATGGTTCCTAAGGTTTTCTGTGCTGTCCCCCTCACTCCCCAAAGCAGTCCTGGGGAAAGATGAGATGAACAACCAAAAGCCTGAGGATCTACTAATGCTCCGCAGTTTGGAGAGACGAACACTGTGTGTGTGGTGGGGTTGGGGATGGATGCTCTTGGAGCCCAGTGACTCTCATTAAAGTCAGGAAAAACCTGTCCTCCTCCAGGGGTGCTGCCCAGGGTCTGTTTGCACTGCATCCTGGGAGAATCCCTTAGCTCAATCTATCAGTTTACCCATCGGCTCCTCAATTATACCCATTCTTACATTCAGCCTTCTGAATATGTGTCACTTATGGTCACTTATGTGACCATAAGTTTTCGTCTCACTTAGGTAAATATGAGAAATGGGATGGCTGGGTCTTATGAAAGTGTTTGTATAACTTTGTAGGAAGCTGCCAACATGTTTCCCAAAGTGGCTGCATCATTTTGCACCCTCATCGGCAAGGTATGAGTTATAACTGTCGCATTTCCTCATTAGGATTTGGTTTTGTCAACGTTTTTTTTTGTTTGTTTGTTTTGTTTTCTTAAGCCCTTCTAGTAGAGTAGAGGAATGCTGTTATGATTCTTTTTTTTTTAACATCTTTATTGGAGTATAATTGCTTTACAGTGTTATGTTAGTTTCTGCTGTATAACAAAGTGAATCAGCTATATGCATACGTATATCCTCATATCCCCTCCCTCTTGCATCTCCCTCCCACCCTCCTTATCCCACCTCTCTAGGTGGTCCCAAAGCACGGAGCTGATCTCCCTGTGCCATGCAGCTGCTTCCCACTAGCCATCTATTTTACATTTGGTAGTGTATATATGTCAATGTTACTCTCTTACTTTGTCACAGCTTACCCTTCCCCCTCCCTGTGTCCTCAAGTCCATTCTCTGTGTCTGTGTCTTTATTCCTGTCCTACCCCTAGGTTCATTAGAACCATTTTTTTTTCTTTTTTAGATTCCATATATACATGTTAGCATACGGTATTTGTTTTTCTCTTTCTGACTTATTTCACTCTGTATGACAGACTCTAGGTCCATCCACCTCACTACAAATAACTCAATTTCGTTTCCTTTTATGGCTGAGTAATATTCCATTGTATATATGTGCCACATCTTCTTCATCCATTCATCTGTCAAACCACCATATTTTTAAAAATTTGGAAGCATAATTATTTCCGCAGTTTTAGGTTTACAGAAAAGTTGAGCAGAAAGTTCCCATATGGCCTGTAACCCCCATACCCCCTAATTTCCCCTGTTATTAACATCTTGTGTTAGTATGGTACATTAGTTACCACTGATGAGCCAATATTGATACATTATTATTATTATTATTATT
>NC_041224.1:37440265-37473908 GCF_002837175.3 Physeter macrocephalus | reverse complement strand
AGGCTCAGCGGCCATGGCTCACGGGCCCAGCCGCTCCGCGGCATGTGGGATCTTCCCGGACCGGGGCACGAACCCACGTCCCCTGCATCGGCAGGTGGACTCTCAACCACTGCGCCACCAGGGAAGCCCAGGTCAGTGGTTTTTAACACACTCACAATGTTGTGCAACCATCACCACCATCTAATCCTGGAACATTACCATCGCCCATACCCATTAGCAGGCATTCCCTGTTTTCCCCTCCCCACCCCAGCCCTAGCTTTGATTTCTTTAAGTGAATGTGTTGTTGAAGAATAACCATCATATGGGCATGCACACTCGTCCTGGAGTGAATGTTTGTGTCCCCCCCTCCACCACCAGTTCATGTGTTGAAATCTAATGCCCAGTGTGGTGATATTAGGAGGTGGGACCTTTGGGGTGATGAGGTCATGAGGGTGGAGCCCTAAGAATGGGATTAGCGCCCTGATAAGATGAGGTGAGGCAGCTGGCTCCCTCTTCCATCGTGTGAGGACACAGCAAAAGTCAGCCATCTGCAACTCAGACAAGGGCTCTCGCTAGAACCCACCCATGCAGGTACCCCGATCTTGGACGACCAGCCTCCAGAACTGTGAGAAGTAAATCCCTTTGGATGAGCCACCCCGTCTGTGGTGCTTGGCTATAGCAGCTCGAGCTGATTGAGACTGAGTGTGGCTCCCCTACGTGGTGCTGACCCACCCTGAGAGGGCTGTGTTGGGTGAGGGCTGAAGCAGGGGCCCTGTTAGGAGCGGTTGATGGGGAGGGTGATTGCAGGAGGGGGTTCTAGAGGCATCTGACGCTCGAGGCAGCACAGACCTGGTGGCTTGGAGGAGGGGAGGGAAAGGAGTCAAGGGGGACCCCAGCTGGGGGCTGAGTTGTCATCAGCTGGACAGGGGGAGGCTGAGTCTCGTGGGGGGAGGGCTTGGCCAGCTCGGATGTGCTGGGCACCAGGTGCCTGTTAGGCACACATTGGAAGTGCTGATGGGTGGATGGTGTGTGGGCTTCCAGAAAGTTCTGTGGGGTTGCATACACACCAGGGAGCCGTCGGCTTAGGGTGGACCCCTGATCTGTGGTCCTGGACCAGGGGTCTTGCACATGCAAGGACAGCCCACCCAGCGACGTGGTAAGCTACCAAAACTGTCACAGAGCTTGGGTGCATGCAGCCCGGGGGCCCCTGCTACCTGCGGTGAGCCTGGCTGCCCGGCCAGAAGGCACAGGCGTGATTTGGGCTCAGGACTTATTTCTAATCTTCACTTGTCTGGGGAGCCCGCCAGGTGTCAGATCCCCTAAACTTCCCCCAAGTTTGTATCCATCAAATTTAGAACATATCATGTAGTATGCAGACATTTTAATCCATGTAGAGGGTCCATTGCACAATTTGTGGCATTTCCATCATTTCATCTCTCTTTGATCATATTGAGGACATTTTTCAGATAGTCAGGGAAGTGTCATTTTGGCATAACACAGAATTACCACATTTTCGAAAGTGAGCAGAGTAGAAAACGATACCTAAAAATGCTTCAATGCGGCCACATCATCACATTCTGCGTTGAATGCTTCACATGTCCCAAGAGGCTCCACCTGGGACTTAACTCTGCAACCTGGAGCAAGTGACTGGCCCTTCCTGAGGCTCTGCTGGCTTCGAGGATGGGCTGAGAAGAGACTCCCTCACCCCGGTAGGCTCAGCACCCCCCAGGTCGATGGGCCTGGACTCTCACCTGGAGGGGAACCGTCCAAGTTGTAGTGTGCAGGGCAGGCGGCTCCCATCTGAGGACCAGGACGACCCTTTGCCCTGGGCTGGGTGGATGGATTGTCCCGATCTTTGTTCCTTATGCCTTGTGGGGCCTTCTGTGTTCTCCGCAGGGGCCTGGCCTGCCCCTCCCCTGCCTCACACCACTCGCTGAGGCTCCAGGAACCTTGGGGTCAGTGCTTTCCCAGCTTGCCATTTTGGTGCCTTGGACAGTTGGTCCTGATTCTTTTACTCCAAACATGTGACCGGGTGGCCCTGCTGCCTTTGAAGCCTGACATGCCCGTTGTCATGTGCACCTGTGGGTGGGGTCCGTGAACCTTCCCAGGGCAGGTGTGCTCGGAGCACACCTGGGCTCCTGGGCACTTGTGGAAGGGCAGGGGTTTTCAGGTGGGATGTGCCCACGGACTTGAGTTTTTGTGAAGGACAGTGGGTCCCCATCCCACCTTTGTCCTGGACACAGACAGCGGCCACCTGAGACTTCCCCTCATCATAAGGTAGTTCTATGTTTAATTTTTTGAGGACCCTGCATACTGTTTTTCATAGTGGCTGCACTAATTTTATATTCCCACCAACAGTGCACAAGGCTTCCCTTCTCTCCACATCCTCGCCAACACTTGTTATTTCTTGTCTTCTTGATACTAGCCATCCTAATGGGTATGAGATCTCACTGTGGCTTTGATTTACGTTTCCCTGATGATTAGTGACGCTGAGCATCTTTTCATGTGCCTGTTGGCCATTTGTTTGTCTTCTGTCTCAGCTCTTTAGGGACCAGATGGAGAAAGGCCTTGCTGAGTGGACAGGGGTGGGAAAACCTGGGGAGTGGTGTGATTGGACCTTCCCCCAGCTGAGAGTGGTGGCCTGGGAGGTGTGAGCAGGGCTTGGGGCAGGGCGGGGAGGCCCAGCCACAGCACATAGAAGGCTCTTGGCAAAAAGTGACTCTATTAGGTTACAAAGGTTGGAGCTGCCCCTGACCCTGGGGCCAGGCCTGACCATGTGAGCTCAGCCATTTTTCTGCTGTCCAGGCATCCAGGGGCCCAGTGCCAGTGGGGGCCTGGTGGAGGTGGGTGTGACACTGCCAGCACCGTGTCCCTTCTGGCAGTGTCCCTGCGCCAGCCCAGCCCCGGCTTGGCTGATTCCAGCCGAGCCACCTACCCACACTGGTCACTGTTGGCTCTGAGGTGGTCCAAGGTTCTTAGTTACCAGGAGCAGAGCACTGGTCTTGCCCTGACACGTGGTCACCGTCCTTCACCCCTCTGATGCCGAAACTCGCCTTCTGTGCACCGGTGCCTCTTCGAATCTCAAAGACAGAGTTTTGGGTGAAGTGGAAAAGAATAGCTTTACTGCTTTGAGGGACACAGTGAGCTCCCTCAAAACTGTGTGTCTCAATCTCGGGGCGGGGTTGCTGATAAGGATCAGGGTGTGTGCAGGGCCTGCCCTCCTTTAATCTGGCCTCAGATGGTCTTCTGATGAGCTTCTGTTGTTCTCGAGGTTCTCAAACTGTGACTTTCTCTCTGGAATGAAGATTGCTTCATCCGGTAGTTGATGTCTTCCCTTTGTTGGGGGTTTTAGTTCTGCAGAAGAGCTCAAAGATATTGTTGTGTGTATCCCTTGAGGTGGAACCAGGACCCTGCCCCAAGGCTGCACTATTGTTTCTTGGCTATTCCTCTCTTGTCTCTGCATCCCCTCCCTTCCCTGATTAGCAACTGTTTGACCCTGAGTGTTCGAACTCAGGGAATGTCATGGAGGCTGGAGTCTGTTCCTGAGAAACAGGGGACACAGAAAGGCTTCCGTGCCCAGGAGCCCCACAGGGTCCTGCTCAGTTTCACCCCCATGTTCTTTCTGGGGTTGAGAAGCAGAGGTGGAGGGCAGCCACAGGCCCCTGGGAACTGTGCTTTTCACTTCCAGTTAGTTCACAACCGTGGGGATTTATGAGCTGCTGGAGTGATTTGCATTTCCCTGCAAACCCTTTTTCAGGGCACACCATGTGAGTGGCTGGGCACAGGAAGGGAGGCACTGTGTCACCTGCGTCCTGCTGGACGTCACAGCAGATGGAGCCGAGGGCCTGAGCCTGGCGTGCACTGGGGCGGCCCCACTGGTGGCTGTTGAACGGAGGGTGGATAGACCATTGATGGAAGACTCCCTGGTTCCCAGGCAGCCACCCCTACCCCCTGTGGCTGGCCTGTGGAGCAGAAGAATTGCTGAGAAGCTGGCTGCATTTTTAGCCTCAGGGACATGCTGCGCATGGCAGCCTGCAGCCCGTGGCAGGTGACGGGTGGGTGGGTTCAAGGCAGTTTTGCAGCATGGTGAGCGTGCAGCTTCAGGGGCTGGCAGGCACTCAGTGTGATTTCAGCGATCTCAGTGGCATGCTCCATTGCTTCCCGTCCGCTGTAGCTGGTGCCTTTGGCCCCAACCTGATGCTCCATCCTCGTCTCTCAGAGTCATTTCCCCATCTTTGCTGCTTTTTGCATTTATCCTCCCCTTTCCTTAAGGCTGGGATTGAGGCCCATGTCCTCGGCTTGCTGGCTGCAGTGGCATGTGAAGTCTCTGGAAAGCTGTGCCTTTGGCAGGCCAGGAGCCTAGAGGGAGCAGGAGATGTGGCTGGGAATGATTGTGAAAACTGCAGAAACAAGACAGGCTGAGAAGACTGTGGTTACTGCTGGAGTTCAGGGATGCCTCTCCCAGTGGGTTTTGAAGGATGAATAGTAGTTTGTCAGTAAGATTCTAGAGGCGTGAAAAGGGAATGGCTGAAACACTGGCCTGGAAGGTGTGAGACCCCGACTGCATGGGGTCTTGGGGGTGTGACGGGGGTGAGGCTGCAGGGATCGGCAGAACACAGACCCGGGAGCTCATGGTCCAGAGCTGATCACCGCGTGGTGCAGCCCCATGCTTCCAGACCCCATTAGAGTCCCTGGCTGTAGGTGGGGGCAGGCACGGTGTGATTTGGGCCGGGTGACCTCTGCATGGAGGGTGGAGGGGGTCCGTGATTGGATTTAGGAGGCCTCCAGCTGGGTGGCCTGCTCTGTGGGCAGGAAGCATGGCAGGAGCCCTCCACGTCAGAGCTCAAGGACTCGTAAGTTAATGCGGGTCTGTGCCCTCACTGGACAGGCAGGGAGACCAGGCTGCCGGTGCTGGAGTGGGGCCTGATCCCCACATCTCAGCGCCCCTGGCATCCTCTGAGATGAGGAAACGGAGCCCCAGGAGGTTCTGGAGCCTTCGCAGGCTGTAAGGGCAGAGCTAGGTCTGAGCCAAGGTCTCTCCGCGGCCCAGCTGTAGGCAGAGATGCAGGCGCCGCCCCTGCCAGGGTGGCTCCCGCACGTGTCAGGGAGCAGACGGTGTCCCTTGCACACGGGGGTGCAGCAGCTTGTGCTGCACCCCCGCACATGCACACACTCACCCCTTCTTTGACAAGACTTTGTTTAGTGCATTTTGTAAAATTCCTACCCCCACTGCACCGTGTGCAATGCACACAATTTTAAGATAACCCAGACATCACCAAGCTCTGTAACTTGTGTAGCATTTTGGTGTTTTTGGGGAAACAAGTTGGGGACAGAAACTTGAAGAATATGCTTCCTTTCCTGTCAGAGCAAAAGGAACCTGTAGTCTTAAGGCCACGGGGTTTCCTGCATCTTCCTCCAAAAGGGTTAGAGAAACGCATCCCCAGGAGACCGGGGCCGGTGGCTGCATCCTGAGTGCCTGCTGGCCTTCAGGAGTAGAGGGAGGGCTCCCCTGAGAACTTGGGGAGACTCATGATCACCTTGCCACTCTTTGATTTTCAAACTGTTGGGTGGCTCTGTGGACCCCAGGAGCTCTGATCACAGAGTCCTGGGCTGCTTTGACGTCAGGCACGGGGAGCTTTATTGAGCCTGTGATCCGGCACCGCATCGGCTCGTACAGCAGCAGCCTGTATGCTCAGCCCGCTGACGCCAGCCTGTGTACTCTTTCATTTCAGTCTCCGGAGCATCCGAGCGTCGCTGCCTCTCGTCAGGGGAGGCGAAGGCCAGGCCAGGACCGATCTGCGGATGGCCCAGGGTCCCCAGGCGCCTGCAGCTTCCCGGTGAGTAGGACCTGCGGGGTCACCACGCTGTCCACCCTGCTTGCTCGGTCATCTGAGCATCTGCACTCACGGGCTGCCCGGGGGCTGGCGGACAACCGGGAACGCCCCCCTCATCTTTCTCCAGCAGAAGCTCCAATGCAGCTACACTCATGTTTTTCACCATTTTCTGTTTTGACAAATTGATGAGGAGAAAGACGAGTTTGGGGCGTCCCCAGAGGACAAGCCACACAGAGCAGACGTGGTTTCCTGTCACCCTTCTTCTCTCCTTTCAGACCCACCTTGTCCCCTTCTGCTGCTGGGGATGCTCCAATCTGAGTGGCGCCGTTGCCCCCTTCCCATTAGGGTGCTGATAGGCCAGGTTGTGATATTAGGGGAATGCTGGCCTCATAGAATGAGTTAGGAAGTGTTCCTTCCTCTTCTAATTTCTGAAATAGATTATAGAGAATCGGTATCATTTCTTCCTTAAATGTCTGGTACAATTCAGCAGAGAAACCATCTGGGCCTGGTGATTTCTTTTGGGAAAGTTGTTAATTATTGATTCAGTTTTTAAGATACACGTAGTTCTTCTGTTTGTCTGTTTCTCCTTGTGTGAGTGAGTTTTGGTAGTACATGTCTTTTAAGGAGTTGATCTGTTTTATCCAAATTATCAAATTTGGGGGCATGGAGTTCTTTGTAGTACTCCTTTATTATTATCCTTTTATTTATTTATTTTTGTTTTCGGTATGCGGGCCTCTCACTGTTGTGGCCTCTCCCGTTGCGGAGCGCAGGCTCCGGACGCGCAGGCTCAGCGGCCATGGCTCACGGGCCCAGCCGCTCCGCGGCATGTGGGATCTTCCCGGACCGGGGCACGAACCCGTGTCCCCTGCATCGGCAGGCAGACTCTCAACCACTGCGCCACTAGGGAAGCCCTATTATTATCCTTTTAATGGGATATTATTATCCTTTTCTATGGGATCAGTGCTGATGACTCCTCTTTCTCTTTTGGTGTTGGTAGTTTGTGTCTTCTTTTTCTTGGCTAGCCTGGTCAGCAAAACAGATTTGGGGTTCATTGATTTTCTGTATTTCCTCTTTGTTTTCAATTTAATTGATTTATGCTCTAATTTTTATTATATTTCTTCTGTTTGTTTTAGGCTTCAGTTTCTCTTCATTTTATTTCCCAAGGTACACGCTTAGGTTATTGATTTGATATCTTTCTTCTTTTCTAATGTATACATTTAATGCTATATATTTCTAAGCGCTGCTTTTGTTAAATACATTGTAGAAATTCTGACAAGTGATATTTTTGTTTTCATTTAGTTAAAAAAACAAAAAATTTTTCTTTTGATAGTTCCTCGTTGACCCATATGTTGTTTAGAATTATGTTGTTTAATTTCCAGATATTTGAGGATTTCACCCTTTTCCTTTATTGATATTTAGTTTAATTCCATTCTGGTCTGAGAATGTACTTTGAGTGATTTCAGCTGTTAAAAAACTTGTTCAGGTGTGCTTTATGGCCCAAAATGTGTTCTGTCTTGGTGCTATGGTCTGAATGTTTGTGTCCCCCCCAAACCCCTCCCCAAATTCATATGTTGAAATTGTAACTCCCAAGGTGATGGTATTAGGAGGTGGGGCCTTTGGAGGGTGACTAGGTCATGAGGGTGGCATGCTCATGAATGGGATTAGTGCCCTTATGAAAGGGACCCTGCAGAGTTCCTCACCCCTTCTGCCATGTGAGGACACAACAGGAAGTCTGAAATCCAGAAAGGGGCCCTCATCTGACCAGACTGGCCCCTGATCTCAGACTTCCAGCCTCCCGAACTGTGAGAAATAAAATTTTGTTGTTTGTATGGCACTGTAGTATTAATATTTTGTTATAGCAACCCATACGGACTAAGGCACTTGGTAACTGTTCCATGCAAGCTTGAGAAGAATGTGTATTTTGCTTTTGTTGGATGGAATATTGCATGCATGTCAGTGAGATCCAGGTGATGGATAGTGATGTCTAGGTGAACCATCCTTGCTGATTTTCTGCCTGCTTGTTCTATCAATTACTGACAGGGGATGTTGACGTTGTCAATTATAATAGTGGATTTGTCCTTCTCTCTTTGCAGTTCTATCAGTTTTGCCTCATATATTTTGATGCTCTGTTAGGTACATAGCCATTTACGATTGCGATCTCATGTTGGAGAATTGAATTACATATCATGCGGTAATGTCCCCTCTTTATCCCTGATAGTTTTCCTTGTTCTAAAGTGTGCTTTGTCTGAAATGAATGTGGGTACCTCAGTTTTCTTTTTTTTTTTTTTAATTTTGAAATGAGATTATTGTTTGTTTATTTTTTATTGGAGTATAATTGCTTTACAATGTTCTGTTAGTTTCTGCTGTACAATGAAGTGAATCAGCTATACATATACATCTATCCCCTCCCTCTTGGACCTCCTTCCCCCTCATCCCACCCACCTAGGTCATCACAGAGCACGGAGCTGAGCTCCCTGTGCTTCAGGTTCCCACTAGCTACCTATTTTATACATGGTAGTGTATTTATGTCAAACCTAATCTCCCAGTTCATCCCACCCTCCCCTTCCCCCACTGTCCACGCGTCCATTCTCTACATCTGCATCTCTATCCCTGCCCTGCAAATAGGTTCATCTGTTGGTACTACAGTTTTCTTTTGATTGGAATTAGCACGGTATATCTTTCTCCATACCTTTACTTTCAACCTAAAAGTCTCTTTGTATTTAAAATGGGTTTCTTGTAGACAGCATATAGTTGGGTCTTGTGTTTTTATCCACTCTGACAAACTCTGTCTTTTAATTGGTGCATTTAGACCATTTACATTTTAAATGATTATTGATGTATTTAGATTGATATCAAACTTCTCTCTTTTAAAATTAATTTTTATTGGAGTATAGTTGATTTACAGTGTTGTGTTAGTTTCTTCTGTACAGCAAAGTGAATCAGTTATACATATACATATACATATACATATACATATATCCACTCTTTTTTAGATTCTATTCCCATATAGGTCATTCAGAGTATTGAGTAGAGTTCCCTGTGCTATACAGTAGCTTCTTATTAGTTGTATATAGTAGTGTGTCAATTCCAATCTCCCAATTTATCCCTCCCCCTACTTCCCCCTTGGTAACCATAAGTTTGTTTTCTGCATCTGTGACTCTATTTCTGTTTTGTAAATAAGTTCATTTGTACCAGTTTTTAGATTCCACATATAAGTGGATAGCAAACTTTTCATTCACTGTCTTCTGTTCTTGCCACTTCCTTTTCTCACTTCTCTGGTTTTCATTGACCATTTTATAGGAATCAACTATATTTCTCTTAGCTTATCATTTTTAATTCTTTTAAAATTTTTTATTGTTGGACTCAGGGTTTACAATATACATTTTTAAGTAATCTAAAGTCCACCTTCAAATAACACAATACTTCTTCAGATTTAGTGCAAGTACCTTAAAACAGACTGTTCCCAGTTCCTCCTTCCCATCCCTTGGGACACTGCTGTCATTCATTTCCCTTACCCATAAGCTAGAATCATCACAATACACTGTTACTATTAGAGTTTTAAATAAACAGTTATCTTTTAGATCAAGTAAGAGTAAGAAAAGTATAAGATTTTATTTTACCTTCATTTATTCCTCCTCACACACTCTTTCTTTCTTCATATAGATTCAGGTTTCCAACATATATAGTTTTCCTTCTGTGTGAAGAAGAATCTTCTAATATTTCTTTCAGGGTATGTCTGCTGGTGACAGATTCCTTCAGTATTTGTTTGTCTGAGAAAGTATTTATTTCTCCTTCACTTTTGAAAGATAGTTTTGCTGGATATAGAAGTACAGGTTAGTGGAGTTTTTTTTTTTTTTTCTTTTAAAGCTTTGAAGATTTTCATCTACTCCCTTCTTGCTTGCGTAGTTTCTCACAAGAAGTCTGATGTAATTCTTATCTTTGTTCCTTTATAGATAAAATGTTTCCCCACCTGCCTCTAGCTTATTTCTTGATTTTCTCTTTGTCTTCAGTTTGCTACAGTTTGAGTATGATATGCCTAGGTGTAGTTTTTGTTTTTTATGTTATTGCAGTATAGGATTTACAGCATTGTGTTAATTTCTACTGTACAGCAAGGTGATTCAGCTATACATGTGTATACATTCTTTTTCATATTCTTTTCCATTATGGTTTATCACAGGATATTGAGTATAGTTCCTTGTGCTATATAGTAGGACCTTGTTGTTTATCCATCCTATATATAATAGTTTGCATCTGCTAATCCCATGTTGTTGTTTTTTAAAGTATTTATTCTGCTTGGTGTTTTTTGAGATTCCTGGATCTGTGGTTTGGTGGTGTCTGTTGTTAATTTTAGAATAAATGTTGGCCATTATTAGCTCAAATATGTTTTCTTCCTCATTATCTCTTTTGTTTCCTTTGGGTCTTCAGTTACATGTATGCTGTATCTTTCAATATTGTCCCATGGTCCTTGGATGCTCTGTTCTGTCTCTGCTTTCACCCCCACACTGGCCTTCTTTTTTATTTTGCATTTCAGTTTGGGAAATTTCTATTGGCCTATCTTCCAGCTCCTTGATTTTCCCCTCAGCTGTGTTGAGTCTACTGATGAGCCCATCAAAGGCATTCTTCCTTTCTATTACTAGTTTTTAAAAAATTTCTAGCATCTCGTTTGGATTCTTTCTTAGACTTTCCATTGCTCTGCTCATATTACCCATCTGTTCTTTTTTTTTGCGGTACGCGGGCGTCTCACTGTTGTGGCCTCTCCCGTTGCGGAGCACAGGCTCCGGACGCGCAGGTTCAGCAGCCGTGGCTCACGGGCCCAGCCTCTCCGCGGCATCTGGGATCTTCCCAGACCGGGGCACGAACCCGTGTCCCCTGCATCGGCAGGCGGACTCTCAACCACTGCACCACCAGGGAAGCCCCTACCCATCTGTTCTTGTATGCTGTCTACTTTTCCCATTAGAGCCCTTAGCATATGAATCATAGTTCCTTTAAATTCCCAGTCTGATAATTCCAAAGTCTGTGTCATATCTGAGTCCGGTTAGGATGCTTGCTTTATCTCTTTAGAATATGGGTTTTTAAAAAATTGTTTATTTTTTTGCCTTTGGTATGCTTTCTAATTTGTTGTTGAAAGTCAGATATGTTATATTGTAAAATAGGAACTGAGGTAACATGCCTTCTTGTGGGAATTTGTGTAAATCTCATTAGGAGCTGGGCTAT
This sequence comes from Physeter macrocephalus, assembly GCF_002837175.3. Taxonomy (NCBI): domain Eukaryota; kingdom Metazoa; phylum Chordata; class Mammalia; order Artiodactyla; family Physeteridae; genus Physeter; species Physeter macrocephalus. The sequence goes on along the minus strand of NC_041224.1, from coordinate 37,462,881 downwards.
GTGTCATGTCTGCTGAAGCTATAGGTTCCAGAGGCTTCAGACTCCTCCAGTGGCCTTGGTTTGGCCTCCCCTCTGGACACTGGGCTTCCCTCAGTCCTGCTCCTCAGAGAGGGTCTGGTCTTGGAGCTCCTTCAGCTGGAATCCACTGTTATCAGACAGGAGCCCTGTTGGTGTGGTGAGAAGGTGTGGGGGAGGGGGTGTGTTACCTGAAAACTGGGTTCACCTCTTGGTGGGTGTCGAGCCAATAGACACAACTAAGCGAAGATCGAAGATCGGGAGAAAGAAGGATTTATTACTTGCAGCAAGTAAGGAGAACACCAGGGATCTTTCCCAAAGCAGCATCTCCCCAGCAGCAAAATTGGGGAAGTTTAAGCTTAAGGGTACATGCATATTCATGAGGGGGCTTGAGAAGAGCAGAATTCAGCATAGAACTTCAATCAACAGAGTCCAAGCTTTAGTTGATTCAGGTTATGAGGGTCAACATCATCATTCCATCCTCCACCTGGGTGGGGGCCTTAGTTTCTGCAGAACTCAAAGGCATGTTGTTATGTGTATCCCCTGAGGAACCAGGACCCTGCCCCAAGGCTGCACTATTGTTTCTTGGCTGCTCCTCCCTAGTTTCTGCATCCCCTCCCTTAAGATCATTAATTACTGAGACCTCTTCAAGGGCAAGCATTGTGGCCAACCTTGGATCACAAAATAGCTTAGGCAAAATGGGTTCTCTTATGTCAGGAAAGCCGTCCCTGGTTCTCTTTCTCTGGGGACTCCCTAACCTATCTGCTTACAGAAGCCTTCTCTTATCTTATGATTAAATTTCCATTGTTAGATGGGCCTGTGTTCCCAGGCTGTTCACCTTCACAAGTGACTTTTCTTGTGTAGCTTTCCCAACCCCATTAGGTGAAACAGGAGGGCTAGAGGGGCTGCAGTGAGAGGAATGCCCCTCCCCCAAGGCAAGGTTCTGTCAAGTTACCCGTGGACAGCAGGCCTTGTTATGGAGAAGGCTATGGGTGTTTGCCCATGGCTACCTTCCCCTCCCTCTGCCAGAGCCAAGAGGAGCTGTTTCTTGACCCTTCCGATTTCAGGGGGGCCGTCTGCAAACTCAGTTCACTGATGGGTCTAAAAAAAGTCACTGATTTTCAGTTTGACGATCTTTTTCTTATTTCAGGACGTGAGTGATGACTCTCAAAGCTCTTTCCGTGTTGGGCTGAAATCTGGTCCTTCCCTGGCTATGATTTTCATTATGATTCTACTACCGCCTGAATCATGTTCATTATTTGATGGTTTACTCTTTTTTTTTGCCTGTCTTCCCCATTGGAACATAAACTCTGGGGGGCTGGAACTTGGTCTCTCTGTTCCCTCTGGTTCCCAAACCCAGAAGAGTGCCTGGCAGTGATGCCAAATCCAGCCTCTGTACCCTGAGGTCTAATTAAATCTCGGAGAGGGAGTTTTGGGTTAAGTAGAAAAGAATAGCTTTATTGCTTTGCCAGGCAAAGGGGGCCACTGAGGGCTTGAGCCCTGGAAAACTGTGTGTCCTGACCTGGAGGGGGTAGTGAAGAGTTTTATAGTAATGGTTCAGAGAGGGCGTGATCTGCTTGTGGACCTTCTTCTGACTGGTTGGTGGTGAGGTAAGTGGGAGTCAGCATGATCAACCTTCCAACCAGTCTGGTGTCTGTGTGCTTGTGGGCAGCATACTGTTAACTTCCCCCACCTGGTGGGGGTTTCAGCATCTGCAAAACAGCTCGGAGATACTGTTGTGTGTATCCTTTGGAGGGGCACCAGGACCCTGCGCCAAGGCTGCACTATTGTTTCTTGACTGTTCCTCCCTTGTCTCTGGATCCCCTCCCTTCCCTGATTAGCAACTGTTTGAACCTGCCCTTTGGAACTCAGGGAAGGTCATGGGGGCTGAATGAAGCCTATTTCCTGTAATCAAGAAATGAGGGACACAGAAAGGCTTTTGTGCCCAGGAGCCCCACAGGGTCCTGTTCCGTTTCAGCAGGTTCTGAATGAATAAACTAAAAGTGATAAATAAAGAGGCCAAGCCACTTGGTCACGGTGACGGCTAGTTTGTAGGATTTCTCTTGTGCGTTGTGGTTTTGGTGAATTTGAAGCACAGATGAGGGAGCCTGTATCCGGGATGCTCCGGAAGTCCGCAGTGAATGGAGGAAGTGGCCCACAGCTGCCACGGGAAATGCAAGATGATGATGGTGCTGGTGGAGGTGCTGGGGCCGTGGCCACACCAGGCAGCAGGGCGGGCCCAGCCACACAGAGGCAGGTGGGCTCTCCTGCTGTCACTTCTAAATTACTAGCTGTTTTGCCCTCTTACTGTGGATGAACCTTCCACCCCACCCCTTTCCCTATGCCTGCAGTACTTTGTTTTGGGGATCGCAGTAGCGGGCCTTCCGCGCATCAAGAAAAACAGAATCGCCCCCGTCCTCCATGTCTTGTCAGCGATCCCCCCGCCAGCATTGAGTCTCATGAACAGATTTTTAAACCGTTGCCATCTGTTCTGCTCTTAATTGCAAGTGTAAAAAATATTATTTTCCTAATTGCATCAGGGGAAAGGGAAAAATATGCATTCCTAAAGACCAGAGTTCTTGAATGAGGCAGCCTGGCTCTGCTGCCCACTCGCTAAAGATAATGTTGCTTCTTGGCTCAAATGGAAGCATTTTATAGCGGTGGTTTACTTACAGGGTAATATTGACCCACTTACATCTATAGGACAAGAAGTTAGGAGAAGGGGGAAAGTGGCCGATTTGCCATGGAGGCCCCAAAGATCCTGTCCCCCCACCTCTCAGAGGGCCCAGCCCCCTGCCCTACCAGCAGTGTGCTGTCAGGGGTATGTCCTTGCGACCCCTCCTGCTGCTGCGGCGTCAGAGCCATGCATCCTACCCAGACGATGGACATGGCAGCATTTTCTGTGGTTCTGAACTGGGTTTGGGGTAACAGAGAACAGAGTGCATGTGTGCACGGTACTTGTGTGTGGAGTCTTGAGGCCAGAGGACACCAGGTCCAGCCTATTGGATGAGGGCGTGTCCTGGCTCGGACCCCCTGTGGAGCTGACGCTGGTGTCCCCCAGAGACTTCAGAGCTGGAGGCCACTGTCCCCACTACATCCAGTCGCCTGGACTGCCAAGAAACAAGTGAGGCAGAGCTTTATCTTTGCCCCCACTGTCCCTCCGAACCTGCTCCAGGGACTACTTCTTTCCCAGCCCAAATGAGCCTTCAGGGAGGCCCTGGAACTTTCTGTTGTTCTAAGTCAATAACATGTTCTCTGGTGACTTTCAATCCCAGGAACAGTCTCATTTCAGGAATAAAGGTGAGTCATCGTGGACCCTCTGGAGCTTCTCCTGTCTGGCTGGAGCTTCTCTTGTCTGGCTGGAGCCTGACCCATCTTGGGAGTGGGCAGTGGAGGGAGGGCTGTGTGTGTCCTCTTTTCCCGTTGCTGTAGGAAGGGGGACCCCTTCCAGGGCCGAGAGTGGGGTCTTGTCGAACACTCAGAAATGAATTGTTGGGACTTCCCTGGTGGCGCAGTGGTTAAGAATCCGCCTGCCAATGCAGGGGACACGGGTTCGAGCCCTGGTCCAGGAAGATCCCACATGCCGTGGAGCAACTGAGCCCGTGCAGCACAGCTACTGAAGCCCATGCGCCTAGAGCCCGTGCTCCACAGCAAGAGAAGCCACTGTAATGAGAAGCCCGCTCGCTGCAACAAAGAGCAGCCGCCACTGGCCACAACTAGAGAAAGCCCGGGCACAGGAACGAAGACCTAACGCAGCCATAAATAAATAAATTAATGAATTGTCTGAAGAGACACATGTGCTGACAAAGCAAGAGACTTTATTGGGAAGAGGCTCCTGGGCGGAGAGCAGTGGGGTAAGGGAACCCAGGAGAACTGCTCTGCCATGTGGCTTGAAATCTCGGGTTTTATGGTGATGGGGTTAGTTTCTGGGTTGTCTCTGGCCAGTCATCTTGCTTGGCCCATATTTGGTGACTCAGGGTCCTTCCCGGTGGTGCATGCATCTCTCAGCCAAGATGGAGTCCAGTGCAGAGGACTCTGGGAGGTTGTCAGGACATATGGGCTGGCATCTCCCCCCTCCTTTCAGCCCCTCCTGAATTCCCCCGGTTAGTTTTTGGTGGCAGCACCATGTTCCTTATTGGGACGTCCTGCTGTGAGACAGCTCAGGCAAGCGCTTATCATCGTTCCTGGCCAAGGCAGGTGGTTTTGGTCAGTGGTTCCCTAACACTGTCTCTTGCCTCTGGTGGCCAGGGTTGGGCCACGAGGGTCAGAGCATATGGGTAAAGGGTGGTCTTACCCCTCAAGGGGCTGGGTGGCACTCTCAGGGGCCAGCAGACGTTACTTCTGCATCGTCCTCTCCGGGGGTACTTCTGTGGGTCTCTCAGAGATGCTACAGCTTGGAACTTGCAACTCATGCCCGTGACTGGGGGACCCCTCACCGGTCTGGTGCCCGTGACTGCTCTGTCCACCCTTTGCATCGGTGTCCCTCCAGGCCCATGGACAGTCCATGCCCCACATCCATGGGCTGTAAGCTGCACCTCCTCCTCCCTCTCAAGGGTGACTCTGGCTGTGGCCTCCTGCCATGGATTCTCATGAGACCCAGGTGCCAGCCCCAAGCTGCTGGGGACTCAGGGTGGCCGTCCAAGGGTCTAGAAGCCCGGCTCCGGAGGTGAGATGGAGTCACCTGGCCCTCCTGATGGAGCACAGAAAGCCCCCGGCCCTTTCTCCTGGTCTCGTGTGGGCCAGATCGTTGGGAACACAGGCTTGGGAGCAGGGTGGGGCGTGTTTGTCAGTGGAGGACGTGGGCGTGCTGGCCACCTCTGTTGGTGCTCTGGGCCGGCAGGATGGGGCGCGTTGCACATCCCATTCAGCGGCCCCAAGCGGGTCATTCTGGAGCTCCTGGACTTTGGAGGCGGCCCAGGAATGGGAGGGTCCGGGGGGTGGATCAGAGGGAACCTTCTGCCTCTGCCCAGTGACGCGGGGCCGACTAGGCATGACCTTGCACCCTTGTCAGTGGGTTCAGGTCATCGTGGCAGTGCTGCTGCTTCAGGAGGTGGCTGGAGAAATACCCCCCACTTTGCAAAGCTGGACAGATAACGACCACTTCTAGAGTTTGCCGAGGGAGCGCCACACATTCTAGGAGTTGTTTCTCTCTGTGAGAGTCTTTGTGTTTCTTCAAATTAGCACTTTTAAAAAATTACAGTTTTAGTCTTAATTGTATGTATTTGGGGATCCCATTTAAGTCCCTGGAAATAATTGCAGGGCAATATTTTGGGAAGTTATGTTATAATGCACAGATGTTGCCGTGGAGAAAGGTCCCTGGGGGTGCACTTGGGCCCTGATGGAGAGAGGTCCAGGGCAGCTTCTGCCACAGGTCCATGACCCCCTCCCCGGCCTGGCTCTGGGTGAGGCTGCAGGCAGAGCCTCTCTGAACACAGCGTCAGCTGAATCCGCCCTCCTTTCTGAGTCTGGAGTTGCCTGGTCCCAGGAAACCAAGGGCCGAGCTGGTGGCATGGGAGTGATGGGGGAGGGAGAGGAATGCCCGAGGTGGGGAGAGCAGGAGGGGTGAGTGGGCGAGGTCCTGAAGCAACCCCTGCCAGCAAGCTGCAGAGGTGGTGCTGGCAGGTGGGGCTGTCAGATTCGCCTGGAGCTTTTCCAAACCCTGGGGCTCCTGAGTGGGCCCGGTGGGCCCCATGTGAGTCCAGGCTCTGTGCCCAGGATTCGTGGGTGCAGCGAGGGGCCGACCCATGGCAGAGGGGTTTACCATCTGAGGACTGCCCTCCCCTGGTGACATCTGGGAGGAGCGCAGAGGGTGTCTCCCCTGCTCACGTGAAGGATGTGGGCACTTGTTGGCCCCTGGGCAGCCACGGGGGAGAGCTGCTCCCGTGACCAGAGCATGCCAGGCCTACTGGTGTCCCGTGAGCCGTCACAGCTGCCCAGTGGGCCTCTCCGCAGTGTCCTTGTTGACTTCTAGCCATCAGTCCTGGGCGGTCCTTGCCCGTCCCTCCTTCCATCCTGCAGAGCGCTGGGTGGGGGCAGCTCAGGGAAGGGGAAGTGTCAGCCCGCTCCCCAGGCAGCACCTGCTCGGTCCTTCCCATGGCTGCTGCGGCCCAGGCACCACTCGCAGTGACCCTTGCAGATGTTTGTCTTCGGCACTTCTTGGCACGGAGTGTTTTACTGGACACAGTCATCAGTAGCATCCCTGAGGCCCCTTTCAGAGCACCGCCGCCCACGGGACGTCCGGCCTGGGCTGGGCTGGGCTCGGCCAGGAGCAGAGGTGCTGTCAGCATCTGGAGCCCGGCGAGCCCGGCACGGTGGACTCTGCCCTCGGGCAGGAGCCCGCGAGTCATGGAGGGTGGCACAGGGGTCCCTGCCTCCCTGCCATGGGCCGAGATCCCCATCCCACCAAGAGAGGGTTTGAAATGCAAGTGTTCTTGCTCCGGGTGAGCGGACATCGACAGGTGTGAGAGCAGCTGGACCGTGCAGGGTGTGGCCATGAGGGCAAGGGGCCTGCCTGAGGTCTTGAGGGTCTGCGGACCTGCCGCTGCGGCCATGGAGCCGCACCTGGGCTTTACGACACTCCCTCCATCCCTCAGGGCAGTCAAAGACACGCCTCAGCTTACACTGGAGAGACACCCCCCACTTTGAGACCGGACGGAGCTTGCACTTTGATTCTGAGTGTGGGGAAAGCGCAGGGGGCGGGAGGTGGCACTGGAGGCCATGCGCATCCTTCCAGGGGTCAGTGATCGGCTCAGATTGTGCAAAGCAGGTGCCCACCTGCTTGGGGTCCAGCCATCCTTGTCTGCAATGTAGACCCTGTTGTTGAGGGCTGGTGGCTGAAATGCTAGTCTTTGCAAAATAACGAAGAGGGAAAAACTTCTGAGGAAGAACAAAGGCTATGCAGTGACCAGTGAAGTCCCCAGGGCCCGGGTGGGCATGGTCTCTCGGGCACCTGTGTAGGCTCATCCTTGACTGTGGGTCTTTTTGTTGTTGAGACTGCTGGTGGCTCAGAGCTGTCACCCGTCAGCCTCCATGCTTTATCCACAGAGGCATCCCCAGAGCCTTAGAAGATGGTCACACCTGCAGAACTGCCCCAAGCTGTACCCGGTGGCTGAGCTGCCCAGGGCTGTCCAGTCACAGTTTTCCTGTCAGAGAGTGAGGCCAGAGAAAAGGAAAAAGAATGTTCAGGCAGAGTACGCTGACCTGCAGGACCTGCTCTAGGAAATAGGAGCCTTGTCCTGTTTCATCACTTAGGATTAAATCTGGTTGCAAAGTAACAGTATCTTTAACAATAAAGAAGTTAGTGTTTTACTTAAAAGAAGCCCAGAGGTGGGCAGCTTCATGGGATCGTTAAGGACAATGACCTCTTGTATCTTGTTGCTCCACTATCTTAACACATGGCTTTCATTGCAAAGCATCTTATGGTACAAAATGGCTGCTGGAGCTCCAGCCCTCAGGCTTGTGTTCCAGGCAGCAGAAGGAGGAAGGGTGAGCAAAAGGGGCCCGCCTCCAAGCTGAGTAAGCTGCCTTTAAGGATCCTTCTTGGGAGTCCATATCACATTTGTTTATGTCTTTTTGGTCAGAAGCTAGCTACACGGGCCCAACTATAGCTGAATGGGAGGAGTTACAGTTCACCATAAAATCCAAGCTGTGCTCCTAAGGAAGATCGTGGAGATGGATGTGGGGAGGCAGTCCTCACCATAGCAGCCCTCCCAGGAACGCCTGCCCCACTGTGCTGTGGGCTCTGCAGCGAGCCAGCCTGTTTGCTTGGCTTCCTTCCTCCTTTCCTTCCTCCCTCCTCTTTCCCAGGTGTGTGCTGGGCACTGGTGGTCACAGATGAATACAACAAAGAGGAATCATGGACCTCATGGGCTCGGCTCATGCCTGCCCTGCTGCCTGGACGCTGCTGTGGTGGTCTGCAGTGCGTCCCCAGCGGAAGTGCAGGTGGCGGGGAGGCAGGCCTCTGAACGGGGGTGGAGGCGGAAGTCAGGGGCATGATCTGCTTGTTGCACTGACCAGCTGCTCACACAGCGAGGTCCTCACAGGGCACGGCGGGCATTGGATGGGTCATGCAGGGGCCGTGCCCCACACAGCTCCAGTACTCCTATTACAAAGGAAAAAAGCAGGGATTCTCAGTTTTTCCTCCACAGGCTGAATTGGACTGAGGAGAGACTTAGTTCTCCAACACCGTATTTCTTTGAACTTCTATGTTTGTTGATACTTCCCTAAATCACAGGTCTCCTTAAGGGGAATCAGAGCCCTGTGTGGTGGCCTCCACCGTCGGGGCCTCTGCCATCCAACACGCCTTGTGACCCTGCCGTCCTTCACCTGCGGGCTCCGACAGGTGTGGTGTGGATGGTGCCCGGCTCTGCTGGTCGTGGGCTGTGTAATGTCTCACCTGTACAGTCAGCCTGGGAACGTACAGCTTGGGGTCCAGGGAATGGGCTTTAAAATCCCTCAGGGACGATTTCAGGGCCAGCAAAGCTGAGGGCCACTGTGCGACCCCACTCTGGGCACCGGCAGAGGCCGTCCTGAGGGTCACTACCAGAGGGTCGCAGGGCAAGCGGTGGCCAGAGGAGGCTAAAGGTCAAGGTTGCAGTGCAGGTTCTCAAAGGCAGAGCTGGGGCTGGAGTGGAGCCGTGGGAGAGTCAGCGGGCCTCATAGCCTCTGTCCGGCTTGGGTAGATTCAGGGTGTGGACAGGCCAGGCCCACACAGGAGATTCTGCTGGTCTCGGCCGAGGGTACAGGGAGGGCGTCGGGGCAGGAGCCAACCTTCTTGTTCCTGATTCGGGTCCCCTACTTACCCAAGAGAAGAAAAGGGTCATTTCTGTTTAGTTTAGTTTGATACTGGGTTAGATCACATTCTTTTTTTTTTTAATGTTAATAGCATTTAAAGTTTTTTATTGAAGTATAGTTGATTTACAGTATTGTGTTAATTTCTGCTGTACAGCAAAGTGATTCAGTTATATATATATATGCACATTCTTTTTTATTATATTCTTTTCCATTATGGTTTATCATAGGATTTTTAATAAATTTATTTATTTATTTATGGCTGCGTTGGGTCTTTGTTGTTGCTCCTAGGCTTTCTCTACTTGCTGTGAGCAGGGACTACTTTTTGTTGCAGTACGCGGACTGCTCACTGCAGTGGCTTCTCTTGTTGTGGAGCACAGGCTCTAGGTGCGTGGGGTTCAGTAGTTGTGACACGCGGGCTCAGTAGTTGTGACTCTCGGGCTCTAGAGCTCAGGCTCAGTAGTTGTGGCGCACAGGCTTAGTTGCTCCGTGGTATGGGGGAGCTTCCCGGACCAGGGATCGAACCCGTGTCCCCTGCATTGGCAGGCGGATTCTTAACCACTGTGCCACCAGGGAAGTCCCAGGATTTAAAAAAAAAATTTATTTTATATTGGAGTAGCGTTGATTAACAATGTTGTGTTAGTTTCAGGTGTACAATACAGTGATTCAGTTCATCATATACATGTATCTATTCTTTTTCAAATGCTTTTCCCATCTAGGCCACCATAGAATATTGAGCAGAGTTCCCTGTGTTATACAGTAGGTCCTTGTTGGTTATTGTTTTAAAAATAAGAGTGTGTACATGTCAATTCCAAACTCCCAATCTATCCTTCTATCTGACCCTTCCCCCCTGGTAACCATAAGTTTGTTCTCTCAGTCTGTGAGTCTGTTTCTGTTTTGTAAATAAGTTCTCTGTGCTACCTTGAAGCATCAGTAATTCAGGCAGAGTGCGGCTCTGTTAACCCCATGTGACCAGGCAGGCACCCCGGTTCCCAGAGCATGATGTGCTGTGCAGGGCATGCATTCAGGTCAGTTTGGAGGTCTTGTTATTGTTCTGCTGCCTGTTATTTGATTGCTTGTAGAGGAATGAAGGGAAATGTTTTTCTCCTGGGAGGTATTTCAGCCTAGTTGGAAATAGATAGTTTGGTTTTGCAGTGATCCCAGCGTCTCCAGCGTCGTGGTGGGTGTGCTGGAGACATCGGGAACCTCCCTGTATGTGACGGGGACTCGAGTGTTCTGCACGGGCTCCTCCGGCTTTGCTTTGTGACTCTCTTTCTGCCAACCTTCTGGTACATTTTAATTCTCCAGGAAGCTGCTTTAAGTAGAAGCCATGGGCTCTCAGTGCCCCGCCAGCTGGCCTTCTGTGACCTTCCACATTGGCTCTGTGCTGGGGGTTGTCGGCCCCCCTCCCCCAGGATACAAAACCATTCCATTGTCAGGGAGAGAATCCTTGTGTATCGGGAAGCAGAGACCCCGGCCTGTCCTGGGGAGTATGTGGACACAGTGGGTGGTCAGCTCCATGCAGAGGCCACCTTGTCCCCTGGAGTCACTGGCAGCTCAGGGCACAAGGTAGTAACGCCCGCCCGTGCATCAGGCACATGCTGGGCACCCGATGTCCCCTGAGTTCCTCTCCATGACTCAGTGCCTGGGAATGAGAGCCAGGGCACAGAGAGTGGGCTGGGGATGGCCAGTGTTCGCAGAGCCCTTGGGTCAGCAGGCAGGTGGACCCTGAGGAGAGTGAAAGGGAAGCAGAGAGGGACCTGGGTGGGGGGCACGTTGGGGGCTCTGGTGATGATGGGCAGGGCCCTGAGGGACAGAGAGAGGACAAGAGGGCCAGAGGGAGAGATGGACCCTGACTCGTCCTCTTGCTGACTCTGGCGCCCACTGGGAGCCCCCAGCCTCTTGGAGCCTCAGTCTCCCTTCCTTCCCGTCTGTGAAATGGGCATAATGGCAATGTGCATCTGACAGGTATATTTATGCAGAAAGAGGAGGCAGTTGACTAGCAGCAAAGTGCAATGCAGCTCCTCCTGGTTGTCCCTGCAGGAGAGCTCACACGCCCCGGTACCGCACAGGACGCGGCCTGCGTGTGCCTGGCACCGGCCTCAAGGTCGCCTGAGTCTGCGACCAGCATGCCCTGCCCAAGGGGGCCGTGTCCAGCCTGGAGGGGCATCAGAAGGGGTGTGGTTGACGCGGGGGTGTCTGGGCTGGGATTCCAGGCACATCCTGTGTCCTTCCTCACCTGCGTGGGCTCGGGATCTAAGGCCGTGTCGAGATGGTCAAGCTCAGGTGCACCGTCCTCGGCAGAACAGCGCCCTTCCAGGCGACTCCACCACGGCTGGATGCACACATCACAGAGCGGGTTTGCTTCGTGGCCCTGCCTACTGTTGGCTGGCTTGGATGGAGCGTGGGTGCCCAGGGGGTGGGGCTGGGCCCGGGTCCCTCCTTTCTCAAAGGTCAGAGGTCAGGGAGAAAAGACCTCCTGGTGTCAGCCCATTCCCTGCCCCCGCCATTAAATACCTGGTCCCCAAGGGCCAGCCACTCACCCCCTCGGGGTCCTGGTGACCCACTGTGGATGGAGGTCACTGCCTTTGGTCCTGGGGCTACACCATCGTGGGTCCTGTACGTAAATTTCAGTAAACCTGAGCAGGTGTCCTGAAGCCACTGAGGATATGCAGTTAGTTATAATATTATTATTTTTATTTTTATTGAAGTATAGTTGATTTGCAATGTTGTGTTAATTTCTGCTGTACAGCAAAGTAATTCAGTTATATATATATATATATTCTTTTTCATATTCTTTTCCATTATGGTTTATCACAAGATATTGAATATAGTTCCCTGTGCTATACAGTAGGACCTTGTTGTTCATCCATCCTATATATACTAGTTTGCATCTGCTAATCCCAAACTCCCAATCCTTCCCTCCCCTGCAACCCCCCAGCAACCACAAGTCTGTTCTCTAGGTCTGTGAGTCTCTTTCTGTTTTGTAATAAGTTCTTTTTTTTTTTTTTAGATTCCGCATATGAGAGATATCATATGGTATTTGTCTTTCTCTTTCTGACTTACTTCACTTGGTGTGATAATCTCTAGGTCCATCCATGTTGCTGCAAATGGCATTATTTTGTTCTTTTTTATGGCTGAGTAATATTCCCTTGTATATACGTACCACATCTTCTTTATCCAGTCGCCTGTCGATGGTTGCTTAGGTTGCGTCCATGTCTTGGCTATTGTGAATGGTGCTGCAGTGAACATTGGGATGCGTGTATCCTTTCGAATTACAGTTTTCTCCTGATACATGCCCAGGAGTGGGATTGCTGGATCATATGGCAATGGAGTTAGTTATGATTAAAAGGAACCAGGGGACTTCCCTGGTTGTCCAGTGGGTAAGACTCCACACTCCCACTGCAGGGGGCCCGATTCGATCCCTGGTCATGGAACTAGATCCCGCACGCATGCCGCAACTAAGATCCTGAGTGCTGCAACTGGGACCCAGCGCAGCCAAAATAAATAAATAAATATTTAAAATAAAATCAAATAAAAGGAACCAGAACCTTCCTTAGTAGCCACCAGTGCAGAGGTTCCCAAACTTTCTCAGATCACGGTACCCTTGATGTTGCCTTAATTTTGTAGTGTCTCTAGGACAAAAGAAATATCTAACAGCTCTGCTTATTAAATAGTTAGGGCTGAACAATTTAGTATTTATGTCCTAAAAACTTAGAAGCTGATTGAAAAGTAATACACATACATTGAAACAAGTTCATTTCATCCTCACCCACAATTACTCACTAGTGGACATGACCCTGTTGGATGTGATTGGGTACCACCGTCATTTCCTGGTCAGTGTTGCCTTTTGTGTGGGACTTGCTTTTTGAAAAAAATTTTCAGTGCTTTTTATTTTGAACTGTGGTAAAATACACATAACATAAAATTGACTGTCTTCACCATTTTTAAGTGTTCAGTTCTGTGACATTAAGTGCCTTCACATTATTTGCAGCCATCATCTCCATCTATGTTCAGAACTCTTTTCATCTTGGGAAACTGAAACTCTCTCCCCATTAAATACTAACTCCCCATCCCCCTTCCCCAGCCCCTGGCAACCACCGTTCTACTTTCTGTCTCTATGAATTAAGACAACTCTACGGACTTCATATAAGTGAAATCATACAAGATTTATCCTTCTGTGAGTGGCTTATTTCACTGAGCATAGTGTCCTCAAGGTTCATCCATATAGTAGCAGGTGTCAGAATGTCCTTCCTTTTTAAGACTGTATAATATTCCCTTGTATGTATAGACCACATCTTCTTTCTTTATTCATCTGTTGATGGACACTTGGGTTGTTTCCACCTTCTGGCTATTGTGAATCGTGCTGCTATAAACATGGGAAGGCAGATGTCTCATTGAGTCCCCACTTTCAGTTCTTTTGGGTGTATACTCACAAGTGGAATTTCTGGATCAGATGGTAGTTCTGTGTTTATTTTTTTGAGGAACCTCCCTACTCTTCTCCATAGTGGCTGCACCATTTTACATTCCCACCGACAGTGCAGAAATGTTCCAATTTCTCCATATCTTCAACAACACGTGTTATTTTCTGAGGGTCATTATTATTATTTTTTTGGTATGTTTTTTTGTGGCAGCCATGCTAATGGGTGAATGGGTATAAGGTGGTAGGTACTTGCTTTGTATGGTGGCACCCACTGGTTTCATGAGATGTCTTGGAGCGGATGCAGTGTGATCTAATGCTGAAGCCATGAGTCAGCTCAAGGCAGTGGTGCATGAGTGTGGGCAGAGGCTGAGCTCTGCTGCACCTCCCTAGGAAATCCGGGCTCTCTTGTGATGCCCTGCAGGCCCAGCCAGGGTCCTGGGGTGCTGCGGGGTGCAGTTTGGAAACCACTGTCCTCGAAAATGAGCTTCAAACAAGTGAAGGATGGGAGAGAGTGACATAAAGAGTGGGGGAGGGACTTCCTTGGTGGTCCAGTGGGTAAGACTCCGCGCTCCCAATGCAGGGGGCACAGGTTCGATCCCTGGTCTGGGAACTAGATCCCACGTACATGCCGCAACTAAGTGTCCGCGTGCCCCAACTAAGACTTGGAGCAGCCAAAGTAAATAAATAAATATTTTTTAAAAAGAGTGGGGGAAACATAAAACACGTAGTTATGTGTGGAATTAAGATGAACTGAGGGGACTAAGTGTGGTGTAAATGGCTCCGTGCTCCATCGCTGTATTTACAGCCCTAAAAACTGAGGAGAGACTTCGAGAGAATGTAGGTAAACATTTTGGGTGGTTTTCTGGGATTGTTTTAGTGGTACTGTTAGCACTGCTATTCTGAGCAGGTTTTGTGTGTCATGTGAGATGAAGCAAATGCATAATCATGTGATCTTCCAGTCTGAGGACTCTGAGGACCAGTTTTCAGTGGCGAGGAGAAAGGAGATACAGAGGAAAGATACCTGAGGAAAAGGAAACCCTTGTAATCCTGAACTTGAATGACAAGGTCAGTGTGAACTCTTGAATCCGCTGTGTTCCCCAGAGAGGCCTGGAAATGGTGGCCTCACCAACAGCACGAAGATACCCAGGCCCCTGATGGTGGTCTTGAAATTCAGTTTTCTACTAAAAGAAACTAGGACTCCTTGGACAAACAGCAGATTCTGTGTCGAGAATAGGAACTGTACAAGTTGTACCTGGAACATTTTGTCAGAGCAGAGAGGAGAGGAACCATCAGACCCACTAGAATGGTATTAAAAGGACCTGGGACTTGGGCTTCCCTGGTGGCGCAGTGGTTGAGAGTCCGCCTGCCGATGCAGGGGACACGGGTTTGTGCCCCGGTCCAGGAGGATCCCGCATGCTGCGGAGCGGCTGGGCCCGTGAGCCATGGCCTCTGAGCCTGCGTGTCCGGAGCCTGTGCTCCACAACAGGAGAGGCCACAACAGTGAGAGACCCGCGTACTGCAAAAAAAACAAAAAAAAAACGGACCTGGGACTAGAAGAGGCCAAAGATGGGATAATTTGAACATCAGTAAGAGGAAAAACTGCAATGGATTGAAATGCATCTAATATGTTTAAATCCATGAGTTCTTTCTTTTTTTTTAATTGAAGTATAGTTGATTTACAATGTTGTGTTAGTTTCAGGTGTACAGCAAAGTGATTCAGTTTTATATATATATATATATATATACATATATATATATACATATATATATATACACATAAGAATATATATATTCTTTTTCAGATCCTTCTCCATTATGGTTTATTACAATATATTGAATATAGTTTCCTGTGTTATACAATAGGTCCTTGTTTATCTATTTTATAAATTGTAGTGTGTATCTGCTAATCCCAAAGTCCTAATTTATCCCTCTACCTCGCTTTTCCCCTTTGGTAACCATAAGTTTGTTTTCTATATCTGAGTCTGTTTCTGTTTTGTAAATAAGTTCATTTTTATCATTTTTTTAGATTCCACATGTAAGTGATATCATATGGTATTTGTCTTTCTCTTTCTGACTTACTTCACTTAGTATGATAATCTCTAGGTCCATCCATGTTGCTGCAAATGGCATTATTTAATTCTTTTTTTATGGCTGAGTAATATTCCACTGTATATATGTACCACATCTTCTTTATCCATTCATCTGTGGAGGGACATTTAGGTGGTTTCCGTGTCTTGGCTATTGTAAATAGTGTTGCTATGAACATTGGGGTGCATGGATCTTTTCTAATTAGAGTTTTCTCCAGTAAATCCATGAGTTCTGAATGATACCAAGGAAGACAAAATGAAACAAAAAAGCCTAATTGGTCACCTTAGGAGAATGATTTTTTTTTTAACTTTGGTAAATAACGGGAAATACTGAATCATGTATCTTGCTTCCCTATGCACGTGGCACCAGTGGGCAGCCTAGTGGCAGGTGATGGGTTTCTGTGTATAGAAGGGGTCCAGCACGTGGATGCATGAACGGACACTCTGGGTTGTACTGATGCCAGGTGACATTGCAGAGAGGGAGGCATCCGGACCTCATGGCCTCTGGAGGAGGAAGGACACCACGTTGCCTGGGAAGTTGTTTGCCTCCAAATTCTAATCTGAATTACATTCAGCCTCCAGATCTCACCACCAATTTGCTGGCACACAGAGGACAGGGGACAGTATTCTGCTAGGCTGTGGGGACAGTCATCAAAATCCCAGCCGAGGGAAATGCTCTCCGACAAATGGTTCGGTGTCTTCAGTGGATTGAAGGAGATGTTCAGGGCTGGGCACTCGGTGGGAAATGGTTAAGGAAAGGTGAGGTGGTGATACCCCCAGAATTGGGGGTGGTTATGGGGCACATGGCAGGGGCTTTGTCTCAGAGTGGTGCGGGGGAGGCCTCTGGGACGGCCGGCACAGTCTGTCTCCTTATCTGGTTGAGGTTCCAGGGTATTTAATAGTCATTTATTAGGCTAAATATTTCCCTTATGCTGTCGCTGTTGTTTTGTATGTGGGTTTTTTTTTAATTGAAATACAGTTAATCTACAATGTTGTGTAAGTTTCAGGTGTACAGCACAGCGATTCAGTTATGTATGTGTCTTTTGTTTTTCTTTTAAATTAATTAATCAATTTATTTTTGGCTGTGTTGGGTCTTCGTTGCTGTGTGGGCTTTTCTCTAGTTGTGGCGAGCGGGGGCTACTCTTTGTTGCTGTGCACAGGCTTCTCACTGCGGTGGCTTCTCTTGTTGCGGAGCACAGGTTCTAGGTGCACGGGCTTTAGTAGTTGTGGCTCACGGGCTTAGACACTCCACAGCATGTGGGATCTTCCCGGACCAGGGCTCAAACTTGTGTCCCCTGCATTGGCAGGTGGATTCCTAACCTCTGCGCCACCAGGGAAGCCCTGTATGTGGGTTATTTTGACAATAAAAACATTAAAAGAAGACATTTAGGAAACCAGATCATGAGGGTGAACATCCAGCCTGGTCCTGGGAGTGTGACACATCCAGTCACTCTAACCTTCTCCCCTTCCTGCAACGCACGGCTGATTGCGTCATTTCTCGTATTTTTTACCTTAGACCTTTTATTGTAAACTTATCCATAAATATACTTGTGTCTTTGGTTCTGAGCTTTCCAAAGGGTGTATGGAGTTGTTTTTTCATTTTTTCTGTGATTCTTATTCCATTTTCCTTCCTGTAAGGAACTGTGTTAGGTCAGGTCCTCTGAGAAGCAGACTAAGGCAGGATTAAATACGTGTGGATTTTGTTGGGGGAGCAGCCTGCGAGGAAGCTGGGGAAGGGGTGTCAGACAGGAGGCGGGGGGCGGTGGGAGGAGGCTTCAGGTGCAGCCCAAGAAAGGCAGAGCTGCCTGGAGGCACCTACGCATGGTCCGTGTGTCCCAGGGAGGGTGGGGTCTGCGTCAGGGCCTCCGCTGTGCTCAGCCCGTGGGACCTGCTGTGGAGTGAGTCCCTGCAACATTGATTTGGGTGGATAGCCTTTTGCTTGCAGTCAGGTTTTTCAGGAACTGCCCATGAGTTGTGGGCGGTATGGGTGGCCGTGTTAGGATCCTGGCCAACACGACTGGCTGTGTGGCCCCGGGGCACTTCAGGTGGCTGCGCTGGGCCTTGGTTGGCTCACCTGTAGCGCAGGGATGTGGATGGACCGGTCCAGAGCACAGGGAGGAACGCGGGCCCATCACACGGGGCTGGTGCTGGAGCATCTCTGCGGTGTTCTCAGCTCTCAAATGTAAATACTGTGACTCACCCAGAATTACAGGGCAAAGCTAATGGAATCAAGAATGTATAAATTCCCTGCTCCCTCACGCAGCTCCTCGAGTTTTGGGATGTTTCAGTTCAAAGGAGACGGGCCTTCCCGGCTGCTGGCGGTGTCGCCAGGTGAGCTCTTGGAGGCTGTAACACGAAAGCCTTATCTCCTGCCCCTGGTCTTGGTTCCGGTTCAGGCGCCCCTCCATCTCCTGGGTGGTCCCAGTGTCTTCCAGGGAGCGCTGGTCTTGCAAACCCTCCAGATGAGCCGTTTTTGGGTGGCACTGTTGATCCCGTCTGATGGATTAGGAAACTGGGACTCAGAGGGGGACTTTCGGGGCCACAGCTGGGAGATGAGTGTTCAGGGCCCCAAACAGCCCACTGCATCCTGACCCAAGAGCATCCATCTGGGCAGAGGGAAGCTGGTCGCCGGTCACACGTGTGAGGCCCCCGCCATTGTGAGTCAGGGGCTTTTCTGGGGGGCGCTCATCTGCTTCCCTGCCTCCTTCACCCCCTCCGCAGGCGTGGCTGCACCCCTCGCTCCATCCGTCTCTAGCTTTCCACTCCAGACCCAAAGGCCCCGCTTGGCAAGGATCCGTCGGCCCCCGTCTGCTGGCCTCAGTTGCCTGCTTGGGGGCTGTAGTGGCCCTCACGATGTGACATCTCAGCCTGCAGCCGGCTCCCTCTGCAGGAGCTCCCCTGGACCCCGGAACAGCCTCTCGACTAACCCTCGAATCCTGCTGCGTCCAATCCCTCTCCACTGTGCCGCTGACTGGTGTGTCCAAGGAGTGTGTCTGACCGGGTGTTGGTACCGGCTGCTCTCGGGATCCAGGGAAAACCTTTTGTCTTGGGGAGCACAAGCCTGGCTCCTGGTCTCACCCACCCCTGTCACCCTCCACGCTCTAGGCTTCAGTCCCCCAGAACTTTGTTTTCTGGTCCTTGAATTTACCTCCAAACCATTGGCCTTACTTACTGTGCCTTCTCCCTGGGACGCCTCCAGGTCCCAGGTCCCAGGTCCCGATGTCCTAACTCTTCCTTCTCCTCTGCACGTGGCATCTACTTACAGAAACAGGACCCTGTGGCGCCCTTCCTGGTGTGAAGCCTTTCCGTGTCCTCCAGTTCTTGTTTGTAAGGAATAGGCTTCATTCAACCTCCTTGACCTTCCCTGAGTTCCCAAGGGCAGCTTCAACCAGTTGCGAATCGGGGAAGGGAGGAGAGGCAGAGATAAGGGAGGAGCAGTCAAGAAACAATAGTGCAGCCTTGGGGAAGGGTCCTGGGTCCTCCTCGAGGAATATACATAACAATATATCTTTGAGTTCTGGAGGACCCAAGGCCCCCACCCAGATGGCGGATGGTAACTTCAGGCTGAGCGCAAGATGCCTGGAACACTGCCCTGTTACCTCACTACCAACCAATCAGAAGAAAGTTGCACACCCTGCGGCCCTCACCCCAAATTTTGCCTATAAAAACTTCTCCTGGAAAACCCTCAGGGAGTTCGGGGTTTTTGAGCACAAGCCACCCTTTCTCCTTGCTTGGCCCTGCAGTAAACCTTTCTCGGCTCCAACTCTGATGTTTTGGTTTATTTGGCCTCACTGTGCATTGGGCTCACAGACTTGCGTCGGCAACGTTAACTCCTCCCCAGGAGGGCTTCCCGGGGCTAGGGGTGCCCCGTGTACCACCCCTCATAGGACAGGTCACACATCTGTTCCTTGGATTTGATGTCCCCTAGGGTGTAAGCTTTTGGCGGGCAGGACCTGTGCGTTTTGTAACGTCATGTAGAGCTTCCTGTTTGAGGAGTGAATGGAAGGGCTTTAAAGTGTGTAGATCTGTGCAGGGGAGGGGCAGGAAGGAGCCTCTGCTTCACACTTAAGTTGTGAAAAAGAGATGCTAGAGAGGAACATGGGAGGGGGTTGCCGGGAGCTCCCTCCTGCGGGGGGATGGTGCGTGGAGAAAGGTCTAGGCATTGTAGCCCTGCCATGTTGCTTGCCTCCAGTAGGTTTTGGAGTTTTGTGGAGCCTGGAAGAGCGGCCAGAAGGGAGGCTGGCAGGAAGGTTGGGGTGTAAGGCCCCTGGGCTGGGGTGGAGGACCCTCCCCACCTCTCCAGGCAAATGGTGGGCTTCCTCCTTCACTCAGACTTTGCCCTGGAGAATGGAGCCTCGTCTTAGGGTCATCTTGGGGAGCACCAAAGCCGTGCAGGAAAAATGAATGGATCCACAGGGTACCTGGTAACCTTGCCATCCTGTGATTATCGGAACTTGAGGAAAAATGAAGTTTTGTTTGGAGTGGAGAGGGCCTGCAGTAAGGAGACTAGCAGAGCATGAATATTTATCTCAGTAATTAAAAGTTTAAAGCAATATGAGTAATACCTCAGAGTGTCTCGGGGTAATATTGGCCGCTGACGGTTGCTAAAGTTTATAGTCGCGTGGATCCTTGCAGCTTTCCTGAAGTATCCATGCTGGGTGATGTTGTCAGGATTGTTTTGTTGGCATTAAGGATATGGGGGCTTGATGTGAAACTTTCACACTGCAAAAAAAGGGAGAAGTGACGTTTTCAGTGTGTGGCCAGAAATCTTAACGTAATGACCTACACTCATTGATTTTTTGTTGTTTTGCTTTCCCCAGGAAGACTGATGGAGGAAGAGCGTTAGCTCAGAAGGATGGTACTTTATTTACAGAGCATGTTAAATAAGAGTCACAATGAAGAGAAGGACTCTGGGTCTACAGTGTATAAGAAGTCTTCACCTAACAAGGCTGTTTGGCTCTTTGTGTCCACACTTGGTGTGATTTGTTGTAGTAGATGGATAACAGGCTTATTACTGTTATGTGCATGGGGAGATATAGCTTCACTCTCCATGCATGTGTTTCTGCCTCATGAGTTTTGCTTTTTTAAAAAATCCACTTAATTAAGATCTTGGTTTTGTTACAGATAGGATTCTAATTTAAATAGAGTTGAATGGTTCCCCGAAGATGTCCACACCCTGGTCCTGGGAGCCTGTCAGTCTGTTTCTTTACACGGCAAAAGGGACTTTGCAGATACGCCTGAGTTAAGGGAATTGAGATGGGGAGATACCATGGATTATCCCGGTGTCATCCAGGCCTGGTGTAATCATGGGATCCTTGTAAGAGGGAGGCAGGAAGAGTCAGAGGAGGTGCTACGATGATGTGCCTTTGGAAGCAGAGGTTGGAGGGACGTACTTTGCAGATGGAGGAAGGGACCACAAGCCATGCAATGGGGTGGCTTCTAGAAGCTGGAAAAGACAAGGAAGCAGATTCTCCCCTAGACCCTCCAGAAGGAACCAGCCTAGTCAACACCTCATCTTTGACCCAGTGAGACACATGTAAGATGGTAAATTTATGTTGTTTTAAGTCACTGAATTTACGGTAAGTTTTTGCAGCAGCCATACGAGAAAGTACAACAGAGACCTACTGACTGACTGAGCTTTAAAGGGGTGTCAAGGTCAGCCAGTTGTTCTCTCTCTTCACTGGGCTCTCTTTTTGCTATCGTCTGTGTAGCATTTCCCTGCCTTTGGTGAATAATGGGAAATGTCTTGGGCACCAGATCTTCTTTTCCCTGCCTCAGTGCACTGGCACCTTTTGGGAGGTGAACGTTCTGCCTGCTGCTCTTCTGGAATGATCCACGTGGGGCCATTAGTGGGAAACATCTGCTGAAATGTGTGGCAGCTCCCCCGGGGAGTGATGATAGGCACCGAGGTGTGCTCGCCCCTCTGGGCATGTGACTGCCCATCCATCCTTGTGGGCGTGGCCAGGTGTGTGTGTGCAGGGAGCAGAGAGGACCCAGCTGTTCTTGAGGGGCAGTGCCTTCTCCCCAGAGCCATCAGGGAGTGGTCATCCTCCCATCTTTCCTGCCACCAGCCCCCGGTCCCTGGAGCTGCCACTCAGCCTCCAGGGGTGAGAAGGTGAGCTAGTTGCCCCTAGCCCGGGCTCCGCAGGCTTCTCTGCTTCTTCTGACCGGTTCTGCTTCCATGGTGGGCAGCAAGGGGCCTGGTAGCCTGGCCCCATCACCAAGGATGGAAAGGCTCGGCTGCACAGCTGCCTTGGAACCAGACCTCGTGGCTCCGTATCATCATAAAATCTGTCGTAAAATCAGAGCTGCTTTAGCCTCAAAAAATGCGCCTCCAGAGATTAAGAAAGTTCAGTTGTAAATATCGCTGGGAGCTAATGATGGATTTATTATTCAGTATTGGGATTATACTCTAGTCCATTTATGGGTTTTTCCTCTAAATTGCTGATGTTTGAAGTAGAAGCTTTCGACGCTGACTAATGCTTCTACTCCAAGATTTGCTTTCGGGCAACTTATTTATAAATAAAGCAGCTTTTTATATTTTTTTAAATTTTATTTATTTATTTATTTATTTATTTATTTTTGGCTGTGTTGGGTCTTCGTTTCTGTGCGGGGGCTTTCTCTAGTTGTGGCGAGTGGGGGCCACTCTTCATCGCGGTGCGTGGGCCTCTCACTGTCGCGGCCTCTCGTTGTGGAGCACAGGCTCCAGATGTGCAGGCTCAGTAGTTGTGGTTCACGGGGCTAGTTGCTCCGCGGCATGTGGGATCTAGGTTCCTAAAAAAACTAAAAGGAGAACTACCATATGACCCAGCAATTCCACTCCTGGGTATTTATCCAAAGGAAATGAAAACAATAATTCATAAAGACATATGCACCCCAGTGTTCATAGAAGCATTATTTACAGTAGTCAAGATGAACACAACCTAAGCACCCATCAGTAGATGAATGGATAAAGAAGATATGGTATCTAAAAATTATATTTTACTGTGTTACTGCAACTTGAGAACTTCTACATGTATTTATGTTCTTAGCAATCCTGGGAAAAGCAAGAGTAACTCTTTGCAGTGTTCAGATAGAGAAACTGAGAACTTGCAGCAATGATGTGATTTTTTTTTGCCAACTTCAAGCAGGTAATAAAAATGGGATGGAGTGGGAGGTGAAGGTCAGCAGATGTAAGCTTTTATATATAGAATGGATAAACAACAAGGTCCTACTGTATAGCACAGGGAACTATATTCAATATCCTATGATAAACCTTAATGGAAAAGAATATTAAAAAATGTATATGTATGTATAACTGA
>NC_041224.1:37430951-37440226 GCF_002837175.3 Physeter macrocephalus | reverse complement strand
TTATATTTTTTTAAATTTTATTTATTTATTTATTTATTTATTTATTTTTGGCTGTGTTGGGTCTTCGTTTCTGTGCGGGGGCTTTCTCTAGTTGTGGCGAGTGGGGGCCACTCTTCATCGCGGTGCGTGGGCCTCTCACTGTCGCGGCCTCTCGTTGTGGAGCACAGGCTCCAGATGTGCAGGCTCAGTAGTTGTGGTTCACGGGGCTAGTTGCTCCGCGGCATGTGGGATCTTCCCAGACCACGACTTGAACCCGTGTCCCCTGCATTGGCAGGCAGATTCTCAACCACTGAGCCACCAGGGAAGCCCCAATAAAGCAGCTTTTTAAGGAACACCCGCAAATTTAAACAATAATTAGTATAATGAGTCGCACAGCCTAATGAGGTGCTGGGGAGCACAGTTCTCCAGATGGGGGTGTGAGAATATGGGTCCCTGTACCTTGGGGAGAGAGATGATAGCATGGTTATTTCCACATGTAGAGTTGTCCTGGATTCAGGGGGCATTTGGGTATGTGGATCCATTCGATTTTCAGAATAGCCCAGGGCTGGTTTGTGTAGAACAGGAGTCTGAGGCAGGACTTTGCCTAGTGACCCCACTCATCAGAGGGGTTGCTCACATATTTCCCGAGCCCAGTGCTCTGTGTTTTGAGCACTTCTGGTACTTAGGTTTCTTTCCTTGCCTTAGTGGCCATTTCCCCTCCTCCGTCCCCCAGCATCCTTGTTCTCTTTGACTAGTGGGGAGATCTGATTATTTTTGAGAAAAGCATTACAATTCTTGGAAAAGTCTGCTCTCTGTTTGGAGATGGTTAGTGTAACTCTTGGGCTTTCTGCGCTGGATAACTTCAGAACTGGGCAGATGCGGGGGTCGGGGGAATGGTCTGCCTGAGAGCACTGGGTCCCCAGTTCTGTCCCTCCAGCCCCCCAGCCGTCAGGAGCTTGTTTCTGTTTTCCAGCAGACGCCTCTGTTCTCTTATTAGAGGCGTACGTTATAAACACGGACACGAGCTGTGCCAGGTGGTCTGGCGGTCCCAGGGGGCTGCTGCAGGTTAATGATATGCATTTCGCTCAGGCGGAGGACAGAGCAGTGTGGGAATGAGACACATCACAGGCGACAGCTTGAGTCCCTCATGCCCCGTGCAGTGCTCTGAAACCTTCAGGGAAGCTGCCACACCTACAAAGGGGCGTGGGCCTGGCGTGTGTGTGTGTGCATGTGTGCAGAGAGAAGAGAGGAAGGCATGTTTGCAAGGAGGAGAGTGTCTAAAAGATCAGCATTCAGTAGAGGCAGCAGGTCACAGCCCGAACAGCTTCGGGGGAATTAGCAGACGTCTTGAGGGTTTTTCACAGTGCATGGAAAGGTGTGCACCAGCCAGACCATCTGGATTGTGAGGAGAGGTGCCTGCTTTCCTTGGAGCCGTGCCTTTCGGTTGCTTTTTGTTGGTAGAAATGTAAATTGGTTCAGCCACTGAGGGAAACAATATGGAGGTTCCTCAAAAAACTAAAAGGAGAACTACCATATGACCCAGCAATTCCACTCCTGGGTATTTATCCAAAGGAAATGAAAACAATAATTCATAAAGACATATGCACCCCAGTGTTCATAGAAGCATTATTTACAGTAGTCAAGATGAACACAACCTAAGCACCCATCAGTAGATGAATGGATAAAGAAGATATGGTATATGTGTGTGTGTGTGTGTGTGTGTGTGTGTGTGTGTGTGTGTGTGTGTATAGTAGAGTATTACTCTGCCATAAAAAGGAATGAAATTTTGCCACTTGCAGCAACATGGATGGGCCTGGAGGGCATTATGCTTAGTGAAATAAGTCAGAGAAAGACAAATACTTATATGTGGAATCTGAAAAATAAAACAAACTAGTGAATATGACAAAAAAGAAACAGACTCACAGATACAGAGAAACTAGTGGTTACCAGTGGGGAGAGGGAAGGGAGGAGGGGCAAGATAGGGATAGGGTGTTGAAAGTTACAAACTACTACGTGTAAAACAACCTACCAAGGATATATTGTACAGCTAAGGGAAATATAGGCATTATTTTGTAGTAACTTTAAGCAAAGTATAATCTATAAAAATATTGAATCACTGTGTTGTACACCTGAAACTTATATAATATTGTACATCAACTATACCTAAATTTAAAAAATTTAAAAAAAACTTTGAAGTTTAGGACGGTTTTAGATTTATGGAAAAGTTGCACAGATTGTACAGAGAGCCCCCATGTACCCCTCACCCAGCTTCCCGTATTATTTTTTGTTGTTGTTGTTTTTGTTTTTGTTTTTTTGTGTGTGTTACTTGGGCCTCTCACTGTTGTGGCCTCTCCCGTTGCGGAGCACAGGCTCCGGACGCACAGGCTCAGCGGCCATGGCTCATGGGCCCAGCCGCTCCGCGGCATGTGGGATCTTCCCAGACCGGGCCACGAACCCGTGTCTCCTGCATCAGCAGGCGGACTCTCAACCACTGCGCCACCAGGGAAGCCCTTCCCGTATTATTAACGTCTTGTATCAACACGGTGCGTTTGGCTCAGCACTGGTACATTACTACTGACAGCTCCACAATGTGCTCTGATGTCCTTAGTTTTTAACCTAATGTCCTCTTTCTGTCCCAGGACCCCAGGCAAGACACCAGATTACGCTTAGGCATCTTGTCTCCTTAGCTTCCTCTGGACTGTGACAGTTTTTGACTTTCCTTGTTTTTGATGACCTTGACAGTTTTGAGGAGGACTGGTCTGGTATTTCGTAGAATGTCCCTCAGTTTCGGTTTATCTGGTGTTTTTCTCATGGTTAGACTGGGTTTTGGGTTTGGGGGAGAAAGACCACAGAGGTGATGCGCTATTTAGCAGATGTATAGCTGTCACCATGATTGATCACTTTTGACCTTGATCTCTGGCTCTGGTAGCCTTTGCCAGGTTTCTCTGCTGTAAAGTTACTCTACCCCCTTTCCATACTCTGCTCTGGAAGGAAGTCACATGCACAGTCCACATTAAGGAGTGGGGAGTCATGCTTTGCCTCCTTGATGGATGAGTATCTACATTAATTTTGTAGAATTGTTCTGTATCAGAGACTTATCTCTTCTCCCCCACTTATTTATTTATTCAGACTTTCATTTGTATCAATATGGACTCAGATTATTTTGTGCTTTGGTTTATAATGCAGTCCTACTTTATTTATTTTGTTGCCTAAATTGTTCTAGCTTTGACCACTGGAAGCTCTTTCAGGTTGGTTCCTGTGTCTCTCTGACATGCCCTTATCCTTTTGTCTTTTGAGTATTTCCTTACTTTTTGTCACAACAAGATGGTCCAGGCTCAACTTGCATTTTCCCCTCCCAGCCCTAGAATCTGCAGTTTCTCCAGGAATCCCTGGTTCCTTTTATTAGAGAATGGTATTTAGAAAACAAGGTCTGTGTGTTGAGAGTGCTTATCGCTACTGAGGTGCCACTGCTTTTAGGCCCTCTCAGGAGACAGAGCCAGGAAACAGAGCGTGTATTATACTAACCCGTGTACACCTATGTATCTCCCCTTTCTTTTTGAATGCATGGCCCCATCTGATAGCCAAGTCCTAGATCCAGCCTCCTGATCACTCATGGGAGTCAGGCCCACATGTCCCAGAGTAGAAAGGAAAAATTGGACAGCTAAGTGTGTGGAGCAGGAAGAAACAAAAGACTTAGAAGGCTGAAAGAATATTTTCAAGGTATAAAAAATATACACAGAGGGGCTTCCCTGGTGGCGCAGTGGTTGCGTGTCCGCCTGCCATTGCAGGGGAACCGGGTTCGCGCCCCGGTATGGGAGGATCCCACATTCCGCGGAGCGGCTAAAGCAGCTTTTTAAGGAACACCCGCAAATTTAAACAATAATTAGTATAATGAGTCGCACAGCCTAATGAGGTGCTGGGGAGCACAGTTCTCCAGATGGGGGTGTGAGAATATGGGTCCCTGTACCTTGGGGAGAGAGATGATAGCATGGTTATTTCCACATGTAGAGTTGTCCTGGATTCAGGGGGCATTTGGGTATGTGGATCCATTCGATTTTCAGAATAGCCCAGGGCTGGTTTGTGTAGAACAGGAGTCTGAGGCAGGACTTTGCCTAGTGACCCCACTCATCAGAGGGGTTGCTCACATATTTCCCGAGCCCAGTGCTCTGTGTTTTGAGCACTTCTGGTACTTAGGTTTCTTTCCTTGCCTTAGTGGCCATTTCCCCTCCTCCGTCCCCCAGCATCCTTGTTCTCTTTGACTAGTGGGGAGATCTGATTATTTTTGAGAAAAGCATTACAATTCTTGGAAAAGTCTGCTCTCTGTTTGGAGATGGTTAGTGTAACTCTTGGGCTTTCTGCGCTGGATAACTTCAGAACTGGGCAGATGCGGGGGTCGGGGGAATGGTCTGCCTGAGAGCACTGGGTCCCCAGTTCTGTCCCTCCAGCCCCCCAGCCGTCAGGAGCTTGTTTCTGTTTTCCAGCAGACGCCTCTGTTCTCTTATTAGAGGCGTACGTTATAAACACGGACACGAGCTGTGCCAGGTGGTCTGGCGGTCCCAGGGGGCTGCTGCAGGTTAATGATATGCATTTCGCTCAGGCGGAGGACAGAGCAGTGTGGGAATGAGACACATCACAGGCGACAGCTTGAGTCCCTCATGCCCCGTGCAGTGCTCTGAAACCTTCAGGGAAGCTGCCACACCTACAAAGGGGCGTGGGCCTGGCGTGTGTGTGTGTGCATGTGTGCAGAGAGAAGAGAGGAAGGCATGTTTGCAAGGAGGAGAGTGTCTAAAAGATCAGCATTCAGTAGAGGCAGCAGGTCACAGCCCGAACAGCTTCGGGGGAATTAGCAGACGTCTTGAGGGTTTTTCACAGTGCATGGAAAGGTGTGCACCAGCCAGACCATCTGGATTGTGAGGAGAGGTGCCTGCTTTCCTTGGAGCCGTGCCTTTCGGTTGCTTTTTGTTGGTAGAAATGTAAATTGGTTCAGCCACTGAGGGAAACAATATGGAGGTTCCTCAAAAAACTAAAAGGAGAACTACCATATGACCCAGCAATTCCACTCCTGGGTATTTATCCAAAGGAAATGAAAACAATAATTCATAAAGACATATGCACCCCAGTGTTCATAGAAGCATTATTTACAGTAGTCAAGATGAACACAACCTAAGCACCCATCAGTAGATGAATGGATAAAGAAGATATGGTATATGTGTGTGTGTGTGTGTGTGTGTGTGTGTGTGTGTGTGTGTGTGTGTGTGTATAGTAGAGTATTACTCTGCCATAAAAAGGAATGAAATTTTGCCACTTGCAGCAACATGGATGGGCCTGGAGGGCATTATGCTTAGTGAAATAAGTCAGAGAAAGACAAATACTTATATGTGGAATCTGAAAAATAAAACAAACTAGTGAATATGACAAAAAAGAAACAGACTCACAGATACAGAGAAACTAGTGGTTACCAGTGGGGAGAGGGAAGGGAGGAGGGGCAAGATAGGGATAGGGTGTTGAAAGTTACAAACTACTACGTGTAAAACAACCTACCAAGGATATATTGTACAGCTAAGGGAAATATAGGCATTATTTTGTAGTAACTTTAAGCAAAGTATAATCTATAAAAATATTGAATCACTGTGTTGTACACCTGAAACTTATATAATATTGTACATCAACTATACCTAAATTTAAAAAATTTAAAAAAAACTTTGAAGTTTAGGACGGTTTTAGATTTATGGAAAAGTTGCACAGATTGTACAGAGAGCCCCCATGTACCCCTCACCCAGCTTCCCGTATTATTTTTTGTTGTTGTTGTTTTTGTTTTTGTTTTTTTGTGTGTGTTACTTGGGCCTCTCACTGTTGTGGCCTCTCCCGTTGCGGAGCACAGGCTCCGGACGCACAGGCTCAGCGGCCATGGCTCATGGGCCCAGCCGCTCCGCGGCATGTGGGATCTTCCCAGACCGGGCCACGAACCCGTGTCTCCTGCATCAGCAGGCGGACTCTCAACCACTGCGCCACCAGGGAAGCCCTTCCCGTATTATTAACGTCTTGTATCAACACGGTGCGTTTGGCTCAGCACTGGTACATTACTACTGACAGCTCCACAATGTGCTCTGATGTCCTTAGTTTTTAACCTAATGTCCTCTTTCTGTCCCAGGACCCCAGGCAAGACACCAGATTACGCTTAGGCATCTTGTCTCCTTAGCTTCCTCTGGACTGTGACAGTTTTTGACTTTCCTTGTTTTTGATGACCTTGACAGTTTTGAGGAGGACTGGTCTGGTATTTCGTAGAATGTCCCTCAGTTTCGGTTTATCTGGTGTTTTTCTCATGGTTAGACTGGGTTTTGGGTTTGGGGGAGAAAGACCACAGAGGTGATGCGCTATTTAGCAGATGTATAGCTGTCACCATGATTGATCACTTTTGACCTTGATCTCTGGCTCTGGTAGCCTTTGCCAGGTTTCTCTGCTGTAAAGTTACTCTACCCCCTTTCCATACTCTGCTCTGGAAGGAAGTCACATGCACAGTCCACATTAAGGAGTGGGGAGTCATGCTTTGCCTCCTTGATGGATGAGTATCTACATTAATTTTGTAGAATTGTTCTGTATCAGAGACTTATCTCTTCTCCCCCACTTATTGTAATAAAAATGGGATGGAGTGGGAGGTGAAGGTCAGCAGATGTAAGCTTTTATATATAGAATGGATAAACAACAAGGTCCTACTGTATAGCACAGGGAACTATATTCAATATCCTATGATAAACCTTAATGGAAAAGAATATTAAAAAATGTATATGTATGTATAACTGAATCACTTTGCTGTACAGCAGTAATTAACACAACATTATGAATCAACTATACTTCAGTGAAAAAAAGGGGTCAAATTTGTATTGACAGAGCCCAAGTTTGTGGTCTTTTTTTTGACATAGATGTTGAGGTTCATTGGGGAAGGGGAGGTAAAACTGGTCTCCTTGGTCACTTCATGACCCTGTTGCTTCCTCTGGCCTGGACGACCTGACATCTCCGTCAGCCTGGAATCCCAGCCTCCATTCGGGTTTTGTAGGCTCCAGAATTTCTGAAGAAATGAGGATTCATATGGTTGGTTCAGACTCCCACCCCCTCATCACATCACTCCCTGCCAGCATCTGTGCCCGTATCCTTCAAGCTCCTCCTGAGACTGGAAAAAATGTATCCGGCTCCAAGCCACCCCCTCCTTATTTTATCACCAGGTGCTACCCCTGACGCTTCTCCCTGCCCTCCAGCGCCGTTTCCTGCTCTCTGTTGGATCCTTGGCTGCACACACATACTGCTTTTATCTCCCATCTGAGAAAAGAGAAAAGTCTCTTGGTCCCACTTCCTCCTCCTGCTTCTGTCCTATTTTTCTGCTTTGTTTTGCTGTAAAACTTCTGGGAAGAGTTGTCTCTACTGGCTTTTTCCAGTTCCTCCCCGCCCTTTCTCTCTGAAACCCGCTCCAGTCAGACTTTCCCCCTTCCTACTGATGCGTCTACCGACTCTGCTGAAACCGCCCATCGAGGTCGCCAAGGACCTCCAAGTCCTCCTCTCCCTTGACTTGTAATTTGTCCTCTCCCTCCCCCTGAACTGCTTCTTCCCTTGGCTCCCAGGGCTCCACGTGCCTGGGATTTTCTTCCCACTTTGGTCAGTCCCCCTACTGACCTCTGAGTGTTGGAGGGTCCCCGCCTCAACCTGTGGACCTCTCCTCTGCTTCATCCACACTCACACCCTGTTGACCTCACCCAGTCTCATGGCACTAAACCCATCATATGCTGAAACATCCCAAACTTATACCTTCGCTCTGACTTCTCTCCTGAATGCTAGACTTGTGTATCCAACTGCCCATGAAACATCTCCTCGTGAGGTCTAAGAGACCCCAACTCAACAGGTGCCAAGCTGTCCCCCACTATCCCTCCTAACCCCCGTCTCTCATTGTAGTACATGGCAGCTCCATCCTTCCCGATGCCTGGACCATAGCCTTGGAGTCAACTTTGTTTCTTGTCTTCCTCTCAGATCCTACGTCTCATCTGTCCTAGAATCTCAGCCCCGGTCACCACCTGCACCGCCCCATCATCTCTCCACTGGGCTGTTGCCCTCGCCTCCAGCCTTCCCATTTCTACCCTGACCCACACCTTTCCACCCAGGTGTATCTCTGTATGGCAGCCAGGTTACTGCTTTTTTTTTTTTTTAATTTTATGGAGTATGGTTGATGTACAATGTTGTATTAATTTCAGGTGTTCAGCAAAGTGATTCAGTTATACATATACATGTATTCACTCTTTTTCAGATTCTTTTCTCATAAAGGTACAACATCTACAGAATATTGAGTAGAGTTCCCTGTGCTATACAGTAGGTCCTTATTAGTTATCTATTTTATATATAGTAGTGTGTGTGTGTGTTAATCCCAAGCTCCTGATTTATCCCTCCCTCCCCTTTCTCCTTTGGTAACCATAAGTTTGTTTACTATGTCTGTAAGTCTGTTTCTATTTTGTAAATAAGTTCACTTAACATCATTTTTAAGAAATTAGATTCCACATATAAGTGATATCATGGGATATTTGTCTTTCTCTGTCTGACTTACTTCACTTAGTATGATAATAATGAAGTATTATCATACTTCACTTAGTATGATAATCTCTAGGTCCATCCTTTTATTTTATTTTTAAAAAATTTCATAGAGTATAGTTGATTTACAATGACTGCTTTAAAACTTAAATCAGATCACGTCACTTTTCATTCCAGAACCCTCCAGCCTGCCCCCATCCCCGTCTCACTGAGTAAAAGCCAGAGGCCCCTCCTTGACTGTTTCTTCTCTGACTTCACTTCCTAAAACTCGTACACAGAATAATAAGAGGAAAATCTGGGTAATTACCACCCAGTTTAAGAAATAAGGTATATGAATACGATTCAAGCTGCTATGAATGTGCTTCTTAGTCACACCGGTGAAACCTGTCAAAGGGAAGTTACTGTTTATTATTCTGGGGCATGTTTTTATATTTTTACTCTAATTATTTTGCATGTTGTCTAAGTCTATAAAAATTATATATATATATATTTTTTAAAATTATTTATTTATTTAATTTTTGTCTGTGTTGGGTCTTTGTTTCTGTGTGAGGGCTTTCTCTAGTTGCAGCAAGCGGGGGCCACTCTTCATTGCGTTGCGCGGGCCTCTCACTGTCGCGGCCTCTCGTGTTGCGGAGCACAGGCTCCATACGCGCAGGCTCAGTAGTTGTGGCTCACGGGCTAGTTGCTCCGCGGCATGTGGGATCTTCCCAGACCAGGGCTCGAACCCG
>NC_041224.1:37389632-37429664 GCF_002837175.3 Physeter macrocephalus | reverse complement strand
CCTTACCACCCAGGTGTATCTCTGTATGGCAGCCAGGTTACTGCTTTTTTTTTTTTTTAATTTTATGGAGTATGGTTGATGTACAATGTTGTATTAATTTCAGGTGTTCAGCAAAGTGATTCAGTTATACATATACATGTATTCACTCTTTTTCAGATTCTTTTCTCATAAAGGTACAACATCTACAGAATATTGAGTAGAGTTCCCTGTGCTATACAGTAGGTCCTTATTAGTTATCTATTTTATATATAGTAGTGTGTGTGTGTGTTAATCCCAAGCTCCTGATTTATCCCTCCCTCCCCTTTCTCCTTTGGTAACCATAAGTTTGTTTACTATGTCTGTAAGTCTGTTTCTATTTTGTAAATAAGTTCACTTAACATCATTTTTAAGAAATTAGATTCCACATATAAGTGATATCATGGGATATTTGTCTTTCTCTGTCTGACTTACTTCACTTAGTATGATAATAATGAAGTATTATCATACTTCACTTAGTATGATAATCTCTAGGTCCATCCTTTTATTTTATTTTTAAAAAATTTAATAGAGTATAGTTGATTTACAATGACTGCTTTAAAACTTAAATCAGATCACGTCACTTTTCATTCCAGAACCCTCCAGCCTGCCCCCATCCCCGTCTCACTGAGTAAAAGCCAGAGGCCCCTCCTTGACTGTTTCTTCTCTGACTTCACTTCCTAAAACTCTGCTGCAGAAACCCACGTGGTCAGCAGCATCACCTCCTTCCCATGTTGGTCCACACGTTCCCCTGTCCGCGAGGCCTCTGCAGACGGCCCCCTTAGTACTGGTTCTAGTCCCAGCCCCACCAGGAGCAAAGTCAGGCAACTTCCTGCCCCACCTGCTCCCCACGTCCTCAGGATCCCGGGACCTTTCTAAGTCTAGATTGCTTGGCCTCTGTGGGTTTCTACATGGGGAGGGTCCGCGACTCTGGCCACCAGGATGGCGTGCATGTAGACACTGACTGCTGGGCTTGGTTTTCTCCAGACATTTTACATCGCCACCCAAGATATATATAAATTATAGGTCTCAAACAGAAGTTTCAGGAAACGATTTTTACACGCATTTGAGGTGATGCATTCGGTACAGTATTGTACTTCATTTTTAAAATTCTGGTTGCTGCGCAGTCAGTGGACCTCTTGGTCTGCCCGTGGGTCCCCGCGGTGGGTAAGCCACGGCTCTTTCCAACACACTCATCGTCTTACAGGTGAGAAGCCTGAGCCGCAGAGAGTTACAGGTCTAGCCAAAGTCACATCAGTTAACTCACCGAAGAGCCAAGACGAGCACCTGGTCCTCTGATTCCTGTCCTGTCTCTTTTTTTGGATCTTGTAATTAATTTTAATGATTGTACCATTGCGGCTTATTTAAATTACCCCAGGGAGGAACATCAGCTCTATTAGAGAAATTTTATTGTAGCTGCCCACCTGCTCTATTCAAGGAAATGCATCTTTTGTGGAATTTCTTCTGGGTAATTAAGAGGGTCTAAGAAGCCAGTTTTATAGTCATTGATTTAACTGTAGATAACAATGAAGTTAAATTTAAAAGCTGGTTCCATCTGCAGGGGCATATGAGTGATTTCAATTAGAAAAGGTGTTCACCAAAGCACTACCTAGGTGCCTGGGGGGACATGCCTGCCCTTGCGTGACTCTGGACTAGCTCCCATGTGGCACCCCAAGGGCAGGGCTATGGTGGGGGGCAGGGGTCACCATCCCATTCCACTGGGCGTGCTTAGGACAGAGCCTTGCAGGTTCTGGTTCTGTCTGTTGGCTACGTGCGCGTTGATAGGGATTCTTTGTGCATCAGGGTTGGAGCAGCTCTGATCTGAGGATGATCAGTTTTTGGTTTATAGTTTTAATCATTAAGTTGGTCATCCTCAGCAACCAAGGGTTCATAAAGCGTTTGGTTACCTGTTTAGGGCACCATGCTAGGTTCTAGTATAATACAGTTATGGCAGTGCCCTTTGGGGATCTGCTGTCTGGTGGGAGAGAGGGGTGATGCACACAGCGTTAATCATGGTTTTAGAAAGTGGAAGTGCTGTGGGCACCCCGAGGCAGGCAGGATTTAGACGCATGAAGGGGGAGGGGGAACTGGTAGGGAGGGCGTCATCAGCAGGAGGAACTGCATGAAGAAAGGTGTAGAGGCAGGAGGATGCTGGATATAGTTGGGGACACCTTGCACCTGAATGGAGGCAGGTGATAGCCAGATTTTGGAAAGCCTTAAATCACATTGTAAGTTATTTGGACTTTATCCAGTGGGTCATGGGAGCCATTGTAAACTTAAAAAAAAATTTTTTTTTTTTTTACAAATTTTCAAATTTTTATAAATTGTGGCATGTTTTAGTCCATTTGAGCTACTGTAACAAAATACCATAGACTGGGTGCTTAGAAACGACAGACATTTATTTCTCATGCTTCTGGAGGCTGGGAAATCCAGGATCCTGGCACCAGCAGATTCGGTGTTTCGTGAGAGCTTCCTGGTTTATAGATGATGTCATCTTATGGTGGAAGGGGTGAGCTAGCTCTCTGGGGTCTCTTTTTATAAGGACACAAATCTTTATGAGGGTAAGAGCCCTCATGACCTATCACCTTCCAAATGTCCCACCTCCTAATACTGTCACATTGGGGATTAGGTTATCAACATAGAAAATTTGGGGGGGACACAAACATTCAGACCATAGCCTGGTAAAATGCACAAAACACAAAATTTACCATTTTAACCATTTTTAAGGGTATAGTTCAGCAGCATTAAGTACATTCACGTTGCTGTGCTATCATCACCACCATCTCTCTCCAGAATTCTTTTCCTCTTGCAAAACTGAAACTCTGTCCCCACTGAAAACTAACTCCCCACCCCCCCAGCCCCACCCCCAGCCTCTGGCAGTCACTATTCTGCTTTCTCTGATTTTGACTCTCTTAGGTGCCTCATATAAATGGAATCACAGAGTTGTCCTTCTGTCACTGGCTTACTTCACTTGGCGTAATGTCCTCAAGGTTCAACCACGTTGTAACAGGTGTCAGAATGTCCTTCCTTTTTGAGGCTGAATAGCATTCCATTTTATGCATATACCACATTTTATCTGTTCATCTATCAGTGGACACGTGAGATACTTCCACCTTTTGGCTATTGTGAATAATGTTGCTAAAAGCATGAGTGTACTCATACCTCTTCTAGTTCCTGCTTTCATTTATTTTGGGTATATACTCAGAAGTGGAATTGCTGGATCATAGGGTAGTTCTAGTTTCCGTTTTTTGAGGAACCTCCATACTGTTTTCCATTGCTTGCACCATTTTCCATTCCCACCACCAGTGCACAGGGTTCCAGTTTCTCCACATCCTTGCCAACATTTGTTTTCTGTTCTTTGGATAGTAGCTGTCCTAGTGGGAGTGAGGTGATATCCCCCTGTGGCTTTGATGTGCATTTCCCTGATGGTCGGGTATGTGGCATGTCTTCTCACCTGTGGGAGCACCGTGCCCTCTGAGCAGGAGTTCTGTGGTGGGGAGGTTTGGGGTGGGGGTGACATTGTCCCTCGTACTGCAGATCAAGCCCCCGACTCATGGCTTTGGTGGCCTCTGTGGGAACGTGGGGGGTCCAGGATGCCCTCCCCAAGCCCAGAGGGAGCACTGTTGGGTTTGGCCACATGCCTGTCTGCACCAAGCCCACTCCCTTTGCCCTGGGACTGTGTTCCCGCTACTTTGGGCTGCAGTCAGAGGAGCAGGGCAGGCTAGGGGAGCATTGAAGCCAGTGCATCGCTGTGGGTATCTCTGCAGGACTGTTGGTCATTAGTGAGGCTCCTCCTCCCGGGCACATGGGAGGACCGTGCTCCTCTACTTCCTGTGGGGTAGAGGCGACCACATGACTTTGACCAATGAAACATGAGCAGAAGTAGCAGATGCTTTAAGAGCAGGTCCGTGCTCTCTCCCCAGTCACATCCATCCGAGAAGCACGTGTTGAGATCGAAGTGGCTGACCTGCCCTGGAGAGTAAACCAGAGCCACAGCAGACATTGAGTCAGCAAGATAGAAACTCTTATTAGAATAGGGCACTGTGATTTAGGAGTTATTTGTTACCACAACACAACCTAGCCTGTTCTGACTGACGTAGGAGGAACCTGAAAACTGTTTTCAGTGCAAAGATAGGTTAAGATAAAAATGTTTCATTTAGAGGTAACTCCCTAGGCACCTTGATACCTCGAAGTACAGAACCCCTCAGATGCAGCCGAACGGTTTCCCAATGGCTAATGGGCTGCATTTCCTGTAGGTGAGTCCCAGACGTCAATTATCAGACGTTAATTGTTTCATCTTGCCGGCAACGCGGAGCTCTGGCCTGACTGCCTGCAGCCCTCCCTGTGTGGGGCTGGGAGCTGGTGAGAACTCACAGAATGACTTCTGGATTTTCCAGTGTTTTGCAAATCCGGATTTAGCCAATTTAGATTTTAGGAGACAATGCCAAGCTCAGTGGGCCTCATTACACTTCCAAAGCAGGAGGGTCATTGTCTTTAGTAGTTATTCTCCACTGTTTTTGAAAACAGAAATGCCTTTTTAATAACAGAACATTTTCCAGACCTTCCCTACTTGGCTGTAGTCATGTTTTTAGTACGATTTTGGTCATTCAGTAACTACTCCTCTAACAGATCTTTTTGTTTTAAGTTTAACTTTCTGTTTTAGAACTTCTCAGATATTTACAAAAGCAGAGAGAATTGTATCATTGGTCTTTGTCATGGCCTTGTGTCCCTCCAAAATATATAGGTTGAAGTCCTAACCCCTGGTACCTCAGAATGTGACTGTATTTGGAGATAGAGTCTTTAGAGAGGTAGTTAGGTTATAATGAAGTCATTAGGGTAGGCCCTGATCCAATATGACTGGTATCCTTATAAGAAGAGTTTAGGACACAGACATGGACAGAGGGAAGATCATATGAAGACACAGGGAGAAGACAGCCACCTAAAAGACAAGCACAGAAACCTCAAGAGAGAGCAGCCCTGCCCACACCTAGATCTTGGACTTCTAGCCTCCAGAATTATGAAAAAATAGAATTTCCAGGCAGTGGTCCTTTGGTGTGGCAGCCCTAGCAGACTGAGACAGTCCCATGCACTCTTCTCCACCGCCAGTATTTAAACAGTCTTCATGACTGCCTCTGATGTGCCAGGAGTGTGGGGCAGACAGCTGAGAATTAGAGACGGCGCCTGCCCTTGTGAAACCTACCGTCTGTGGAAATTGGAAAAGTTCACAAGGAAAAGCTGTAATTGACTATAAATACACGACATCTGTAAACCTTAGAAATCATCGCCGGAACATATAACACAGTTGGTCTCCCAGCAGTGCCAGGCAGGTGGATGAATTCTCCGAGCCCTTGGATTATTGTATGCTCCTGGGCTCATGGTTTTGGGACCAAGGCTTCAGGCAGGAGATGGGTTTGTGGTGTAAGTGGAGGAAAATAGAGTGAGCAGTATGGCTTCAGTCAAGCCAAACCCGTTATGTGGATGGGACTCAGGCCACTTCGGAGCAAGCCCTGCCGGAGAGGACCAAGATGCAAACACCGTTCTTACAAGGTGAAGAAGTGAGGGGATGAGCAGTCACGTTGAGAAGTGATTCATTTGCTTACGGATGGATTCATCCAGCATTCCTTTAAATATCAAATCCCCATGTACGTTTAAAAATACCCATTTGGCTCAGAAACAGTGTGCTGAGTGAAAGATGCCAGATATAAAAGAACACATATTGTACAGTTCCATTTATATGATGCTTCCAGAAAACACCTAATTATAGGGAGAGAAAGCAGCTTCGTGGTTGCCTAGGGTTGGGGATGTAAGCAGGGATGGACTAGGAGGGAGTGTTGGCTGGGGATGGTGGAGATGTTCTAAGACTGCATTGTGGCGACCGCTGAGCATCTGAATACATTCACTGAAAATCGTCACCGCTTATAATGGGCAAATTGTGTGGTAGGTAAAGTATACCTCGATGAGGCTGTAAAAAACACTCATTTCAGCACTGTGGAAAATCATGGGAGTCTTCTCAGAGGAAGTAAGCTCTGAGCTGGATGTGAAGGACAGAGTGCCTTTGGGTAAGGAGAGACCACCGGAGGGAATTTCAGCTGGAGGGACACCATCCTGGGGGAGGGGGCTGGCCGGTGGCTGAGATGGAGGGAAGAAGATTGTCACAGGTGAGAACATCAGGACACAGAAGGGGTACGCAGCAATCCTCAACCCTAGTTGCACATTCCCACCTCCTGGAGAGCGTTTCTAAAGCACAGATGCCTGGGACCCATTCCTGAGGATTTGGATATAATTGGTCTTGGGCGGATCCCAGATGTAAATTAAAAAAAATTTTTTTTTAATGAAATGATAATTCATTTCTAATTCTGTCATTTCTTTTTTTCACTTCCCAGCTGGAATGCTTCTATAGATGCCTCCTTCATCTGCTATATATATATGGTTTACCCGGGGGACATTTCATAGAGAAAAGGCAGGGCAAACACGTCATTCTTTTACTTCATTTACCACTTTCAAAGATGAATGTGTTTCCCATGATCCTCCAGTACGCTTTTTAAAATTTAAACTATCATTGTGAACTCATGGGCTTGAACATATTTGATAGGTTTCAAACCCTTGCAGTCATTATCCTTATTGAAGTTCAAATTGTCCTACCTTTGGCCAGTAGGAGTGTCTTCAACTTGGTCCTTGAGACCTTTGGACACACCCCTACTCAGCTTTTTTTTTTTTGGCCGTGCTGTGCGGCATGCGGGATCTTATTTCCCCAACCAGGGGTCGAACCTGTGCCCCCTGCAGTGGAAGAGTGGAGTCTTAACCACTGGACTGCCAGGGAAGTCCCCCTACTCATCTTTGATAGCTTCCTTGCCTTTTTCTAATGAAGTAGTTTTATTTTTTCATCCCTCTCTCAACAGCTTGTGAGGTATGCCTTCCTTTTTCATTCTTTCAGTGGTTGTCCTAGAGGTTATGATATGCAGCCTTGACTCATAGACTCTAGTGATTATAGAGTCATCTTTTTTTTTTTTTTTTTTGCGGTATGCGGGCCTCTCACTGCTGTGGCCTCTCCCGCTGCAGAGCACAGACTCCGGACGCGCAGGCTCAGCAGCCATGGCTCACGGGCCCAGCCGCTCCGCGGCATATGGGATCTTCCTGGACCGGGGCACGAACCCGTGTCCCCTGCTTCGGCAGGCGGACTCTCAACCACTGCGCCACCAGAGAAGCCCTATAGAGTCATCTTTAATCGGTACTTGGACCACTTCCTGGACAATACAAAGTCTTTACAACCAGACATCAGTATTTTTTGAAAGCTGCCCAGGAGATCTTTGTCTCATCCAGGGTTGAAAAGCCTGGATGGATGGATGGTGGATGTATTGAGGACATTGACAGCTTGTAGGGGTAGAGCAAAGGCCAGACCTGAAGTCTTCAGTGAATAAGGAACAGTGTGAGTTTCTTAGTTGGTTATCAGGTTCATATTTTAGGGAACAGTTTTCTAATTCTGTTTTTGTTTGTTTGTCTGGCCTGATGTGGCTCTAGTGACATTTTCAATTTACGGATCCTTTTAGAGCTGGGAAAGAGGGATGCCCTTTTGCAGAGATGCTTATGTCAGTCAGGTGCTGTAGGAATTGAAATTAACATTACTCATCCCAGGCCTGACAGGGGGATGCCTTTAAGATTCTCAGCATGAGAGTTTGAATGTTCACGGGCCCCAACTCCTCCCCAGATGAGGGGTCTCCCCTCTGCTAGGTGCATCATTGAGGGCCTTGGTGATGAGGTGTCGTCTGGGTCTCCCATTACCATCTGGCAGGCGAGGAGGTGGAGGATTGATGAGAGCCTTCCAGACTTATGCTCAGAGCCGCGCGGCTGGTGTCCTTGCAAAGTATCTGTTGAAGATGCTGGGATGTCTGACCTGTGGCATGTCTCAGTCTTTAGATGGTTATACACATGGTGCACTTCAGCGGGTCCTTTGGTCCTCTGTCTCCCACACGTTGGCAGTTGTACCACTGGACCGTCAGACTCAGGTTCCATCTTCTCTGCCAAGATTAGAGGAGGCGCACCATGTCTGTTCGTTACTCTTTCTGCGAGTTTAAGGCACCCTGTGTGGTCCTCTGTTACGGCCGCCCTGGCAGACTAACAGCCACCAGTGCTTATGTTAGTGCCTTGCTGGTCATTTCAGTCCTCAGATAGATTCCTCAGGAAGACCTCGTGAGACCAAGATCCTTAAGTCCTTGCATTTTGGTGTCAGGTTGCTCATGCCCTTCATACTTGAAAGTCCGTTTTCCTGGATAGTAAATCCTTGAATGTCTTAAATACGCTAGTACATTTTCTTCTGGAGGTAATCATTGTTGTCAAAACGTCTGATGACAGCCTCATTTTCTTATGAATGATGTGCTCTCTTGCTCTTAGAAATTCAATGGATACTCCCCCCTCCTCTTTTTTCTTGGTGTTTGTAGTTATTTTACAGATGTGTCTTTTTTAACTTGAAGTATAGTTGACTTACATTAACTTGACACTACATTACATTGACTTATGTTACTTATGTTAATTTCAGGTGTAGAACATAGTGATTCTGTATTTTTATAGATTACACTCCATATTAAGTTATTATAAAATATTGACTATAGGGCTTCCCTGGTGGCGCAGTGGTTGAGAGTCTGCCTGCTGATACAGGGGACACGGGTTCGTGCCCTGGTCCGGGAAGATCCCACATGCCACGGAGCGGCTGGGCCCGTGGACCATGGCCACTGAGCCTGCATGTCCGGAGCCTGTGCTCTGCAACGGGAGAGGCCACAACAGTGAGAGGCCCGCGTACCAAAAAAAAAACCAAACAAAACAAAACAAAACAAAAAACAAAAAATTGACCATATTCCCTGTTCTGTACATTACATCCTTATAACTTATTTTATACCTAGTAATTTGTATGTCTTAAATTCCTTCACCTATTTTGCCCCTCTCCCCAACCCAACCCACTCCCCTCTGGTAACCTCTAGTTTGTTCTCTGTATCCTTGGTTGTAGGTTTTTTCCTCTAAGTACTTTAAATATATCACACCACTCGCTTCTAGCTGACAAAGTTTCTATTGAAAAATCAGCTGATAGCCTTAGGGGAGTTTCCTTATATGTGACCCTTTGTTTTTCTCTCTTTTTCTTTAACTTTTGCCATTTTAATTATGATATGTCTTGGTGTAGGTCTCTTGGGGTTCATCTATTTTGAGCTTCTCTGTGCTTCTTGGATCTGCATATGTGTTTCCTTCTTCAAGACAGGGACATTTTCATTCATAATTTCATCAACTACATTTTCTGCCCCTTTCTCTCTTCTCTTTCTAGGACCCTTATAACATTATACAAGTGTATGTTTGTACACTTGATATTGTCCCAGAGGTCCCTTAAACTATCCTCATTAAAACAATTTTTGTTCTTTTTGCTGTTCTGATTGGGTGATTTCCATTAATCTGTCTTCCAGGTCACTTAGACATTCTTCTCTGATACCTACTCTGCTGTTAATTCCTTCTAGTATATTTTTCATTTCAGTTATTGTATTCTTCAGCTATGGTATCTGATTGGTTCTTTTTTTATATTTTCTAGTTCTTTGTTGAACTTCTCTCTGTGTTCCTCTATTCTTCTCCTGAGCTCAGTGAGCAGTTTTATGACCACTGCTTTGAATTCTTTATTAGGTAAATTACTTATCTTTGTTTCATTAGGGTTTTTCTCTGAGGTTTTATCCTATTCTTTCACCTGGAACATATTCCTCTATCTTCTCATTTTGTTTTTCTTTATCTGTTTGTCTCTATTAAATCAGGTGAAACAGTTGTCTATCTCAGTCTTGAAGGCATGTTATTATGGTGGACCATCCCTGTGTAGTCTGCATGTGTCCAGTGGCTTGGCAGAAGAGCTGGCACAAGTCATGTCTGTTACTGGGGTGCACTGGCGGCCATCACCCCAGAGTGGGTAGGAGTGGGTAGAGGCGGAGGGGCCAGATCCTAGCCTAGTATGAGCCAAGGCTTTTCACCCCGTGCAATGGAGGTCACTACCTTGGTGGGGGAGGGGGTTGGAGCCAGAGTAGCTGGAGCCAAAGGCTGGCACCAGCTGTGTCTTCTCATGTGGCGTGGTGGTGTTTGCTGCCTTGGTGGTGAGTGGGGATGGGGTCAGAGGGGTTGGAGCCTAAGCCCTTCCTGAGCTGCTGCTTCTCCACAGTGATGATGGTTGCTGCCTTGTTGGGGGATGTGGTCAGGCTATGAGAGGCTGGAGTTGCAGTCCAGAGCAAGCCCTGGATTTTTTCTGATGCAATTGCCTTGGTCCCTTGGAGTGGGACCAGAGCAGGAGGGGCTGGAGCCAGAACCTGCTGCGCTGGGATGCCGAATGTGGGGTGTGACCCCCTCGCTCCCCAGGAAGGGTTCCCAGCCTGTGATATCCCTTCCTCTTCTTGGTTGCCCACCAGGGATATAAGTCCTGAAGAGATCACTTCTCCTCCCTCCAAGCAGATTCTGTGTGTCTCTTTCTTTATATCCTTGGTTGTAGAAGATCTGTTCTGCACATCTTCAGAGAGAGTTGATCTATATGTAGATGTAGTTTTTGTTTTGTTTTGTTAATATTTATTTATTTATTTGGCTGCACCGGGTCTTAGTTGTGGCATGTGGGGCCTTCGTTGTGGCATGCAGGGTCTTTAGTTGCGGCATGTGGGCTCTTTTAGTTACAGCATGCTTGCGGGATCTAGTTCCCTGACCAGGGATCAAACCTGGGCCCTCTGCATTGGGAGCATAGAGTCTTAACCTCTGGACCACCAGGGAAGTCCCTGTAGCTGTGGTTTTGATGTGTTCATGGCGGGAGGCAAGCTCAGGATCTTCCTACTCTGCCATCTTGATCCTGCCTCTAAAATATGTCTTAATGCTCATCATTCTGGGTCAGTATTCTCAGGTACATGGTGGACTCTTTCAATATGTAACTTAAAATTTCTTAAGTTAAAGTTTTTGTTATTTGTTCTTTCCCCTTGCTTTGGTTTTCTTCTTTATGAACTCATCAAAGTGCTGGATCTTCTTTGCTTACCTTCAGTAGCTGTCACTTTCTCTAGACTTCTCTTTTACCTCTTTATTTATTTTTGGCTTTCAACACTTTCCTCCTCTTCATCTTCTGTTTTTTTATGGCATTATCTGTTCTTTTTATTTGCTCTTGGGTTCCTTCTAGTTTAGTCTCAATCTCTGAAATAATTGTCTTCATTTCTGATGAAAACATCTCTAATTCTTTCCTGAGTTCTACGTCTAATTTCTGAGTATGTCTAATTTTGTGTCATGGTGTTATTTCATGTCTTTTCTTAATTTCTTTTAACTCAATTTGGAACAAAGATTACATTTTTATCTTCTCTGTGAGCATATATATATTTATATATATATATATTTTTGCGGTATGCGAGCCTCTCACTGTTGTGGCCTCTCCCGTTGCGGAGCACAGGCTCCGGACGCGCAGGCTCAGTGGCCATGGCTCACGGGCCCAGCCTCTCCGCGGCATGTGGGATCTTCCCGGACCAGGGCACGAACCCGTGTCCCCTGCATCGGCAGGTGGACTCTCAACCACTGCACCACCAGGGAAGCCCCTGTGAGCGTATATTTTTGACATGCTTTCATTGTCTGGAGAAATGTTATTTTGATCCTTGCTCTCTCTCTCTCTCTCTCCCTCTCCTTTTTTTTTTCTTACAATAGTCTCTTATAATGGTATTTGATGTTAGTGTTTATCTGTTGATCTTTTTAGTGTGAAATAGTTTTCCTGAACTTTTGGAAGGAGACATGGTTCAGGACAGCTTTTCTCTGTGCACAGAGCTTTCTCTTCTGCTATTTATGTGTAGTGCTACAAAAAAATATGACTTTCTGAGATTTCCTGAGCCCTGTTTCCCTTCCCCACTTGTACTTGGCCTTCCCCTCTCCTTCATCTCTGTAATCTCTGTCCTGCTAAATTTTTATGCCACTCCCAGTGGTTTTCCTCACCATGGAAGGGAGCCCTCGTTCCAATTCAGAGAGGTCACAGCACCTTGGTCCCCACTGTAGACTCTATTTTTTTTTTTTTTTTTTTTGTGGTATGCGGGCCTCCCTCTGCTGTGGCCTCTCCCGCCGCGGACGCGCAGGCTCAGCGGCCATGGCTCACGGGCCCAGCCGCTCCGCGGCATGTGGGATCCTCCCAGACCGGGGCGCGAACCCGGTTCCCCTGCATCGGCAGGCGGACGCGCAACCACTGCGCCACCAGGGAAGCCCCCCCACTGTAGACTCTTTATCCCACTATTGCTGCAGACAAAGCCCATCCTGGTCTCCCCACCTGGCTTTCCTGCAAACGTCAGTCGTGGCTCTTCCGGGCTCTCCTGTTGTCAGGTTTCCTGGTCACCCTGCTACTTCCCGTTTCTTTTGCAGATGTCAAGACCACACAGGTCTTGAGACTGTTAGTACTCGATTCCTACCTGCTTGTGTTTTCAGGTTTGTGGGGAAACATTGTCACCTAGTTTTGTTGTAAATGTTGTCTGTGGGTTTGGGGTTTTAATCTGTAGTTGCTATGTTTGTTTTAGGTGGGCATTCAGGGAGGTTTCAAAACCCTGCTGCTGACCACACTTCCCTCCCCATGCTCTGCCTTGAGGCTTGCTTCCCGCCTGTTTTCTTGGTACCATGCTGCTGATCACCTGACCCCTCGGAGCACATCTG
Organism: Physeter macrocephalus; assembly: GCF_002837175.3. Classification (NCBI taxonomy): domain Eukaryota; kingdom Metazoa; phylum Chordata; class Mammalia; order Artiodactyla; family Physeteridae; genus Physeter; species Physeter macrocephalus. The sequence continues at coordinate 37,416,992 of NC_041224.1, read as the reverse complement.
TTCTTTTCTGTGGTTCTGCCAAGTTGCTAGTTCAGATCCAAACAAGCACCAGAAGGTGGATTTGGAAGGGAAGAGATGCTGTCTATTAGTTCCTGGCGGGAGTGCGTCCTGGGGGAGGCAGTATCCTCTCCAGTAGGGGAGGCAGTATCATTCCCCTACTTCTATCACAGAGGAGTGTGGTTTGGGCAAAAAAGGGAGAAAGGGAAGCAGCATGTGATGGTATGAAGTGCTGTTCTGATCCAGGTGGCTGCTCTAGACACCACAGTAAAGAAGAGGCCGTATTGGATCTAGGGGCACAGGCCCTGGGGACCCATCCACCCTGGTTCTAGCTGACTCCACTGGCTAAAGGAGTGGGTGGCCGTGTGGACACCCTGTCACCAGGCAGTGCTGTGGGGGCTTCCTTCCCACCTGCATGCTCACTCACTCTCCCGGTCTACCTGATGGGTAGATTTCCCATGTGACCAAAAGGAAAAGACTAAACATGGCTAAGGATTGAAAGGACCAAAAGCTCACAAAACTCCAAGTGAGGGCAGGATGAGGAGCTCAGGTCTGAATCATCCAGTAGTTCCTGGAATGTTCCCACTTGGGTGTCTCAGCCAGAGTTGGGGAGAACACATCGCTTCCTCCCCTGGCCCATCTGGGTTGTGGTGACTGCCCAGGAAATGCCAGCATCTCTCAAGGGGGGTGAGATCAGAGGAAGCTCCTAGTAGCTTGCCTGGCTTTGTCAATTCTGAGTCTCAGAAATACAGCAACACTTTTCACTGCTTGTTCAAGCTGAATTGTTTTTTCAGAACGGGCAGCTTCACTTCCTGTTTCTTCCTATGTTTCCCTTTATGTGGCAGAATAATATTAAACCCTCCCCATTATTCTGTAAAACCCAAATAATACAACACACACTACACAGCCTGGCGTAAAACAACCACAAACGCATGTGCCGATGGTTTTGAAAGCAATACACAGATACATGTATTTTCCAACCTCCGTGACGGAAAGCTATGACGACGGCTACTACTATGTTTATGTTTATGTTTACTACTATGTTTTGTTTTTTTTTAAGATGTTGGGGGTAGGAGTTTATTAATTAATTGATTTATTTTTGCTGTGTTGGGTCTTCGTTTCTGTGCGAGGGCTTTCTCCAGCTGTGCCAAGCAGGGGCCACTCTTCATCGCGGTGCGCGGGCCTCTCACTATCGCGACCTCTCTTGTTGCGGAGCACAGGCTCCAGACGCGCAGGCTCAGTAGTTGTGGCTCACGGGCCCAGTTGCTCCACGGCATGTGGGGTCCTCCCAGACCAGGGCTCGAACCCGTGTCCCCTGCATTAGCAGGCAGATTCTCAACCACTGCGCCACCAGGGAAGCCCTACTACTATGTTTAAAGGAACATTTTGGGAACACGCTTTACTTTTTCTGTGTCATGAAGTCCAGGACTACATCTTGTCACGTTTAGAGGAGCCTGCAAAATCATCCTAATGTCATATGGTTCTAAGTCATCAGGAAGGCTGCTTTCAGAAAACTTCATACGATACGGGGGGCATGGGGGTGGCGCCACACCCTCAGTGGGGAAATGCTGAGAACAGGTCTGAGATATAGTAACTCAAGTATTGGCTATTGAGGGAGTTAAAAAGAGGGGCTTGGAAAGTGTGTGGGATCAGAGGTTCTGCTTCTGGGAGGGCAGAATGTTCCCTGGAGGTCTGGTGTGAAATGGAGGAGGGATTAGCTGGAGGAAGGATCTCAGTGAAAGGACAGAGCATCACGGGGTAAGAATGAGAAAGACCAGAGAAGCGGGGAGGGGTGGAGGAGGAACATCTCTATTACTTAGTGAAGAAGCTAGACTTCAGAGCAGAATGGGAAGAGGGCAGGGCTGAGCTAGGACCCTAAGCAAGCCACACAAATCCCACCCTATGTACTGCACCTCGTGCCCCAATCTCCTGCTGTTGCTGGTCCAGGCAAACCAGACAGTCTAACTGAAATAAATATAAATTCAAGCCAACCTAGAATCCATACAAGGTAAGAAAAATAGAAGTGAGTCACAAAATATGCAGGCCTATGAAAATAGTCAAGAAATAAAGGGCCACAAGTGAAATATCATTAACAAGCCTTTGCAACTGAAAAAAACACCATGAGTCAGGAATTCAAAAAATGAGACTGGAAATGGATAAACAAACAGGGGATGTAAAATGGGAGCTTATGAAACTAAAGAGAGGAACTGAAGGAGAAAATAAAATCATCTCTGAAATAGTGAATTAGAAAGTGCCTAAGGCGACAGAGGTTGCCACTGAAAGTCCAGTAAGAATAGAAAGGAAAGGACTCAGGAAAATACAACAAAAATAAAGAAAGAGAGGGAAAGGCCAGAAACAGTGACCGCTGGAGGAAGATCTAACACATGTATAATGGGAGACACTGAAGATGCAAAGCAAAGCAATGGAACAGAACTAAAATTTAAAGCTGAAATTCGAAAAAACTTTCCTGAAATAAAATCAGACATGAACCCACAGTTGACCCTTGAACAACATGGGTTTGGACTGTGCAGGTCCACTTATATGTGGATTTTTTTTTTTTAACTAAGTACGTACTACACAATCCATGCACGGATGGTCGAATCCATGGACGCAGAGGGCCGGCTGTCAGGTTATACTCAGGTTTTTGACTTCATGGAAGGTCAGCACCTCCAATCCCCAAGTCATTCAAGGATCAACTGTACCTTGAGATAGTCCACTGTCATTCTGGGGATGGTTAACTGAAACTTATGCTCTAAAGCAGTTAGACTTTAACAATAAAGGTAATATGAGCTGGGCCTCCAGGCAAAACGGCCGAGTTACTTACAAAGGAAAGAAGATCAGGTTGGCATCAGACTTTGTGACAGTGACGTCCAAAGCGAGACAACAGTGGCACCACATTTTCAAGAAACTCAAGAAAAGAAAACATGAGCTAAGGATTTTCTCTCCAGCCAATTGTCCTTTAAGTATCAAGATTTTAGAAAAACATTTAAAGATGCAAGAACTAAAAGAATATTGTACCCACCAGCCCTATTTAAAGAATCTACTAGAATTAGTGGTGTGTCTGGGGTGGCAGAATTGGTCTTCCCCAGATGCAGACCACAAGGAGTTGCATGATATGGAGATAATTTAGAAATAATAACAAAACTGACCAAAATCCAGTCTGCTTTTTATTACCAGTGTGCTCCAGCACTGTTAAAGTATGTCAGATGGCCAATAGGCACATGAAAAGATGCTCAACATTGCTAATTATTAAAGAAATGCAAATCAGAACTACAATGAGGTATCATCTCACACTGGTCAGAATGGCCATCATTAAAAAGTCTACAAATAACAAATGCTGGAGAGGGTGTGGAGAAAAGAGAACCCTCCAACACTGTTGGTGGGACTGTAAACTGGTGCAGCCACTATGGAAAACAGTATTGAGGTCCCTTAAAAAACTAAACCTAAAACTACAATATGATCGAGCATTCCCACTCTTGGGCATATATCCGGAGAAAACTCTAATTCGAAAAGATAACATGCACTCCTATGTTCATTGCAGCACTATTTACAATAGCCAAGACATGGAAATAACCTAAATGTCCATCAACAGAGGAATGGATAAAGAAGATGTGGTACATATATACAATGGAATATTACTCAGCCATAAAATAGAATGAAATAAGGCCATTTTCAGTAACATGGATGGACCTAGAGATTATCATACTAAGCAAAGTCAGAAAGAGAAAGACAAATACCATATGATATCACTTATATGTGGAATCTAAAATATGACACAAATGGACTTATGTACAAAACAGAAAGAGACTCACAGACAAGTGTTTTTTGTTTGCCAGGGGTTAGAGGTGTGGGGGAGGGATGGATTGGGAGTTTGGGATTAGCAGATGAAAACTATTATATATAGAATGGATAAACAACAAGGTCCTACTGCATAGCACAGGGAACTATATTCAATATCCTGTGATAAACCATAATGGAAAAGAACATGACAAAGAGCATTAGAGCAGCCGGCATTTTAGGGACATCCCCATATTCACATGGGGGTCCACAAGCATCTGGGCCATCCTCCCCCACATAGAGGTCAGTGGCCAACTCGGGATTCCCCCCATCGATGCCTCTTTCCCAAGACCCATTTCTTCTGTCTCCTGGCTGGCGTGACAATGATTAGTTTGTAACCTTGGGAGCTTCTGGGGTGTCACGGGAAACCAGCCTCCGCACAGGGAGCTCAGGGAGAGACCAAAGAAAAGAGGCAGACCCTGCAGGTTGGTAGGTGGCAGGCTTAATAACAAGGGAGCTGACACACGAGGCTTGTCCTGGGAGACTGAAAAATCAGTAGATCTCCACACTCGCCCACCAGAACCTTGAAGTTTGTACAGAGGCCTTCATGGGGGTCAGTCAGTTGTATGGTCCAGATGGTCTCAACAGCAATTTACCATCTCAAGGCTGTGTCCTTGAAGTGGCTCCCAGGGTGGGAACGGTGGGGAGGGTACACTCGGGCACAGGGGAGAGGTGAGGAGCCTGCGGTTGCCCAAGGCCAGTTCTTGGGTCACCTGGCGGTCACATCTTCTCAGTGACCTCCTCCAGCAATTACTTATGATTTAATAAACATTGCATTCCACATGGAAATGAATTTGGATAACTGCCATTTTTACAGTCGTTCTCTGATGTATGTAGACTCAGGTACACATGTATATTTTGAGAGTAAGTTTATAACCCTTCAAGTAAGTTCAGAATCATTCAAGCTCCTTTCATCAACAGGCTCTTTCTGTAGGACTACATATTCCTGCATTTAAATAGATTTAGAAATAAACAATGATAGCACAGAGATTTTAAAAACAAAGAAACAGAACTTGAGTTTCTTCAATTCTTTCATTCTGTGTGACCACTTGGAGTGTTTATGTGTGCTTAAAATTTAAACAGTAAAACAGAGCATGGACTGTAAGGTGTAATAATTTGGTTTGATACCAAAATAGTTGATGGAGCAAATATTTTACTGATTTTGAATATTCTTTATTTTTAAAATTTTTTTATTTTTCTTTTGATTTTTATTTTTGGCTGCGTTTTGGGTCTTTTTAGCTGCGCGCGGGCTTTCTCTAGTTGCGGTGAGCTGGGGCTACTCTTTGTTGCAGTGCATGGCCTTCTCATTGTGGTGGCTTCTCTTGTCGCAGAGCGCGGGCTCTAGGCACGCGGGCTTCAGTAGTTGTGGCATGTGGGCTCAGTAGTTGTGGCTCACGGGCTCTAGAGCACAGGCTCAGTAGTTGTGGTGCACGGGTTTACTTGCTCCGTGGCGTGTGGGATCTTCCCGGAGCAGGGATTGAACCCATGTCCCCTGCAGTGGCAGGCAGATTCTTAACCACTGCACCACCAGGGAAGTTCCAATCATCTTTTAATTAAGTGAAATCTGTCCTCTACTATGTGGCATACATAATATATTTGACACCTCAAGTGGATCATTTTTACCCTGCACCGGCAGGCGGACGCGCAACCGCTGCGCCACCAGGGAAGCCCCCAATCATCTTTTAATTAAGTGAAATCTGTCCTCTACTATGTGGCATACATAATATATTTGACACCTCAAGTGGATCATTTTTAACACTTCCATCCTCTATATGACAAAAATATTTTTAGTAATTATATAATAACCAGTGATGGTCACTATTTCCTTGATTTTGTGTGTAGTTTAAAAATAAATTAATTTTAAAAGATTAATTTCTGTTTTAAAGATAATTCAAGGGACGTCTCTGGTGGCGCAGTGGTTAAGAATCCATCTGCCAATGCAGGGACATGGGTTCAAGCCCTGGTCCGGCAAGGTCCCACATACCACGGAGCAACTAAGCCCGTGCACCACAACTACTGAGCCTGTGCTCTAGAGCCCACAAGCCACAACTACTGAGCCCATGTGCCACAACTACTGAAGCCCGCACACCTAGAGCCCGTGCTCCACAGCAAGAGAAGCCACTGCAATGAGAAGACTGCGCACTGCAACAGAGTAACCCCCGCTCGCCACAACTAGAGAAAGCCCACGCACATCAATGAGACCCAGTGCAGCAAAAATAATAAATAAAAAGATGATTGACACCATTGTAAATCAACTATACTTCAATAAAAGAATTAAAAACAAACAAAATAAAAGATGATTGGGGAAACTTTGGCAAAAGCACTGGTAGTGAGTATTAACTATGTTTTAAAATTGTATATGTAAGAAATAAGATGAAGGCAGGGATAATTGTGGAAGAATAGATATAAAAGTTATGTGAACTGACAAAATAGAAATAATCAACAAAAAAAATAGGTGGAATAGGGGGAAAGAAAGGGGAGAGTAGAATAAGCTCATTGATTGCCCTGCAGGTAGGAAGGTGAGGTCAAACGTAACATTGAAAACTGACAAATTGAATAGGAGTGTTCATAGGGGGACTTCCCTGGTGGCACAGTGGCTAAGAATCTGCCTGCCAATGCAGGAGACACGGGTTCGAGCCCTGGGCCGGGAAGATCCCACATGCCGCGGAGCGGCTAAGCCCATATGCCACAACTACTGAGCCTGTGCTCTAGAGCCCACGAGCCACAACTGTTGAGCCCGCGTGCCACAACTACTGAAGCCCGTGTGCTTAGAGCCCGTGCTCTGCAACGAGAGAAACCACTGCAGTGAGAAGCCTGTGCACCGCAATGAAGAGTAGCCCCCGCTCACCACAACTAGAGAAAACCCGCACGCAGCAACAAAGACTCAACATGGCCAAAAATAAATACTAAAAAAATAAGTAAATTTATGAAGAAAAAAAAAAAGTGTTCACAGAACCAAAAATACAGACCTTCCTAAATAACCCACCCCCAGGCCCCAAAACCAAACTTTTAAAGAAGCAGTGAAAACAGTCTCAGACTGCGTACTGAAATACAGTAACCATAACGCAAAATAATATGACAGACTGAGGTAAAATATTCCGGCCACATGGATAAATTTAAGTGGCTTCAGTCCACTTATTAAAAGGAAAGACTTTCAGATTGGTTCACGTGGTGGTACCTGACTCCGTGCTGTGTAAGAGTCACATCTAAAACCAAGTGGTTCAGAAATCATGGGAGGCATATAGACACAAGCCGACAGAAAGAAAAAGAAATCAGGGACGTCCCTGGTAGCGCAGTGGTTAAGAATCCGCCTGCCAGTGCAGGGGACATGGGTTCAAGCCTTGGTCTGGGAAGATCCCACATGGTGGGATCTTAGCCATGGTGCAGCTAAGCCCGTGTGCCACAACTACTGAGCCTGAGCTCTAGAGCTCACGAGCCACAACTACTGAGCCCACGTGCCACAACTACTGAAGCCCGCGCGCCTAGAGCCTGTGCTCCGCAACAAGAGAAGCCACCACAAGGAGAAGCCCGCGTACCGCAACGAAGAGTAGCCCCTGCTCGCCACAACTAGAGAAAGCCCATGTGAAGCAACGAAGACCCAATGCAGCCAAAGATAAATAATTAAGTAAATAAATTTAAAAAAAAGAAATCAGGGGCTTGATCCTGATTTCAACCATGGTAGAATTTGGGCCAAAACTGTGCAGTGAACAAAGAGAGGCATCGTATAACACTAAAGGCTGCAGTTTGCAGAACACATGCAATCATCGTGGTTAAGTCTGCACCAAACATCAAACATGGAGAAAACTTCAAGAAGCAGAGACCACATATGGGGCAGGAGGCGTGGAGAGAAACATACTGGTTCCAGAGACAGGACAGCCACTCTCTATCTGAGACATGCTAAGGGGGCACGTGAAATATGCCCCCAACATACCAGACCTTGTACCACAATCATAGAGAATATGGCTTTGTTCCCAGAATGCATGGAACGTTTATGAAAGTTGACATAGATTCTTTTACAAAGAAAGCCTCTATAACGTTCCATAACATGGTAATGTGCAAACAACATTCTGTCACCGCAATGCAATAATACTCAACGTTAACTATAAGATAAAGAGCACAAAGACCTTTCAGCTTGGGAAATTACAGCATTAAACTCTATTCAATAAGTTCCGGGGGAAAGGAAATATATAAAACAAAATTGCATAATTTCTAGAATATGATGATAATGAAAATAAATACGTCTATCTAGGGGATGCACGTACAGCTGTGGTTATGGCCTTGAAATAAAAAACAGTGAATGAATTCAGCATCCAACTCAAAATGCTGGATAAGACAGCCCAGTAAACTGGCTGAGAGCAGAGTGAAGAAACGAGATCGGAGGAGGAAATTCATGAATTAGAACAGAGGAAAGCAACAGAACTAATAAACATATGAAATCCTGATTCTTAGGGGAAAAATCAGGTGGGCAAACCACAATCTAACCTAATTATGAGAGAGAGAGAGAGAGAGAGAGAGAGAGAGAGAGAGAGAGAGCGAGCACACGAAGACACAAAATAAAACACGGCAATGGGGAAATAACTAACAAAACAGAGCCTGTTAAAAAAAATCATTAGAAGCCACTTTTTACATTGCTGTGCAAATAAATGTGCACCTGGATTAAAAAAAAGGGTACTTTTCTAGGAAAATGTAATTACCCAAACTGACCGCAGTAGACACATAAGTGTAAACAAACCAATTTCCATTGAAACAGGTAGAAAAATCTCCAAACCTATATAGCTTCACAGGAGGATTCTATCAAATCTCAACGTATAATCTCAATGCTACTTAAATTATTCAAGAGCGTAGAAAAAGATGGAAACATTAAGGTTATTCAATAAAAGAAAACTGCACACCAGTCTCACCTAGGAATAGTGCCGAAAAATTCCTAAATAAAATGTTAGTAAAAAATGTTAGTAAAAGAGAACCTTTTAAAAAATGGTCTTGGGACAACTGGATAGCTGAATTGGGAAAAAATCCTATCTCCTCCATGTTTCTCCTTTACTCTCATGCTGCTGCCATACTCACAGCACTTCTGACACCAGGTGTGTGGGGTGTTCCCACACCAAGCAATTCCGTGCGACACCAGCTGGGTGTCCTACATTTAATTCAATTCTGACACCACCTACCTGGAGAGGGCATCAGATCCCACAGGGTAAGGGCTCAGTCCTACAAAACTGCTCCCACCCCACTTCAGATATCAGTCCCAAGTCCAGGTTGTCACCTCTGCTTTTGACCAATTGACTATAAATCTGAGGTTTCCAAGATCCCCTTCTCAGGTTTAATTAATTTCCTAGAGCAGCTCACAGAACTCAGGGAAACACTTACGTTTACCAGTATATTGAAGGATATGATAAAGTATACAGATTAACAGCCTGATGAAGAAATGAGTAGAATGAGGTATGGGGGGTCCTGAGGGCAGGAGCTTCGTCCTTGTGGAGTGGGGGTGTGTCACCCTCCCAGTACGTGCATGTTCTCTGAACCCCATAGTTTTGAGATTTTTTATGGAGACTTCCTCACATAGGCATGATCAATTATCAATTCCATTTCCAGTCCATCTCCCTTCTCAAGAGAATGGAGGGTGGGGCTGAAATTACAAACTTCTAACAGTGGCTTGGTCTTCCTGGTGAACAGCCCCATTCAGGAGCTCACCCAGAGTCCTCTCTTGGGAATAAAAGACACTCCTCTCACCCAGGAAATTCCATGGTTTCAGGAACTGGGGGCAGAGACCAATATATATTTTCTATTATCTCACTATAGTCATTTGGAAAAAGAGAAAATTTAATTGATATCTTTTATCACATACCAGCCTATATTTCAAGTGGCTCTAGATAGATAGTTACCACAGGTACTGGAAGAAAACACAGATAAATTCTTTTATAATCTGCAAGTGGGAAAAATTATGATTCAGAACCCAAAAGCAACATAAGAAAAGATGAATAAACTCAGTTGCATTAGTTAAAAAAAAAAAAGGAGAAAAAAAAACCCTTTCATATGAATGGGAAAACACCATAAGCAAGTAGAAGAACAAGTAATACCAGGAAAAGGGCCAGTGGTTAAGACTCCACGCTGCCACTGCAGGGGGCACGACAAGGGGTTCAATCCCTGGTCCGGGAACTAAGATCCCGCGTGCTGCATGGCACGGCCAAACAAACCAACCAACCAGGAAAAAATAATTGCAATTTAAATTAGAAAGTTTGTTTCCCTAAAATATGAAGAGATAATAAAAATTAAAAGGAAAAGACCAAAAACCCAATGGAAAATGGGGAGAGGATGTGAACAGATTGTTTACAGAGAAATAAATGCAAACGGTCTTTTTTACTTATATGAAAAAGTGTTCAACCTTTTATGTGAGAGAAATATAAATTAAAATTACCCTGAGATAACATTTCTCACTGCTTAGATTGGCAAAAAACCCAGGTTTGACAGTGCTCTCTCTTGGCGAGGTGATGGAGAAGTACAGCCCCTGGAGGGGACAGACCTCATGGACCCCAGCTGACCCGGGCTCAGCCATCCAACCTTCCCGAACTGACTCAGAAGACAACACCCCAAATAAAAACATGCTCGTGGCATATGGAGACCCCATTTTAGTAGGTCTTCTTTTATATCTTTCAACAAAGTGATAGTATTTTTCTGTAAAGGTCTTGTATTTTTTACATTAGATTGATTCCTCGTTATCTATTTTTGGCTACCGTCCAGGGGGTGTCTCTGTTTGTTTGTTTTTTAAAAATATTTATTTATTTATTTATTTTATTAGGCTGTGCCAGGTCTTAGTTGCAGCACACAGAATCTTTAGTTGTGGCACGTGGGATCTAGTTCCCTGATCAAGGATCGAACCCGGGCTCCCCGCACTGGGAGCACAGAGTCTTAACCACTGGACCACTGGGGAAGTCCCCTAGGGGGTTTCTCTTTGGAAATGGCCTTTTGTGATTGTTGAGTTTGTGTGTTCTGCTGTTCAGCAGCCTTGCTGGGTCGTTTATAGAGTCTTTTGGATTTTCTCTGTGGACAGTGTGTCCCCTGCAAATAATGCTAGTTGGACCTCATAATTACAATCGTCATCCTTTGATTTCTTTTTGTTTTGTGATTTCTTTGTTTAGATGATGGGACAGTGTCAGGCAGAAGTGGAGATGCTCTGAATTCTTGTCCTATTCTTTCCTGTGGGGCCATATCTAATGGTTTCCCATTCAGCAGGGTGTTGGCTGCAGGCTTGTGGTAGATGCTCACTGTCTGTTAAGCATCCCCTTCTCATCCTCATTCGCTACAATTCCCCCTCCCTTTAATTATGACTGCTTGTTGAATTTTATGAGGTGGTTTTTCCGCATTGGTTGAGGTAATCTGCTCATGTGCTAACTTATGTGATTGCATTAATAGCTCTTCTTTTTTTCTTAAATTTATTTTATTTATTTATTTTTGGCTGAGTTGGGTCTTGGTTGTTGTGAACGGGCTTTCTCTAGTTGTGGTGAGCGGGGGCTACTCTTCGTTGCGGTGTGCGGGCTTCTCATCGCGGTGGCTTCTCTTGTTGCGGAGCATGGGCTCTAGGTGCGCGGGCTTCAGTAGCAGGCTCTAGGCGCGCAGGCTTCAGTAGTTGTGGCACGTGGACTCAGTAGTTGTGGCTCATGGGCTCTAGAGCGCAGGCTCAGTAGTTGTGGCGCACAGGCTTAGCTGCTCTGCAGCATGTGGGATCTTCCCGGACCAGGGCTCGAACCCATGTCCCCTGCATTGGCAGGCAGATTCTTAACCACTGCACCACCAGGGAAGCCCAATAGCTCTTCTAATATGACACCAACTTGACATCCCTGGGATAAACCTATACTTCATCGTGACGTGTTTGCTTACAAACTGCTGGGTTCACTTAGTGAATGTTTTATTTAGGATTTTTACATCTGTTTAGAAATGAGTTTGGCTCTCACTTACCTTTCTCATTCTTTCTTTGGCTTTAGTACCAAGGTTATATTGGACCCATAACATTCAGCATCTCACCCTTTTCTCTGGTGGAGCACGATTCACAGAAGACTGAGGTGATCTGTTCTTGATGGTCTAGTTGAAGCTCACCTGTAACACCTTCTGGTCCTGGTGGATTAGTACTGGGTGGGTTTTTAACCACTGACTACATTTCCTTCATAGTTCAAGTCTTTTCAGGATGCAGGAACGAACCTCACGGCCTTGGTCGGTTTCCTTCAGTACTAGCATTTCTCTTCTTATTTGTGAATGTGTGTCCCGCCCCCAGGATTCTCCTCCCTGAATGCACAGTCCCCTGGTCTTACCCTCTGCCTCTCAGGCTCAGGAGGGGAGTTTCCCAGTTCTAGGGGCTGGGACTTGGCCTCCTGCTATCCTGTGAATGAGATGAGTCTGTGTATGAGAGACACTGGTTCATTAAGAAAATCGTGGCAGGGCACCCTCCACTGGGTGCCAGGGGAGGCCCTGTCCAGCACCCCGGAGCATTCTGATCTCATTTCTTTTTTTTTTTTCTGTGGTACGCGGGCCTCTCACTGTTGTGGCCTTTCCCGTTGCGGAGCACAGGCTCCGGATGCACAGGCTCAGTGGCCATGGCTCACGGGCCCAGCCGCTCCGCGGCATGTGGAATCTTCCCGGACTGGGGCACGAACCCGTGTCCCCTGCATCGGCAGGCAGACTCTCAACCACTGCGCCACCAGGGAAGCCCTCATTTCTTTTTTTAAAAAATCGAAATATAGTTGATTTACAATGTTGTGCTAGTTTCTGGTGCGCAGCAAAGTGCTTCAGTTATACACACACACACATATTCTTTTTCAGATTCTTTCCCTTATAGATTATTACAAAATACTGAATATAATTCCCTGTGCTATACAGTAGGACCTTGTTGTTTATCCAATCTATATGTAATAGTTTGCATCTGTTAATTCCCAAATCCTAATTTATCTCTCCCCTCAACCTTTCCCCTTTGGTAACCATAAGTTTGTTTTCTAAGTCTGTGAGTCTATTTCTGTCTTGGAAATAAGTTCATTTGTATCTTTTTTTTTTTTTTTTAGATTCCACATATGAATGATACATGATATTGGGCTTTCTCTGGCTTACTTCGCTTAGTATGATAATCTCTAGGTCCATCCATGTTGCTGCAAATGGCATTATTTCATTCCTTTTTATGGCTGTGTAGTATTCCACTGTGTATATATGTACCCCATCTTCTTTATCCATTCATCTGTCGATGGACGCTTAGGTTGCTTCCATGACCTGGCTTTTGTAAATAGTGCTGCAGTGAACACTGGGGTGCATGTGTCTTTTTGAACTATGGTTTTCTCCGGATACATGCCCAGTAACATTCTGGAAAGTGAGGCACCTTCTGCACTCGTGCCTGCGACAGCCCCCCCTCTTGCTTCTGCCCACGTTGGGCACACAGCCTTTCTAGAAGATGCCTTGTTCCCAGCGCAGAGATGCTGAAGAGCACACAGAAAGGAGAGCCTCACTGGCTGACATGTCTCTCAAACCGTCCAGTCTTGGGGCAGTTGGACCCCTTACCTGTGTCCCACTCTTAGTCGAGAGGCAGTAAGAGCAGCTTGGGCTGTGGACTCAGGCAGGCCTCAGTTCCGGTCCCTGCTCTGACACTCAGGTGCTGTGTGGCTGTGAGACAGGATGTAACCTCTCTGAGCCCCATTGTCTGTGGGCTGACACAGGAGGAAAGCGAAACGAAACTGAACACCTCTGGGGGTGGCGAGGCCAGGCTGAGCAAGGTCTTGGGGGAGGGCTGGTGCGCTCTGTCCTGGTGGCTCTGCCCCTGCCTCCTTCCCGCTCAGAGGCAAGGACTCTGTCCCTTTTGGCATTTTTTGCCAAAGGAAGGCTTGGATGTGCCACCAGCTTGTTCACATGACTTGCCCAGCTGGCCCTACTGCTTGTGGAAATTACAAGCAACCTTCCCCTCCTTTGTCACAGACACAAGACGGCGCCTGCGGTCACCTTTGTTTAGGGTGGCCCAGTGTTCCGAGGTCCGGAGTTCTCCGAAGCACGGCCGAGTGTCCTGAAGTGTTGGGAAGGGGATGCCACCCAAAGTTGATGGGGCTGGGGGCTTCCTGGCGAGTGGCACACCCCGGGGGCGGGGTTAGAGTGTGTTTATGTGGGAGCCTTGGGTCCAGCTGTTAGGTCATGGAGCCCATTTGGGGTGCACACAAGGGAGCTGTGACTGCTCAAGTTCTGCAAGGGGGGTTCTTCTTTCCCACCTTCCTTTAAATCATAAAAGAGCGATTCTGGGGCTTCCCTGGTGGCGCAGTGGTTGAGAGTCCGCCTGCCGATGCAGGGGACACGGGTTCGTGCCCCGGTCCGGGAAGATCCCACATGCCGCGGAGCGGCTGGGCCCGTGAGCCATGGCCGCTGAGCCTGCGCGTCCGGAGCCTGTGCTCCGCAACGGGAGAGGCTACAGCAGTGAGAGGCCCGCGTACCGCAAAAAAAAAAAAAAAAAAAAAGAGCGGTTCTGGCAGCTCGTGAGCTGTAACAGCATCACCCACGAGGATCTTGGTCTTGATGTGGGTCTGTGTCCCTCACCATGTGGGTCCGTCCCGTGGGCTGGAATAGCGCCCAGTTTCCTTCTCCACAGCCTGAAACGCAGCCGGCTGTCCAGAGGCCTCTGCTCGCACCAGGAGCTGGATGACATTTTTCCAGACACATTGAGATTTGGGCCTGCACTGCTCAGTGGGCCAAAGCATTTGATTAGTGCGAAGGGCTCCATGCCCGGCAGGTCAGGGGACGTTAGATCTTAAAATCCTCCGGGTCTGACCCCTCTGCTCCCTGTGGCTTCACCGGGTCTGGGTTCGGGAGTTTGGAGCTGCTCATCTTCCCAGAAGTGCTGGAGGCGTGCTCTGAGTCCTGCTGGGGTGCACCGCCCGCGACTCTCCATCCACACCTGCTGCCTGGCCCAGACCCCGTGTCCAGGCCGGGCCCCTGCTCCTCCCCAAACCTCTCTCCCCTCTTATGATCTTTCTGTGGCTCTTCCTCTGTGGGTCCTGCCTTTGCCCGGTTTTCCTTTCACCAGCCTTCTCCTGTCGTTGGTCCACCCCCCCCACCACCCTGCATCCCTCCTGGCACGTGTCCACTTGCATCAGTTGGTCCAATTTGGAGGCAGTTAGCCCACCTGGCTAGGGCGTGGTCCTCCCAGCATCATTCAGTCAGGAGTCAGCTTTGAAGGACCACCAGCCATTCATTCTCAGGGCAGCCTGGCTTCTCTGGGGGTGGGGGGGAAGCTGTGAGGACTCTGACCTTGAGCTGGAACCCCGTTTCTCTCTCTCAAGTCCCCTGGGACCCCACCCCGGCTGTCGTCAGGCGTGTATCCTTCGTAGGCTCCCACTTGGCAGTCTCAGGCATGACCCCCCTCGCTACCCTGGGTCAGTTCTTGGAGCAGGTCCTGTGTCGTTGGTCTGTCCATTTGTCCATCAGATACGAGTGGGCGGGCATGTGCTCTGCTGGGGTGGCCTGCCCATCCCGCCCCCAGCCCCCCAGCTGGGCCTCTAAGGGCGCTGGGCCACCCAAGGGCTCTGCCGGGCTGCGGTGTGATGCAGCCTCGGCATCTGGGGTCCCGGCTGGCGCAAGGTATCCTGCAGGCAGGAGGGGGCAGGGCAGACCTCACCCTCGCTCCTGGGGATCTTGGGGGTCCCGGGGGTGGTGAGTTGTTTGCTCTTCACTCGGGAGACCACCTCTGCTCCCCAGCAGCCAGCATCGCCTTCTGATGCAGCCAAGTAAGACAGAAAGCGAGGGGCCTTTTCCTATTAGAAACAGGGTGAACATCTTTCCGAGGCCTCGCCTGGGAGAAGCTAGGACACGGTGTGGGGAGGGCACCCTGTCCTTGTGCCACTCATGGCAGGGTTTGGAGGAGTCACACACAGCGCTGCAGGGCCCTGGGAGGAGGGGCACTGTGCTGGGTGACCCAGGAGGACCTGGCGTGCAGGCGGGGAGGCAGGGGCTCAGGTGGAGGGGTGGGCAGGGATGTGGCCAGAGGTGGGCCGGGCCCCACCTGCCAGTATGGACACGTGGACGGGCCGGCGGGGCACAGGGGGCAGACGGGGTTGGGGGAGGTCTGAGACAGAGTGCAGGCGGAATGCTCTGCGACGGGGCACACAGCTCCCCAAGGCCCGGGTGACTCTTGTTGGTTTCCGGAGTGTTCAGCATTGCTGCTGGTGGGCTTTTCCTCTTGGGCAGTTGTGAAGCAGAAAACCCATCTGGGGCTTCCCTGGTGGCGCAGTGGTTGAGAGTCCGCCTGCCGAAAAAAGAAAACCCGTCTGGAGCCAGCCTCCCCCTGCCCAGCACTGCGTGTGTCCCAAGTGTGGACTCCTCTCGGTGTAGGTGCTGCCCTGCCGAGGCCTGTGGGGGGCCGGGGGCAGCTGGACGCCCCACTTCCCTGACGTCCCCCAGGTCCCGGGGGGGAGTCTGGATTTGCTGGCATCACCAGGGCTGTGCGAGCAGGTGGTGCCCTGCGAGGTACAGTCTCTCGGGGGAGGGCGGGGGGAGGGGGGGCTCAGCGCATGGTGAAGTGAACCCGGGGCCTCTGACCCTGCAGGTTTGGCCCCGACTGTGACTTTGAGCAGGTCACCTACCTCTGGGTCCTCAGATCCTCGGTTGTAAGCCAGGTGGACAGCGGGGTTCAGAACTGATATTTTGCTGACCCTTCCTTGGGTCTTTGTATCAGTCATAGAAAGAAAGGAAAGGAAGGGAGGGAGGGAGGGAGGGAGGGAGGGGGGAAGAGGGGGAGGGCAGGGCATGGAGGGAGAGGGCAAGCCAACACAACTGTAGCCTGCTAATCATAGCAGTGCCTATGTATGAGGCTAATTAAGAGAACATTTCATTGTAAAGCAACTACTATTTAAAAAACATCAAATTAAAAAAAAAAAAAAGAGAGTACATTTCTGTCTGAAAGCCGCCTTGAGGTTTTCTGTAAGCACCCAAATGTGAGCCGGGGTCAAAGCTATCTTTCAGAGAGAGGGAGGTGGTACAGAAATGTTTGATGTAAATTGTGCCCTTTAGCCCTCACATTTGTAGAATCTCCACTGACCATTTAGGCTTGCCCTGTTGCTTTTGGAGAAGTAAAAAAAAAAAAACAAAAAAACCTGATTGAGTTAAATCTAATTTCTGCTAGATTTTGATTGTTGTAAGGCTTGAATGGTGGGCCTGCCTCCATACTTGTAAAGAATTCAGGATTTTGTGTAAACCACCATGAGCACAGCCTAGGATTTTGACACAAGGCAGGATTTAGTGCAACATAATGGAGCTTTCATTCTGTTGGTCTCCCAGCTGACAAAGTCACGGTATCTCCTTGGGCCTCAGTTTCCTCATTTATTAAGACACCTGAGGTAACAGAAAACCCATCCCATGTTGACATAAACTTTTCTTGTGTAATTGAAAAGTCCAGATGGATGGTTTCAGACAAGGCATGATCTAGTAGCTTGACCTCTTTTTCCTGGGTTCAGTTTCCTTCTCTCAGCCCTCTCTTCTACTATATCAGCTTCATCCTAACGCTGGTTTAGTAAGAATATTCTGACTGTGTATATTTCTGCTTTGGCAGTAGAGGGTTTGTATTTGGTCCTCAAAGTACTTGTGTCTTATTTAAAGTCTAGTCATTGGAAAATAAATTGATAAGGATGGACCCAAACAAAGTAAAACAAAACAGCAAATTGTCATGATAAAGCAAGACTGGAAAGAGGCCTTTGACAACCGTGACCACCTGAAGGACACACTGATGATGTACTGAGAGCAGCTTACTCCCTGGGCCTAGTGGGAGCGTCGCATGCCTGCCTTCGGGGCTGGCATCCAGCCTGCTCTGGCATCCGGAAGTGTAATTAGAGACCTCAGTAATCGGCCAGCTTTGGTGATGGTGCCAGGTTGGAATAATCTCTACGTAAAAATGAAAGCTCTCATGAAATACATCTTTAAAAGCAAAGGCAGCCTGGCACTTGGGTTAAGGTCCTGGCACGTACAAAGTCACAGGTATATCAGGGAGGGGAGTGCCTTGGGGAAACAGGAAGTCATTGCAAGCCGGCTGTGGGATTCACTGGAGAGCAGACCCTGCAGCAACAACAACGTCCCCCTCTTTTGGGGGGCTTGGATTACCCCCAAGAAGCCTGAGGTTTGGCAGGTGTAAACACTTCGGCTTACAATTCCAGCCCTGCTACCCTCTCCCTGTGTGTTTCACAGGCATGTGTGGGGAGGGATATGCAGGGTGATCCTTGCCTGAGTCCAGCCCTACTTTGAGAGTGAAATTCATTTCTTGTCCTTTTCCAGATGAGAGGCTGTGTATTGGTGGTGTGTGTGGTGAGTCATTGGCCTGGATGACGCTGCTAGGATCCTGTTCTTAACATACAGTTTGGGGGCCTCACGTGGCAATTTTGTTTCTTGTCAACTTTTGCCAGTACGTTATTTTCTAGCATCTCTGTTAGCATACTTAAAAAAACCCAAACCTGGCTTTGACTTTTCTCCTGGAGGCTGGTGTGGGATGTGGAAGCCCCCAACTTGTGTGGTGTAGTAAACAGGTGGCCTCCAGGAGGGGTGGCACCTCCCTGACCCATCCCCCCCGTAGCATGTGAGGGAGTGTCGATGAAAAATCCGATAACAATCATGCTAAGAAGAAAGAAAAGAGAATTTTATTCAAGCCAAATTGAGGATTAGAAGCCAGGAAACAGATTCTCAGAAGCTCTGAGAACTCCAGTGATCAGGAGTTAGAGACACAGTTTTATATACATTTTTGAGATAAAGAAATTATGTATCATATTGACAGGTTAGCAATGTGCACATAATTCAACAAAGTTGTTTTATTTTTCAATTATGCATGTACAGACAAGCCTTGGGTCAATGTGACCCCTTGTACCCTTGTATGAGATGAAAAAGAAATATATTAATCATACAATTACAATATTACAATGCTGGCGTCTAAAGGAAGGGGCCAACTTTTCTCAAAGGTTGATTTCATCCTCCTGCTTGGAGGAGGTCTGGTTACTGTTTCATGTACTGATAGATGCATGTTGCACATTGGGAAAGGCCTGCCACAAAGGGGGCATGTCATTTGCTTTTTTATTTTCTTTCTGTCTTAGTTTGATTGTCCTGCCCTAGAATATTTATGATTTTCCTCATCAGGAGCCACCACATCACTCCCAGGATGGGCTGGAGAGGCCCGGGGCCAGCTCTGCACAGCTCAGCCCCTTTATCCACCAGGTAGAGGTGCCCCTGCATGACCCTCAAGGCAGAATCCTGTCTTCTCCTGGGACACTCATGATTCGGGAGAGTGTGGGCCTGGGGAATGTGTAGGAAGGGGTTTCAGAGTAGTTTAATGGGGTCCACTTAATGGGGTATAAGTGGTGCTGGGTGACTCCTGACTTGCCCCAGGAACCTGCCTCCCTCTGGGCTTGCAATCTTCCTCTTGAACATGCAGCATCCTCGGAGGGCATCCAGACCCTCACGATGAGGTGAGGAAGCTCCCAGCGGACTAGGGCTGGCTGCTGTGGGTACAGAGGGGACAAGCCAGGGGATTCTGGAATCTGGGAGTAAGACCCCTTCCTGTGAGCCAGGTGCTGTCGATAAGGCCCTGGGTGTGGAGTCCCCCCTCTGAGGGGCTCCCAGAGGATGGTGAACAAGCACTTCTTGGGGCGATGAGTGCTGGGGAGAGGTAGCTGCAGGGCAGCAGGCTCTGGTGGCTTTATAACAAGAGCCACATGTGTCTCCCTTAGTACCTGTGGACACCTCATTGAAGCCACAGGGCCATCCTGTTACCCACCAGGGTTCTTGGCTTCCTTAATCAACAGAAATTGATAAGAGACCAGACAAGAAATTCAGGCAAGGCTTTATTGGGGCCCGTGTTGCAGCAGCTGGGAGCGGGAACAAACAACAGGTTCACTTGCTTGTTCCTTATATGGGGTGAGGGTAGGGGTGTGTCCAGGGGTCAGGCCAGAGGGGCAGCTTAGGTGTTCTGCCCGCCCCTTAGGTGGTGTTGTGTGCAGGGGGCATGCGCAATGCCCGGCTTTTGCTCCCAACACCCTAGTTTTGCTCCAGCCCTTCAAAAGTGGCAGTTGGGATTTTTGGTCTCTGGGTATCTTTTGTCCGGAATTTGCCCCAACTGCGCATACACGCAGTTATTGTCAGTCCCATATAGTTTCTTTGTATTTTGTTGCTTGCGGAGAGGTGTGTCCAGGTGCAAGCACTGCAGCAAAGGGTCCCAGGTCCCAGCCTGTCTCAGTCCCATGACATCAGTTTACAGGAGAATGTTATTATCCCCATTTCACATCTGAGGAAACAGAGCTGCTGAGTCCTGAGCTAGCATCCACCCTCAGCCCCCCGACTTGGCCCCTCTGCCTTGATTTCCTCCAAAGGAGGGTCCACCATTGTCCTGAAAGCTGTGGAGGGACCGGGGGATCCCCAGAATCCCGGGGGTCTCCTCTGTTTCTGAGGCAGAGCCCGAGGTTCAGGGTGATGGAGGAATGGTTGTGGTCACAGCTCGTGAGCAGAGAGGTGGGAGCAAGACTGGACCAAGTCCAGTCTTGGTCTCACTGCCTTCCGCCGTCTCTGGTCTGGGTGAGCTGCTGGGGGTGCCGTCCAGCTCCATGCTGCCTGCTGCCCCGGCTCTCCAGGACCTGTCTCGGGCTGAGCTCGAGGTGGCCACTGCAGGCAGGTTTGGGGACATCATGCCCTTCGGGCTCTTGTCTGAGCCGGGTCCTGACTGGCTGGGAGATGAGGAGACAGACAGTCAGGCATCCTGGTCTGCAGCAGCTGAGCATGGCTGTCTGGGCCCTGCCCTTCAAGGTGAGGGCGGAGCATCACTGGGGGCGGACTTCTTCCTCACCTGCACCACCTTTGGTGCTGTCAGAGGGCCCTGATAACACACACGGTCCCCTCCACCATGTGCATTTCTCACCACGTCTTTTTCCTCCTCTTGTCCTCGCGGTGCCAGCCGGAGAGCGTGAGTAATGAGAACAAACACAAATGATCCAAATTCTCGGTGGTCATTTTCCCGACAAGTCAGGGTCAAAAAGAACACTAAAAGGGTGGCTTAACCTCCTCTGTCACCTCGTCTGAGTGCTTTTGTAAAAAAGGAAAGCAAGCTCGGAATATATGAGGCATTACTGTTGCTTCAGCTGTCACTTTATGGCAAGAAAAGTAGTTGTTTCACTTAAAATGGATTTGGACATAGTTCTTTGAATGAGTAAATTGAGGAAAAGAGCCCGTGTGAGAGTTTGGATTTAAGCCCTTAAGTATGAGAAGTTAAAATAAGTGGTCTTGCGTAGTTCTATGCTGGTCCTTCAGGACTGACAGAATGGGTCTGCTGGACGTGACTGGTGTGGCTGGTTTAACTGGACCAGTTGACTCTGACCAGCTCAACCACTGCTCAGGAGTGAAGTGTCCTTCTGTTCTCTGGGACCTTCAGGAGAGGGAGGGACGTGCTGATGACCGTATCCCGGCTTCTGGGCAGCCCTGCCGCGAGGCTGGGGAGAGCAGGTAAGGGGATGGGCCACTCTGAGTGCTGCCACCACTCCTCACCCCCACAAGACCCACTCGGGGATCTGCCGCCTGCCTCTTGGGCTCAGACACATACTCTCTTAGCCTGAAAAAGTCTCCCTATTTTTTTTTTTTTCTTTTGGCCACAGGGAGTGGCATGCAGGATCTTAGTTCCCCAACCAGGGATCGAACCCGTGCCCTCTAAAGTGGAAGTGCAGAGTCTTAACCGCTGGACCACCAGGGAAGTCCCAAAGTCTCCCTATTTTAATACGTTAATAGAGCACATCCTTCGGCCCCCTCCTCCCCTACCCAGTCACAACTTCCCATGACTCTCCACCCCTTCGATGGGGCTTTTCTAAGTTCTTTATGTCCCCAGGAGAGAAGTCATTCCTCAGTCACCCAAAAGGATGAAATGCGTGCCTATCGCGGGTTCCTGCCTTTTCCCATCCACCGTTTGCGATTATTAATCAGTGTGAGTTAATTCAAGTCTTTTGCATTAAATTTTTATCATAAGATATTCAGCATACAAAAAGGTAAAAAGAATCATGTGATGAACACCTGTGTACCCACAACCTGCTTAAGGTGGAGAGTATTACTGTATTGGTTATCTATTTCTGTGAAACCATTTATGCCAAAGTGTAAGTGGTATAAAACGATAAACATTTATTATCTTCTACATAGAGTCTGTGGGTCAGGGATCTGGGAGCAGCTCAGACCCCAGGGTCAGCTCCCTGGGCTCAGGGTCAAGATGTGGGACTGGGGCTGCAGTCATCAGGGGCTTGGAGGATCCACATGGCTGTTGGCAGGAGGCCTCAGTTCTCAGCCGTGTGGACGTCTCCATGGTGCTGCTTGGGTGTCCTCACGGCATGGTGGCCAGCTTTCCCCAGAGTGAGTGATCTAAGAATAGCACATGCCTTTCGTGGTCTGTTCACTAGAGGCAAGTTACTAAGTCCAGCCCACACTTAGGGAAAGGAGAGGTAGGCTCCACCTTTTGAGGGGAATGTCCAAGAGTTTGTGGACATGTTTGAAACCATCACAATGACTAAGACAGCTAGAGCCCCTCCCTGCTGGCACCCCCTTGTCTCCCACACAGAGGTACCTGTTGTGAGAGTTTGATGTTTACACTCATTACGTCTGTCAGCATACCTGCTGTGCCTGTGATTTTTGCATGTCTTGAAGCATGATGTAAATGATATCAAATTGTGTGTTTTTTCTGTAGCTTGCCTTTTTTGCTTCACCTTATGTTTGTGAGATTCATCCATAAGCAAATGTGTAGCTGTCACTCAGACCTTTTCACTGCTGTGGGGTTCATTGTAGGAATGTGATGTAATCTGTCTGTTTAGGTGCTGCCCAGTTTCTTGCTGTTAAGACAAGGCTGTTAGGAATACGCAGTGCGTCTCTGTGTGACCATGAGCCAGATTTGTCTAGAATATTTAGCAAAGATGGGAATTATTGCAGGAGAGAGTACACGAGTCTTCAAATTTTCTCAAAGCAGCTAAATTTGTTTTCCAAAGTGGGTCTGCTGATGAGCACTTCTGCCAGCTGCGTGAGTCCCCCTTGTCCTATGCAGTGACAACACTTGGTATTGTCAGATGTTGTTTTTTTAAGATATATATATTTTTTAATGCTTTTCTTTTTTAAAAAATTTATTTATTTTATTTGTTTTTGGCTGCATTGGGACTTCGTTGCTGTGCGTGGCCTTTCTCTAGTTATGGAGAGC
The DNA here is from genome assembly GCF_002837175.3 of Physeter macrocephalus. Taxonomy (NCBI): domain Eukaryota; kingdom Metazoa; phylum Chordata; class Mammalia; order Artiodactyla; family Physeteridae; genus Physeter; species Physeter macrocephalus. The sequence goes on along the minus strand of NC_041224.1, from coordinate 37,393,966 downwards.
GGGGGCTACTCTTTGTTGCCATGCGCAGGTTTCTCATTGCGGTGGCTTCTCTTGTTGTGGAGCATGGGGTCTAGAGCGCAGGCTCAGTAGTTGTGGCTCATGGGCTTAGTTGCTCTGCGGCATGTGGGATCTTCTTGGACCATGGGTCGAACCCATATCCCCTGCATTGGCAGGCGGATTCTTAACCACTGAGCCACCAGGGAAGCCCTTGTCAGATGTTTTTAATGTTTGGTGGGGGAAGCGTATCTATAAGGGGTCTTAGTTTGCATTTCTCTGTCCGCCAGTGAAGTTGAACATCTTTTCATATATGTATATTTATTTTATGTATTTATTATTCTGTGAATTACTGGTTCATGCCTTTTGCTCAATTTTTGATTTTCTTATTGATTTCTTAATGATCCTTCATTTGGTTTACATATTATAAATACCCTTCCCCATTTCTTCCTACCAGCATAATGTGGGAGCTAAGAGCATGGACTCAGGGGCAAGTGCCAGGATTAAATCCCAGCCTTAGCACTTCCTGTGTGGCCTCAATACCTTATATGAGCCTGTTTCCCCATCCGTAAAATGGGGATGGTGACCACCCTCACTACCTTGCAGTGGCGCTGGGAGGATTAAAAGTTCCCACCTGTGAAGCATGAGTGCCTCTCGTGGCGAGCACAGGATGAACTGAATAACTCTCGCTACACCAGGCCCTGAGTGGTCCCCCAGACTGCGTGCCCGCCCTGTCATTTTGCCCGGAGCTCTCCAGAGCGCTGCGTCCCCTTTTGATACGGTTGGCAGGCAGTGCTTCTCTCTGGCTCCCAGTCTTCTGGATGACCCTCTCTTCAGCATCCCTGAGCTGCCTGAATAGAAAACGAAATCCCAGCCTCCCTCCAGGAGATGGCAGGGGGATTGGAAGGCATCAGGCGCCTTGCAGCAAAAATAGAAGCCTCACTTGCTTAGGAGGGAATAATAATGAGGAGAGCCAGACAGACCCAGGCTGGGAGGGGTCACCTCGACCCCCGCTTCCCTCCCGGGGTCTTTGCAGACCTGGTGGATTGCTTTCAGCCTTGGCACTGAGTTCTGGTTTTTTATACCTTAGTGTCGCACTGTCCTTTCCTTCTACAAAGCCAGGGAAGGAGTCCAGAACACAAGACTGGTTTAATATCAAGAACCACTGGAGAAACGTGTCAGAATTGCACTGTAAACACCCCTGCCACAAAGAGCAGGGGGAACTGTGCTTCTGTCCTCAGGTCACCGTCTGCTGCTCAAGGTCAAGTTTATGGAGGATTAAGGCCCAGTTGGGTCAGGACACCTTTCACTGATTTCAACCCCAATGTTAATTAGCTCAACACTGTGTAAGGAGCTCCCAGGTTTATTTAGTAGAACCCCAGAGGATTTTACATAAAAGCAAACATGGAGGGACTTCCCTGGTGGTCCAGTGGTTAAGAACGCACTTCCAATGCAGGGGACGCCGGTTCGAGCCCTGGTTAGGGAACTAGGATCCCACATGCCATGGGGCAACTAAGCCCGTGCACCACAACTACTGATCCCTCATGCCTCAAATAGAGAGAAGCCCAGGCGCCGCAATGAAAGATCTCTCAATTAAGACCCGATGCAGCCCCAAAAAATAAATAAAAATAAAAACAAACATGGAAAAAGTAAATTAGAGATACTGAACATTATAGCTAGTTTGGGTTGTAGCAAATTTCTGGGCTTTGAAACAGATGGAACTACCCCACATCTCTGTTGTCAGCTCTGCCTTCAGGGTGGCCTCACAGGCCCCATGAGGGGAGCAAAGACCCCCTTGAAAGAGGAGTCCCTACTCAGTAACTAATCACACAGAAAGTCTCCCTATTGGAATCTGGAGCAGGAAGTGAGGAATCTGGGAGCAGAAGGTTTAGCATCCCCAGTGGCCCGTCGCCTCCAGACTTGGAAAGCTCAACTTCCAAGAATGGAGGATTTTGACCATTTTAATGGTAGCGATTTGTATGTTATCCTTAATTCAATATTTTAAGAGCGTGTTTAGAAGCCACCTTCTCAAACAAAACAATTGCTTTTTGAGACCTTTGAAGATGGATCTGAAAGCCAGTCTATTCCCAAAACATTTGCACAAATGAGAATCTCAAGGTTTGAACTTTTGATTCTAAAGACACAACTTCTTGCCCAGAAGGAGCGAAATAATACAGGCAGGTATTTATAAGTTGAGTTATTAGCATTTGAAGGCTTTCCCTTGCAGCTTGCTAGGGGACTCCGTTATTTAGAATTTAAGATTTTTACTTATAAACAGCCCATTGGTGCACATCAATGGAGCATCTCAACTTTACCATTACTGTCTCCCAACCCCGAGCCCCCTTCTTACCATGATCTGGGCTGCGTCCTCCACATCCATCGGGCTCTGAGGACGTGGAGCCCCTCCCTGAGTTCAGCCCCTGTTTCCCCATGGTCACTGGTCTGTGGCCGGTTCTTGGGGCCCCAGTTCTTTCCCCGCCCTGTTATGACCCTGCTGTGCCCATCTGACATTGTCCCTGTGTGTCCCCTCAGGAAGCAGCAGACCCCCTGCCCCCACCCCTGCCCCACAATAAACCACATATATCCCGACCTGGAGGAGCATCCGTGCCACCTCTGCAATTCCATCCTGTGGTTCCAGCCACACCTGAGGGGACACTGGGCCATCTCACTGCATCCCCTGGGGCAGCTTGGCTGAGCTGCAGAGCCAGGTCCCAGAAGCCACCTCGAGTAGCGGCTTACCTGCCAGATGCTGACCTTTGCCAACTCACTGTCCCCTCTGCGAGGCAGCCTGTGCAGGCGAGTCCCGTGTCCACCTGGGCTGGCCCGAGAAGACCGTGCAAGCGTGAACCCCCATTCCAAGCTTTCCCTTGTGCAAAGGTCCTGGTGGTCCCACAGATACCTGGCTTTCAGTGCTGGCTGCAGCCACCAGGCTAGGACCAGCAGGAGCCACATCTGAGCTGGCTGTGATGTGCTGCTGTCTGCCTTTGATGCACCCTGACCATGGCCGTGGTGCTCTGCACACACCCCTCCCAGCCCTTGCTCAGGGCTTCTGCTCAGTGGGGCCCCATCTTCCATCAGGAAGTGCTTCATGGGACCTGGGATATTGCTGCTCATCAGATCGTACCTGTTCTACACCACAGCTTCCCAGGTATCCCCACACCTGTGTGCCCAGGGGCCAGACCCTTACAAAGGCCAGCATTGCCCATTTAACTCGAGGAAATTCAGCCGTAGCTCTCGGGTCAGCTGGAGGAAGAAATCTGATATCGGACAGTGGGGTGATGGTTCTGCTGTGTGGGCCCCCGGCCGCTCTGTAAGACCGAGAGGTCAGCGCACCATCTGCAGGCAGACTTCCCGCCTCTGCTGCGGACAAGTGACCTCTGTCCCCTGCTCCTTGTCCCCAGGTGCCCCTCAGGACAGCTCCCAGGTCTGGGAGTCCATGAAGCTGTGGATGTTGCCTTAACTTTGCGAGAAAATGCTTATGAAGATTGGTTCTGACCCCTCTCCCACCAGCACTGCCCCTTCCTGGGCTCCCTGGGCAACATCTCCTGCTCTGGGTGAGGGGCCCTGTGATCTGGCTTGTCTGGGGCCATTGCCATTCTCCTGGTCCCCTTCCCCAACCCCCTGGGCCACCGTGGAGCCTCAAGGATCTTTCTGAATCTGGGACTTCCCACTGATTCCCTCGCCATAATATCAAAGGCTCTGAGTACCTTCATCAGCAAATCTATGAACCATCCACTCTAAGGAATATTTGGAATTTCTGTTTATCTCCCGAGTGTCTGGAAACGTGGCAGTTCAAAGGCTCTATTTGATCATAGATCCAATTTATTGCCAGAAATGTGCATGTGGGATAATGGGGACCCTCCAATGGCAGTGGAGGTGTCATCCTGTGAGAAAATTAATTTCTCCCGAAACCAAATGCCAGCTGTCTCAGCAACAGTATTTGTAGGAGAACTGAACCTAGTGGTGTTTGAAGTCAGGCAGCTGAAAGGCTTTTCATGGAAGTGTTCTCTGTGCCTGGATTCAGCTGTGGGGTCAGTGCCCAGGGCCAGGGCCTGCCTTTCGTTCTGCACTCGTTCTGAGGGCTGGGGGCCCTGGACCCTGGAGAATCCAGTTGTCAGCATGTGGGACAGACGGAGTCTCCTGGGCTCCTGGGACTTCCTGTTTCCTGTCTCACCAGGGAAGCTGGGCTACAGGGTAGCCTAAAAACCAACCAACCTGCGAATGGACCAACAACTTAGACAGTGGCTTGTTCTAATCTTTTTTTTTTTTTTTTTTTTTTTTTTGCGTTACGCGGGCCTCTCACTGTTGTGGCCTCTCCCATTGCGGAGCACCGGCTCCGG
>NC_041224.1:37377959-37389462 GCF_002837175.3 Physeter macrocephalus | reverse complement strand
CCATTGCGGAGCACAGGCTCCGGACACACAGGCTCCACGGCATGTGGGATCTTCCCGGACCGGGGCACGAACCCGTGTCCCCTGCATCGGCAGGCGGGCCCTCAACCACTGCGCCACCAGGGAAGCCCTGCTTGTTCTAATCTTGTGGGGAGAGACCTGTGTGCTTAATTTCCAGCCTGGAGGTTGATGAGAGATTATTCCAGGAGTGGCTGTGAGTTGCCAGAAGAGCAGGCTCTTGGATTTCTGTCTAGTCACAGGTGGCCAAGAGGGACCGAGGCGGTGACCCAGCCATGGCTGCCCCCAGAGGGGGTAGGAAGAGACCCGGGATGTGTGTTTGGTTTGAGGAGTGACCGGGCCACACATGGCTGAGAAGAGCCTGGATGTTCCAAACCGTATTGGAATCTCCAGGTTCATCCTGGCCTCTTGATGGCGTGGGCCTCCCGTCTGTGCCTGGCCAGGTGGCGGGTGGACTCAGAGCCAACCAGGGAGGCGACAGTGGACCCCCAAGGACTTCCTGGATCTCCCCACGTAGGACTTCGTTGGACGTGTCTTTGAGATGAACCATCTATCTGGAGATGCAGATCACCAAAATAACACAGCCCTGCCGTAGCCAGTGCAAGCCAGGGGTCCCCAGAGCTGGGGAGAGGGCAACGCTGAGGGAAAAGAAAATTCCTATTTTTCTTTAGAGAAAATGAAAAGTGGCACTGGGTCCAAGTGGTAGGTGACCTTGCTGTTGACTTAAAATGCTGCTGGGAAAATGAGAGAAGACAGCCATGAAAAGAATGCTAATGAATAGCGGTGGACGGGAGCCTGGAGCCCTGACTCCCCGTCATCCACAAGGGGTGCTCGCATGAAGCCTATTAATAGACACTTAAAAGCCGATTCTAAATTGAGCTAAGATGTGGGCCTGTTTTCTGCTGGTGGAAGAGCCTTACGTAAGGCGCCGGGTGCCGCTGGTTGTCCTTCCAGAGTGCTTTGATGGTTGCACACCTTGGTTGGGAACCCGCGGGAAGCAGGCGGGATGTTCAGGCTCCAGGTGGACGACACTGTCCTTTTGAGCGGCTCGAAGACAGTGGGGTGGCAGGGAAGCCTGCAGACCAGCTCCGGGGTCCCCCAGGTGCTTCTGGGCCTGGAGGGGTGGGAGGTGCTGGACTTCTGGGTGGATGGGCCCGTCCACGGCCCACGGTGTTGGGGGCGGTGCTGGCTGGAGGGCCAGGAGGGAGGGAGGGACAGGTGCAGAGGACTCCAGCCTGTGCTGGAGGCTTCCAGGCCCCTCCCTGCTGTCCTTCTTGGTCGCAGCTGCTCAGAGCTGGGGTGGGGGATGGCCAGACAGGACAGTGACCTTTGTGAGTGACCTGCTTGAGGTCACAGAGCAAACCTGGGACAGAGTGAGGAATTGAGCCCGCCCCGCCACCGCCCCCACCCCCCGCCGCCCAGGGAAGGGTTCTTGCCGCTGGATGTGACATTTAGTATGAGCACTAGCCCCCAAATCCCTTCCTCCTGGAGGCGCTGTGGTGGTGGGGTTTGGCAGAAGGAAGGGCAGGCTGTTGATTCTGCCGTGGCCCCAGGCAGTGTTCTAGGGGTGGGGTTTCACCTTCCCATCCTCCTTTAAGGTGGTTCCCACTGTCCACATTTTACACATGATGGAGCTGAGGCCGACGCCATGAAGGGATTTGAGAGGCAGGAGAAGCACGTACCCGTGGAAAGAAATCGAACAACGATGCAAACATCCAGCTCCCCCTGAGTAGAGCCAAGCAGGTTACGGTGCTGTGGCTTGGTCAGAATGGAAGCGTCTGCAGCCTTCTAAGGGTTAGAGCATCATTTTTCCCTTATATATGGACCCGAGGCGTCTGCACTGGGCCAGTTTTGGGTGGCCCCCAAATTTCCTCATTAAACCCCACTGCTAGGAATGTCTGTCCAGGGAAATGAGAGCGGCTCTCGGGCTCCCTTAGAAAAGTGACAACACTCAGTCCAGAGTGGACCTTTGTGATGCAGTTGAAGCCGTTGGCTGCCAGGGCCGATAGCAAGACCCTGTTGTCTTCCCTGAAGAATGACGCCATCCCCTATGACTTCAGACCCCGGGGCCAGATTGAAGGTGGACTTCCCGACCAGCACAGCTGTTCATGAAATGCTCCCAGCTCTTCCATTCCCAGCAGACGGGATGATGGGGAGGAAGCGGCCATTGCCGTGGTTTTGAAAGGAACCAAGAAATTCCTTTATCACTTATCCTGTCTTCAGCCAAATTGGAGGGAGGAAAGGAATTTGGATGTGATATTTCAGACCCGGAAACCCCATCCTCTTGCACTACCCCAGGCTCCCCGTCCCTGCAGAGGGACGGGGTGGGGCTCCTCCTCCTGCCCCGCCATGAATTCCTGATCCAGCCCATGGCTCTTGCCATCCTGATGCCCTTGACTCTTTGGCTTTCCTCTCCAGCCCGAGTTTGCAAAGCATCCTCTGTTCAAGGGGACTGTGAAACCCAATGTCCTCTTTTCTGTTCTCTTTATAAAACTGCGCTGCCCAGGAGGAAGGGTGGGCTGGGAACCTGGGCAGAGGAAACGAGAGGTGGTCTGCCTCCTCTCTCTCTCCTTTAATCTCTTTTCATCCCCCTGCAGTCCTCACACGCACACCCACCTCTTCTGGAAGTGCCCCAGAATACTGGTTCTGCCAACTAGTGGGGTCAAGCTTTGTTGTGGGAAAATACATATTCATGAGGGCTTTGAGGAGCTTCATTGAAATGCTGAGAGCCTCTGCAGCCAGAGTGATACATAAACCATCGCTTTATTTGTCCCACACAATGTGAAGGCAATAATCATGTGATGAATGGCTAAAGAAACATTTTAAGTATTTGTTTCGGGGTGATTTCTGATCATCTCATTAGAATTATAATCGGTTCACTTTCCCAGGTATTCAAAGCCTCTCACTCATTTAAATTTCTATGCTCTATAGGAGCACCCGTATCATTCCTGAAACCAAAGTAAATTCCTCTCTTTTCTTCTGTTTTATTCCAGAAAGATTTCATCATCAGGAGGGTTTTCGGGACCTTACCAAACCGCTAGTTTTCGGTAAGAAGTAAGAGGTAACGTTGCGTGGCGTGAGGTTTTGCTTCTGACGTGTGTGAAACGGGGTTGTTTTACTGGAGGGACGCTGCCCTGCGGGTGGGGCTGGGCAGCTGTCCTAGTTCTTTACCTCCTGGGGAGCTGGGTCTGTATAATCAGTACTAATCGGAGCACAGAGCTTCTGAAGCTGGGGTCTGATTCACAGTCAAGGGCCGATGAGCACTGGGCCCACTGCTGGGCACTTATGTTGTGTCAACGAAAAATTAATCAGTCATTCTAAGAAAAAAATGGAAAATTTTATTCAAGCCACATTTGAGGATTATAACCCAGGAAGCGCATCTCAGAAAGCTCTGAGAACTGTTCTGTCTGTTGGAAGTCAAGGCACAGTTATATAAGTTTCTTGAGACGGAGGGCTGCACATCAAATGACTTATTATTGACAGTTTCCATGATCCAGATCTAAGCGTCATTGTGACCCCTTACGAGATCAGGAAGAGTGTTATCTTTTAAGGACTTGTCCCATTGATGCTAGGGGAGTGTTGCCTTTCATGCTTGAGCAGGTTTTTCTGTGATGGGGGAGGTTTGGTCTATGCACAGTGCAGACACACAGTGCACAGTGAGGGGAGAGAGGAGGCCAAAGGGCAGAGAAAATTTTTTGTTTAGATTTTTCTGGTCTTGCCATAAGTATGAATTTTATTTCTCAGTTGCCTGGAAGTGATGCCTCCCCCAGGCTCCCCAGTGCACACACCACATCCCCTCCTCATTATACTATGCTTCTGTAAACCACAGTCCTCATGGTGTTACCACACTCAGGTTCGGCTCCTCACCACTCAAAAGCCAATCATTCGAGAGGCAAGTGTCAGTAGAAAGGGAAGGTGCAATCTGAGGAGATGGTGGACTCATGTCCAGAGACCAACTCTGAAGATTCTGCTCAGCCAGGACAATTTTTGAAGGGAAAAATGGGGGAAAGAATCTTAGTGAATCATCGAGGCAGGAGGTTGGGTTCTGCATCATTCTCCATTGTGTGTGGACTGGCTGACTCTTCAGATGTTGCCTTGCCCACGTGATCTGCCTGCAGGGCTACTGCGGGGGTAGAGGGCTAGTTATTCTTTTTTTTAAAGGTCTTTTTGATGTGGACCATTTTTAAAGTCTTTATTGAATTTGTTACAATATTGCTTCTGTTTTATGTTTTGGTTTTTTGGCTGTGAGGCATGTGGGATCTCAGCTGCCTGACCAGGGACGGAACCTGCACCCCCTGCACCGGAAAGGGAAGTCTTAACCACTGGACTGCAAGGGAGGTCCCCGCTAGTCATTCTTTAACTAATTAATTCTTCATCCTTACTTCTTTCTATCTAGGAAAAGAATGGACAGGTTAGGCAAGGCATGGTACACATTCAGGAGAGCCTAAGTCAGGAGTTAGTTTCAATTGCTTCATGATCTCATTCCTATAATTAGGTTTTTAAGGTTTGAGGGGGACAGAAATGGGTAAACAGGAAAGGGGCAAAAGTGCTGCTTTCAATGGATTCCATCATTTATTTGTGTAACTCCCACCAGATTCCTGTTCAGATTGAAAGTAGATACACATCACCAACAGTGCATACTGTTTGAAACCTTCCTCTGTTACTGGTCTACGAGAAGTCCACCGTTTTGAAATGCCAGGATGCCGAGTAGAAGACTTTAACTCTGATTACAAAGAGCACTCTTTAAAAAAAAAAAATGATAATAATAATTAATTAATTAATTTTTGGCTGCATTGGGTCTTCATTGCTGTGCATGGGCTTTTCTCTAGTTGCAACGAGCGGGGGCTACTCTTTGTTGCAGTGCGCAGGCTTCTCATTGCTGTGGCTTTTCTTGTTGTGGAGCATGGGCTCTAGGCGCATGGGCTTAGTAGTTGTGGCACACAGGCTCAGTAGTTGTGGCTCGTGAGCTCTAGAGCACAGGCTCAGTAGTTGTGGCACACGGGCTTAGTTGCTCCATGGCATGTGGGATCTCCCCAGACCCGGGCTTGAACCTGTGTCTCCTGCATTGGCAGGTGGATTCTTAACCACTGCACCACCAGGGAAGCCCACAAAGAGCCCTCTTAAGCTTACCAGGGATGAGGGGTGGCCCCGAGTCGCTGCCACCCTGTGGGTGAAGCTGTCCTGTGGCCCTCATCCCACTGACCTACGGTGGGCTCTTGGCTTCCTCTTGCCCTGGAGGACCTGTAGGAGCAGATTTGCACAGGCTTGTCGGCCAGGTGCCAGCCAAGCACCCGGTACAGGGGAGGTTTGTAGGATATGGGTTCTGGGCTGAAGGTGCTGGCCTCTTGTTCTGGGGCCAGAGACACCCCTGTGGCTGGGTAGTAGTGAAGCTGGCGTATGGGTTGGAGTATGTCTGAAGAAGAGAATGTCATTAGGGGTGAGGAGGCCGAGCCAGGCATGGTGAGCATGATGACCAGAGCAGGTCCCAGCTTCTGGCAGATTCCATGGGTTCTTATGCATTCATGGTGTCGACTGAAAAAAAAAAAAAAGCACAACCTAAAAGTTAAGAATTATGTTTCATTTGGTGGACTTTCTGAGGACTTCAAGCCCAGGCACAGCATCTCTGGTAGCTCTAAGTAACTGCCCTGAAGAGGCAAGGGAGGGGGAGCCAGGACATATAGAAGTTTTTGCAACAAAATCATATAGTTGGAACATCAAAAGATTACTCTTAACCAAAGAAAACCAGATATGTCAAGTTAAGGAATTTAGCGCTTGTCTGTGTATGGGAAGATGCAAGAGTCTGGGCTCACTGAAATCATTCCTTTGATGGGCACCTCAGCTACCTGGGGCCAGTATCCTGTGTTTTCTCATCCTAAGTTCCCTCAGGGCTCACAGTTGGGGCTATAGTAATGGCCGATGGCTTGATGGCCACATCATCCTTTGTTTGCTCATACTGCAGGCAACATTTTTCATCCACAGTGGGAAGGAGCATTTGCTAGTTGCATGGAGCAGCGCTGGGCAGCCGTCCAGAGTGTCGTATGTAGGGTGGCTTTGGGACAACCAAAGGAGAGGAAAACTGCATTCCCCAACGGGGAAGCTCTGTGCAAATTCTGAGGATGATGACGACCACCTCATGGGAGATGAGATACTGGAGTGTCTAGACAATGGTTCAAAGCCAACGTTTTGCCCCTGGGGTAGCAGAAGCACACAGGCCTTGCTCCTTGGAGCTGCTGAGAGATCATCGTTTTGTAAAGCAAGGCAGCTTCGTTTATTCCACTTGCTAATCCAGCATCTACCCTACATCTGCGGTGCTCATCACTGTGTTGTGCTTGGGCAGGAATTCCCTCACATCAAATTGGGAAGCCTTGTCCCAAATGTCCTAGATGGATTCCTTGGTGGCTTTGAAACCTCACACCTCAGATTGGGACTTGAACCAGTCACACCTTGGGTGGGTCTTGAACCCACAATTTCCCAGCTGAAACTGCACACCTGGTCTCAGGACTTAAGGAGGCTCAGGTTCTTTATGTCTTAATGCAGAAAGACTTCAGCAACAGGCAAAGTGATAGGTAAGAAGTATATTTATTAATGTAGGATGCTTGTGAAGGCTACAAGCGGACAGGCAAGAGGGCTCTGGCCTGAGAACTAAGTGGGAAAGCAGGTTTATTTAGAGAGATACACACTCCATAGACAGAGTGTGGTTCATCTCAGAAGGTGAGAGGCCCTGAAATATGGAGTGATTGGTTTTTATGCGCTGGGTAATTTCATAGCTAATGAGTGGGAAAAGAAGGGGCAGTGATTTCCGGGAATCAGACCACCACCCACTTTTCGGCCTTTTATGGTCGGCCTCAGAACTTTCATGGCACCTGTGGATGTGTCATTTAGCTAGTGTATTACAATGAGCATATAACGAGGCCGAAGGTCCACCAGAAGTCGAACCTTCTGCCATCTTGGGCCTAGTCGGTTCTAACTGGTTTATGTCATGTCCTCCACGGCTCTGTCATTCTTTTAATGGTTGTGCCCTGCCCCCTCCCCCATCTCAGCTTTGGGAGTGTGGGAGTGGGGCACAGTCACAAGGCATTTAAGGGACATAGAACAATCAGCCCCCCTCCAAGGAGGCGGAGGGTGAAACCTCAGAGGAGTTGAATGATTTTTAATGGGTTTGGGCATAGGAATAAATGAGTATTTTTCTGAACATTTCCTCAGCTGTCAGTCTTCAAAGCTTGTGAATTTACTTTTGTGCTCTCAGCAAAGCCTTTTCCTTCCGGTTTGATTTTCCATTTAGAGTTGTAAACATACTTCAGCCTTAAATAGAGTAGATGCATCAACCGCCCTCCGCTGCGAAAATGCTAAAGAATTTTGGGGGATTCTGGAAAGGGAGGAGATTTTTATTATAATTGACAGTAGGGATAGCTTGTGAAGGTGTTGCAGGAAGGGTGACCCCTTCCGGGGCCCAAGAGTGGGCTCTTGTCTAACACTCGCTGATGTATTGTCCGAGGAGACACACGTGCTGACAAAGCAAGAGACTTTATTGGGAAGGGGCGCCTGGGCGGAGAGCAGAGGGTAAGGGAACCCAGGAGGACTGCTGTCCACGTGGCTCGCAGTCTCGGGTTTATGGTGATGGGATTAGTTTCCGTCTTGTCTCTGGCCAATCACTGACTCAGGGTCCTTCCTGGTGGCGCGTGCATCTCTCAGCCAAGATGGATTCCAGTGCGAGGGTTTCTGGGAGATTGTCAGGACATATTATGGGCTGGCATCTCCTCCCTCCTTTCAGCCACTCCCAAATTCTCCCTGTTAGTTTTCGGTGGCAGCACTGTGTTCTTTATCGGTACCTCCTGTTGTGAGACAACTCAGGCAAGCGTTTATCATCGTTCCTGGCCAAGGTGGGCGGCTTTGGTCAACGGTTCCCTAACAGAGATGTTACTGATGGGGAAGCAGTCTCACAAATGACAGTGAAATTCTGGCCTTCTGGGAGCCCAGGATCTAGCAGCCACCACAATCCATCTGCTTTCTAGGGACTTTCCACCATGAAATTGGCTTCTTGAGGATTTTCTTAATGAAATTGGAATTGTCATTGCATTCTTTTTTTTTAAAAAATAAATTTATTTATTTATTTTTGGCTCTGTTGGGTCTTTGTTGCTGTGCGCGGGCTTTCCCTAGTTGCGGCGAGTGGGGGCTACTCTTCGTTGCGATGTGTGGCCTTCTCATTGTCGTGGCTTCTCTTGTTGCAGAGCACGGGCTCTAGGCGTGTGGGCTTCAGTAGTTGTGGCACGCTGGCTCAGTAGTTGTGGCTCACGGGCTCTAGAACACAGTCTCAGCAGTTGTGGCACACGGGCTTAGTTGCTCCGCGACATGTGGGATCTTCCCGAACCAGGGCCCGAACCCATGTCCCCTGCATTGGCAGGAGGATTCTTAACCACTGCACCACCAGGGAAGTCCCTGTCATTGCATTCTGATGGATACCATGGGGCAGTTCTGTTTGTGCCTCTAGGGTATAAGGTATTTCCTTCTTCTGAGCCCAAAAAAGGCCTAGTGGAATATTTATGCATCCCGAAATATCATTAGAGTATCAAAATCAGCTGCAAATGATGAGAGGCCAAGCTCTCTTGCCAGTTGCACTCACCCATCTGCAGTGTGATGGGACCGTCATTTAAGTGAATATACTCATCAGGATTCTCTGCAGAAAAGCATATTTCTTCTGTGAGGGAAAAGTGGCAATGAGATGGATATTTTTAACTGACGGTTTTGCCAGAATGAATCTCTGGGAGGAGAGATCTTCAGAGAGAAGAGACCTGGGTATATTTATTTTTCTACCACAAGGGAATCATTCTGTAACTTCAGAATACTAATCCTCAGAGTGTGCCTGCTGTCCTTCCACAGGATAACTTTGTGAATATGCTTCCACTCATAGTAAAATTTGGGGGCTGTGTTCTAATTTTCCCCCCCGGGAGAATTAAATTCTAGGCCTCGCTATTGCTATGATATCTATCCACCAGGCCCTTGATCTGTAAAATGCATGAGTCATAATTATATAAATTCAGTGATCATCCTGAAGGAACGTTGGAAAGATTAATAAGCTGTGTTTAAATCATGGGCAAGTCTCAGAAAATACATGAAGTTAGAAGATGTTGCATTTGTGAAAATGGCTGGCTCTTAAGATGTCAGCATGCCCTTGCCCAAGTACAAACACATGCCAGTGCTGTGTAAAATCTGACCAAGAATGGTCCTAAAACATAAGATCCTAAGAAAGACAGAGATATTCCCAGTCACCAGACATTAAAAGAAAACACGAAGTGGAGCTGCTATAAGAGTGGGGGAGTGAGGTTCCTGATGGAAAGTGATGGTTAAGGTTTGTGATATCTTAGTAGGAGAGACAGAATCGGATGGGTGGACAGGGTAGTGAGCCTTGTAAAAGATGCTTACCTGTCTGGGAACCCAGGTGATGGCAGAGATGTGTTATTGACCAGGTGGCAAAGGATGCAGGACAGCGGTTGTCCACATGGGAAAAGAGCAAATGAGATCCCTACCTCACAGCATACACACAAGTCAATGCCAATAGGACTCAAGACGTAAATGAAGGACATGATGTTGCAACACATAGAAGAGATTTTCTGTATGCCCTTGAGGTAGGAAAAGGTAAGACATACACTTGCGCACAGACACATCATAAAAGACCATTAATATTAGCAACTTCTTTAAGAGAAGGGGCACTAAAGTTTAAAGCAAACTACTAGCTGGAATAAGTATCTGTGATGCATTCTCTGTAAGAGATTGGTATTCTGTCTGTATAAAGAACTCTTTCAGATCAATAAGGAAAAAACAACATAATTGAAAAAAGTGGGGCTTCCCTGGTGGCGCGGTGGTTGCGCGTCCGCCTGCTGATGCAGGGGAACCGGGTTCGCGCCCCGGTCTGGGAGGATCCCACGTGCCGCGGAGCGGCTGGGCCCGTGAGCCATGGCCGCTGAGCCTGCGCGTCCGGAGCCTGTGCTCCACGACGGGAGAGGCCACAGCAGAGGGAGGCCCGCATACCACACAAAAAAAAAGAAAAAAGTGGGCCAATAATATGAAGAAGAAGGAGGTGGGGGTGATAAGGTTTTCAAGTCTGAACAGTGTGTTCATGGCTGTTTGTGAGCTTGCTCTCTACCCCTGTTTCTCTTGTGTTTGAAAAGTTGATAAAAGAAGAGGTTCTGTTGAATACCTCAGTGTAATTGAATGGGGTCCTACTGCTCTCCGCTTACAAAATCAAACTCACAAATGTTGGTAGAAAAGAAAAGTTGTCTTTAATCAGAATGCCGGCAATCTGGGGAGATGGTGGACTCAGTGTCCCCCAGAAACCACCTCCGAAGATTCTGCTTGGCCAGGAAAGTTTTTAAAGAGAAAAAAGGGGACGTAATCTCAGTTAATCATGGAGATGGGGGGTCAGAGTTGTCGCCCCCCCCACCCGCTGTGTGCAGGCTTGTCAGTCCTCGTGATCTTTCTTTAGATGCCAACTTGTTCACACAGTTTGTTCACGTGATTACTGATGGGGAAGCTAGGGAAGAGATCTGGTCTGTTAATTCCTTATTCTTCATTTCTACGTCTTTGATCTGTGGAAAGAACCGACAAGTTAGGCAAGGTATTGTGTGATCAAAAGATTTGAAAGGTGTGCTTGGGCCAGAGATGAGTAGAGTCTGGGGGTGCCTGGTTTAAGGTTAGTGACAGTATAACTCTGCTAAAGTGACAAGGAAAGGGGCTTCCTGCTAAAGGTGGTTTCCTGCAAAGAACTGCTTACATCACGTGTGTGGTGCACACAACCTCACTGCTCCTGTGTCCCTCTGGCAGGGCTGTCTTGCTCCTTTGCATTGGCTAATAATCCTCTAACTCACTGTAATTGCTGACTTCCTGGGCTGACCATTTTACAGGCAGTTCTTCATTCCTCTCTTCATTGAAGTGCTGAGGACTTCTTTTTTCTCCCCCAGCTTTATCGAGGTATAACTGGTCTACCAAAAACCTGCACGTCATTCATGTATACAACTTGCTGAGTTTGGACAGGTGTATACACTTGTGTGACTATCACCACAATCCAGGCAATAAACATACCCATTGTGTCCGAAGGTTTCCTTGTATCCCTTTGTGTTTTTGTTTGTTTTGTAGTAAAAACACTTCACATGAGATCTACCTTCTTAAAAATTTTTTTTAGGAACATAGCATCCCTTACTGTTAACTAGGCGCTGTGTTGTGTGGCATCTCTCTAGAACTGATTCATCTTGCAAACTTGACACTTTATACTCCCCTCCACTCCCCCCCATTTTATTGTCTACCTCTGTCCCATTGACTGTTTCAGATGCCCCACTTAAGAGGAATAATGCAGGCTCCATCCTTCTCTGACTGATGTATTTCACTTAGCATAATGTCTTCCAGATCCCTCCGTGTTGTTGCAAATGGTAAGGTATCCTTTTTTTTTTTTTTTTTTTTTTTTTTTGTGGTACACGGGCTTCTCACTGCTGTGGCC
>NC_041224.1:37361149-37377905 GCF_002837175.3 Physeter macrocephalus | reverse complement strand
GCCCCCTCCCATCGCGGAGCACAGGCTCTGGACGTGCAGGCCCAGCGGCCATGGCCCACGGACCCAGGTCTCCTTCTTTTTAAAGGCTGTGTCCTTTTCCATTGTCTGTGTAGACTGCATTGTCTCTATCCTGTCATCTGTCGGTGGACATGGGTTGTTTCCATGTCTCAGCGGAGTGAGCTGGGCTTTGCACAGTGGTCTGGCTGGGTTCCTTCAACAGCAGCGTCCATGCAGGTGGTCTTTTCGGCTCTTTCTGGCTCTCTTTTCTATGTGCTTCTCTCCATCTCGATGGACAGGGCTCACAGGCTCCCTTTTCAGGAACTTTAGTTGGACATTTAAGCCACATTTAAGCCTGCCCTGTGCTTTCCTGCCTGAACGCTGATCTCTTTGTGGGCTTGTTCACCCACTTGTTCTGACCCTTCACAGTGTCCACCATGGATCGTCGATGCTCAAGAAACCTGTGATCGCTGTGTAGCTCTGATTTCTCACACTTTCAGAAGCTCATTTTCCTCATCTGTCTAGTGGGGACTCATGGTTTGGGGGCGTGGTCGTGAGAATGAACCACATCACAGATGGGGAGGGAGTAGCACATAAAAGCTCCCCACTGCTGTCATTTCCTTCCTTGGAGGAAGCAAAGAGCAGCCATTCCGATTTGCTTTCCAGCCTTTGTGTGTATGTTCTCAAGTACTTGGAAACGTCTGCTCTGACACCAATTTTTTTTTTTTTTAAGTTGCATGTTAGGAGAGAAAAATTTCATCAACACCTTTTTTTAAAAATGAAAAATGTGTCAAGAAAATAGCACTCTGAGCTACCACTCTGTTGAGCCCAACATAATTCGTGTGATTAAATGAAAGGAAGTTAGCCATTTCTGTATGTAATTTTTTATTAATGATATTCAGATCCAGGTAATTATATCCAGTTCTAATTAATTACATGAGTGTGTACATTGGTCTTCTCCAGCTGTGCTCTGTGGAGTCCCAGGAGATGGTCCCGAAAATAGCAGCCCACATTCAGGTCGTGCTGGGACACACTGTGTGTACCGCCCCCTCTTGGGTCCCAGAGTGACGTGTTAAAGGCCTTGACAGGTCCTGCAAGAAAGCAACTCACTTAATTCACTTAACATCATTTTCCAAACTTATTTTTACCATATGTGCTTCTAGATCCACCAGGAAATGCTACTTGAAGTCAGAACAGTTCTTACACCCTAGCTTGGTCTTGGACTGCTTGATAAACGGCGTTTATGTTTATGGAGACCTTCCTTAAGTCTCCCTGAGCAACACGGCTGGGGTCTCCCCCATTGTGACAGGTTGTCCTGCAAAGAGTTGTGTTTTCATACAGTCTGTGGCTACTGCAGACTCATCTTGGACCAGTCATGTGATCTCCTTCAGTCAGTTTACACATCTGTAGGGAAAAATGGGGGTGGCATGCCAGCCCTTCAGGGGGGCTGCCTGTGGCAGAGACCCTCATTCACAAGAAAGGACAAGTCGTCAGCGGTGTCCTCGCCTCAGGGCTCAGATCTGAGACTCAGCTCCTGGCGAGGTCCTCCTAGGAGGTGTGAAAGGGAGCACCTGACCTCCGCTTTGGTGATCAGCCTCGGGGGGATGTGTCCAGCGCTTTGGCGGCCGTGCACCCTGAGTGTTAAGGGAGGTGACGAGTGGACCCCGTGGGAAGGTGGCCCGTCAGTGTAGTCGGTTGTGCAGGAGGAGGTGAGTCTTGACCGCACATCTCGAAAGGTGAGTGTGCTTTCCTGGGAGAGAGAGGGAGGGAGGCGGGGCAGGACCGGGGTCGGGGGGCCTGACGGAGGAGCCAGAGGATGAGGTAGCAGGGGCCAGACTGTCCTGTTTTAGGCGGACATGCAGAACCTCAGCAGGGCTTCTCCCGGGGGCCGATGCCAGAGATGAATGTGGAAGTGGGGTGCAGGGGTGAAGCCCTGAGCCCTGGCGATGCCTCGTGTGGCCCTGGGGAGAGGTGATGCACTGAAGTCTGTGGGGTGGAGGAGGGGCCCAAGGGGAGACCCTGGGGGAAGAGTGTGGGGAGGGTCCCTCCCAGAGAGGGAGTGGTTGGCTGGGGCAGGAGGTGGGAACTCAGGAGAGAAGTGAACTTCTTTGAGGTGGAAAAGAATTGTTGGATCCCTGCTTCAGGAGGGATGGAGGTGCTTTTGAGGGGTGGGTGGAAGCAGGGAGTGAGGCCGCGGTTGGGGGTGGACTCGGTGAGGGGCTGCAGGGGCCTGAAAGTGGGCAGAAACCAGGAGGGGCTGGCTTGGGACTCAGTGGCCATGGCCGGGTGGTGGCAGGCGGGAGACAGAGGAGGATTTTAAAAGGCAAAGTGTATGTAGTCTTTTTCTTTTGCATGAAAACTGTCCAAGCAGGGGGTTGCGGGGGTGGAGGAGAAAGGGTGTGTACAGAAGGAACAAGGTATTTTTCGGTGAGGATGGAAAATGGATGTTGGGTGTGGGTCAGGGATGTGGGGAGAAGAGGTAGGTGTGAGGTTGCAGCGAGGAGAGAGAGGGGCCTGGGTGCTGGTGGAGAGAGCTTCTGATTTTCTGGAGGGAGAAGAATCCAGGCATTTCCAGCTGTAACTCTTCTCTCTGGGAGGCAGAGTTAAGCCTGTGACAGCAGAAAGGAATCCCCGTGATGGAAATACATCCGGCACCTGCGTTAATCTTTTGAACGAATATCTCCAGTCGTGGCCACTGTGCTTTGGGACAGTGGATATGGTTCATCTTAGGTCGATTCTGAGAGTCGTCCCCGAGGACGACCCCCAACATTATTTTCAGCCGTGAAGGTGCTGGCATATCTGTGCGGCTTCCCCCAGCCCTGGCTGAGGAAAAGCGGTGCTCCTTGGGATGTTTGTCTGTTTTTTTTGTCGCCACCCTGTCTCGCCAGCCCCGCTTTGGGTCCTGCAGCCCAAAGTGTGGTGGGAGAGCTGGGGAGCTGTTCCAGGCTGAGACCTGACAGTTGCCAAAGAGAATTAACCCTCTCCTGTGATGCCGTGAGATCTCACATCAGATAAATCCATCAGCTTTGGGGACCGATTAGCTTAGAGATAAATCCTAACTTCCTCCCCTTCCCTCAAGCCTCTGGAGGGGTGGAGGGGGTATGCAAGCCGGGCTGGAGTTTGCAGCATCCTGGCTGTGCTCATGTTCATTGCAAGGACTCTGTCGGGCTCTGGAAGCCCCTCTGGCCTCTGTTCCTCCGTGAGGTTCTGTGTGGGCACAGGGCAGCCTGGGAGGGAGGCCCCCTTTGCCTGTGATTTCCCTTCTCTCTGCCAGCTCATCACCCCCGCCCGCCCGCCAACCCTCAGCTGATCCAGAGGCAGCAGTAGCATCCCTCTTCTGTCCTGTGCCAGACAGCCGTAGAAGCAGGCTGAATCAGAGCTCCTTCAACTCTGAGGGTAGATGTCCTGATTCCTGCTTTCCAGAGAGGAAGACAGGCTCGTGGACATGAGGTCTTAGACACGCAGAGCTGAGCTGGGCTCTGCCGGGCACAGCGTAGTGAGGGGAGCATGCATCGTGCCTCCCCGGTGGACCCGGAGGCATCCCGTCTCCTGCGGCTGTGGTTGCCCAAGGTCATGGTTACTCCTCCAAGGCAGGAGGACACCCACAGAGCCCCTGAGGCCCAGCCCTGCTTTGATGGAAAGTTGCTTTGTGACGTGAAGCCTCTTTGTTCTCTTATCCAATAAAGGACTTGGGGTGGGGGCGATGGGGAGTACTTAAGGAGTACAGGGTTCAGTTTTGCAAGATGGGGGATGGATGGGGGTGATGGTAGCATAGCAGTGTGAATGTACTTAATGAAGTATATGCGTAACAGTGGTCTAGATGCTAAGTTTTATGTAGTGTTTATTTGACCACAATTAAAAAACAAAAGAGAGAAAGAAACACAGCACCTATCTGGTAAACACTGACTGTTACTATGGGGCCAGCCAAGGACACACTTAGAGCATATAGGTTCTCCCTAGGGTTATTCTCCACGCTCTGAGTTTCCGCCTTCCCACCATTCTGGGACTTGGTTTCCAGGCTCTCCTGTTTATCTCCCCCAAATGTCATTGTCACTGTCTGTCCTTCCAGTCTCGCCCAGGTGGGAGGCTGCTCTCTAGGGTGGTTTTACCAGGATGGAGTGTGTTTGTGTATGTGTGTATGTCCCTGTGTGTATTTGTGTGTATGTGTATGTGTGTGTGTATTTGTGTGTATGTGTATGTCTCTGTGTGTATTCGTGTGTATGTGTGTGTATGTCTCTGTGTGTATTCGTGTGTATGCGTGTGTGTATGTGTGTGTGTATGTCTCTGTTGTACGTGAGTATGCACGTGTCTGTATGTATGTCTCTGTGCGTGTATGTATGTGCGTGTGTTGTGTATGTCTCTGTGTGTATGTCTCTGTGTATGCGTGTGCGTGCGTGTGTTGGGAAAGCTGGCTGATCCTCCTCCCAGATGCTGGGCTACCTAAAGTGACCCAGCCTGGGGACCCTCCCCAAGTGCCCTTCACCCCGCAGTGCACCGGGGGCTCTAGAGCAGGCACTGGGAAGCCTGACCCACAGAAGTTAGGGCAGCAGGCAGAGCCCCAGGTGGAATCTGAAGAAAAACCTTGAAAGACCTGCCCCTGCCCATAATGTGGTGCCTTCTCTAGTCTCATCCCGATGTGTCCCCTCCTTCACTATGACAGTCCACACCCTGTAACGACCAACTGGACTTATTAACAGAAATGACTGAAAGTGGGGAGGGGGAGTCTTTGGAGATTCACCTTTTTAAAGCGTTTGTTTTGAATTGCGTACTGTGCATGTTATAGGCCATAACATATTTTAAAAAGTAGGCACTAGTAGATTTTATTCCATTTGCAATTTCAGGACAAAAAAAGCTGTATTACAATATGGTACAGTTTCTGTGAAGAGATTGTTCCCTAGTGTCTGTCATACTGGAGGCTAGTTTTCTCCCTTCAGAACATGATTTTATTTTTTTAATTAATTAATTAATTAAATTTTATTTATTTTTTGTGGTACGCGGGCCTCTCACTGTTGTGGCCTCTCCCGTTGCGGAGCACAGGCTCTGGACGTGCAGGCTCAGCGGCCATGGCTCACGGGCCCAGCCGCTCCGCGGCATGTGGGATCTTCCCAGACCGGGGCACGAACCTGTGTCCCCTGCATCGGCAGGCGGACTCTCAACCACTGTGCCACCAGGGAAGCCCTAATTTTTTATTTTTAAAATTTATTTATTGAAATATAGTTGATTTACAGTGTTGTGTTAGTTTCAGGTGTACAGCAAAGTGATTCAGCCATATATAAATATATATTCTTTTTCATTATAGGTTATTACAAGATATCGACTATAGTTCCCTGTGCTATACAGTACGTCCTTGTGGTTTATCTGTTTTATGTATAGAACATTTTTTAAAAATAAGCTCTTTAGTTGAACTATAACAGACAGAAAAGTACAAACATTCGAAGTGTTTATTGCCATGAATTTTCTCAAACTGAACACATCTGTGTAACTACCACTCAGACAAAGAGGTAAAGCATCACCAGAACTCAAGAACCACCCCCATCCCAGTGTCCCCTCCCAGCCACAACCTCCAGTAAGTACCCAAGGGGAACTGAATCCTATCACCAAATATTTTTGCTAATTTTTGTAGTTTTCATAAATGAATTTCTCCCACATGTACTCTTCTGTGGTGGCTTTTTTCACTCAACGGCAATCATTCCTAGTTGTTGCATGTGCAGTAGTTCCTTGATTGTCACTGTAAGATAGTTTTACATTGTATAAATATATAAAAATTTATCCATTCTGCTTTTGCTGGACATTTGGATCTTTCCTAGTTTTTGGTCATCGTTGCTGAGAACATTCTTAAACGTTTGGTGTGCATCTGGTTGCATTTCTATTGTGTATCTACCAGGGATGGAATTGGTGGATCATAGGATATGGATTATGTTTATATTTTAGTGAGCACTACCAATCTGATTTCCCAAGTGGTTGGAACAAATACACTCACACCAGCAAGGCTAAGAGTTTCATTTGTTCCACATCCTTGCTAATCACTGGGTTGTCAGTCATTTTAATTTTAATTCTAGTGGAGGTAGAGTGGGATTCTTTGGTTTTCATTTGCATTTGACTGAAGACTAATTTCAGTACCCTTTTTTGAATATTTTTATTGTTCTTTTGGATGTCTTCTTTTGCGAAGCTCCTGTCTTTTGCTCGTTTTCCTGTTGGGTTTTCTTTTCTTTTTTTTCTTTCTTTTTTTTTTTTTTTAGATGTTGGGGGTAGGAGTTTTATTAATTAATTAATTTATTTTTGCTGTGTTGGGTCTTCGTTTCTGTGCGAGGGCTTTCTCTAGTTGTGGCAAGTGGGGACCACTCTTCGTCGCGGTGCGCGGGCCTCTCACTATCGCGGCCTCTCTTGTTGCGGAGCACAGGCTCCAGACGCGCAGGCTCAGTAGTTGTGGCTTACGGGCCTAGTTGCTCCGCGGCATGTGGGATCTTCCCAGACCAGGGCTCGAACCCGTGTCCCCTGCATTAGTAGGCAGATTCTCAACCACTGCGCCACCAGGGAAGCCCCCTGTTGGGTTTTCTTTATCTTTGTGCTGTGTAGGATTCTTTATGTATTCGATACTTGAAACCTTTGTTGGATGTATGTATGAAATACAAATGTTTTCTCACACTGTTTCTCACCTTCAGAGGTATCTTTCGATAAAGAGGAGTAGCTTATGAATCTTTTCCTTTAAGGTAATTGCTTTTTGTGGTCTGTTTATGGAATCTATTTGTACCCCTGAAACATGAAGACATTCTCCTATGTTAGCTTCTAGAAGCTTTATTGTTTGAACTTGCACCTTTAGATCTACAATCCACCTGGAGTCCATTTTTTATGTATGGTGTGAGGTAGATGTCCAGATTCATTTTTCTCCTAATGGGTATCTGGTTAATCTGGCACCATTAATTACCCCACTTCTCTCTCTAATAAAGGTCTGATTCCATTTCTGGTGTTTGACTACTGACAGCTCTCAAACCCCATCTCCTCCCTTTCCTTCTGCCCTACATCTGGGCAAGCTGATAACAAAGCTTGCCCACAACCTTGTGTGCTGCTGGTGGGAGGTTCAAACCACAGAAGCCTCAGCCCCTGTGTGCATACTCTTCCGTGGCCTCACTCCCTAACCACCAGGGCACTCAATCCCGCTTTCTCTCAAGCCACTCACGCCATTTTTGGACAGGCTTTTGTTCCTGCCATGTTCTCCCCAGAAAGACCAGTATGTAAGTAATTAACCTCTTCATACCCTCTTTTTTTAAAAAATGAAGTACAGTTGATTTACAGTGTCATGTTAGTTTCAGGTGTACAGCACAGTGAATCAGTTTTATATATATATTCTTTTTCAGATTCTTTTCCCTTATAGGTTATTACAAAATATTGAGTATAGTTCCCTGTGCTATAGTAGGTCCTTGTTGGTTATCTATTTTATATATAGCAGTGTATATATGTTAATCCCAAATTCCTAATTTATCCCCTGCCCCTGTTTCCTCTTTGGTAACAAGTTTGTTTTCTATGTCTGTGGGTCTGTTTTGTATCCTTTGTATCATTTTTTTGAGATTCCACATATAAGTGATATCATATCTTATTTGTCTTTCTCTGTCTGACTTGCTTCACTTAGTATGACAATCTCTGTGTCTATCCATGTTGCTGCAAATGGCATTATTTCATTCTTTTTCATGGCTGAGTAATATTCTATAATATATATTATATAGAATAGAATAGAATATATATATCTCACATCTTCTTTATCCATTCATCTGTCAATGGACATTTAGGTTGCTTCCATGTCTTGGCTATTGTAAATAATGCTGCTATGAACATTGGGGTGCATGTATCTTGTCAAATTTGAGTATTCTCTGGATATATGTCCTGGAATGGGATTGCAGGATCATATGGTAACTCTGTTTTTAGTTCATATGTTGATATGTGTGTGGTGTCAACAGTCTCAACATCTGAACCAATTTTAGGTGGGGAGATAGATTCCACCCTCCATGGCATGATCACAGCACACTTCAGTGTCACTTTTTTGTAAATGAAATTACTGTATGTATGTGAGTTTCTATTCAATTCCACTGTTTGTCTGTCCTGGTACCAATACTACAATACTTTAATTACTGTGCTTTTATAATAAGTGTTACTTCTGCTGATTTTAAGTTCTTCAGTTTTGTTATTCAAGATTCTTCTGCTTTGTTTGGTTCTTTGCATTTCCGTATAAAATTTGGAATCTTTCTGTCAATATCCGTGTAGACATTTGCACATAGAACCCTCTGAGATTTTGATATGAGTCCTTTGAATCATAGATCTATTAAGAGGGAGGTGATATCTTTATAATATTAGGTCTTCCCATTCATGAACATGTAATTTCCCTCTCTTTTGGTCTATTTTAACTTCTCTTGATACATTTTGTAGTTTTGAATATACATATTTTGTTAGATTTCTTCCAGGGTATTTGGGTACTATTTTGGTATTTCCTGTTATTGCTATTATAAGTGGTATTTAAATATATTTTTTTCTGTTGTGATTGCTTTTCAGGGGTGTGTATAAACATGATTGTTTCTTATATATTTTCCTTGGATCCAGCAACTTTGTTAAATTCAGTTATTCTAATAATTAATTTGCAGGTTCTTTTACATTTTTCAAATGCATAATCATGTTGACTATGAATAATGAGAGTGTTTTTTTTCCCTCTTTGCACTGATTACAAACTCTACTTCAGTGATTCCCCACTTAGGGGCAGATCTTTCAGTATCTTACTTTAAGTTATGCTAATTGCTGTCAGTTTTTTGGTGAATACTCTATATGAGTCAGAACGTTCCCTTTTATTTTTAGTTTGCTGCAAGTTTTTATCATGAGCGGGTGTTGAATTTATCAAATACTTTTTCTGCATCTCATTAAATAATCATAGAATATTTTCCTTTTATTTCATTAATATGTTCAGTTATAGGATGGATTTTTAAAATGTTAAACCATCCTTGCATTCTGGACTAAATTCAACTGAATTGTCATATGATTAAATTTTTATATATAACTTGATTTGATAATTTTTTATAGCTTCTTTGCAACTGTGTTTAAAAGTGATTTGCCTTGGGCTTCCCTGGTGGCGCAGTGGTTGAGAGTCTGCCTGCCGATGCAGGGGACACGGGTTCATGCCCCGGTCCGGGAGGATCCCATGTGCCGCGGAGCGGGTAGGCCCATGAGCCATGGCTGCTGAACCTGCGCGTCTGGAGCCTGTGCTCTGCAACGGGAGAGGCCACAACAGTGAGAGGCCTGCATACCGCAAAAAAAAAGTGATTTGCCTTTAATTTTATTTTCATATAAAACCTGACCATATTTTAAGGTCAGGTTTTGGTATCAAGGTATTTGGTGGTCATTTAAAGTGTCCTCTTTTTATGTTCCCTGGAAGATTTTGGGTAATACTGGTGTTTTGTTGTTGCTGTTTGTTTTCGTTTTTGGTTTTGCTTCTGTATTTGGAAGAATTCAGTTGGGAAGCCACTGGGGTCTGAAGTTATTTGAGAAGAGGAAGGAGAATTTTAAATTACAGATTCAATTTCTTTAGTAGATACATGACAACTTGGACATTTTCTTTCTTCTAGTGTCAGTTTTGCTAAGTTGTGTTTCAGTAATTTGTTCATTTTGTAAAAATTGTCACAATTATTAGTGTTAAGTTGTTCATAATATCCATGATTATATTTTACAAGTGATATCCACCTTTTCATTTCTGATACTGTAATCTGTGTACTTTCCCTCTCCCTCACCTTTTATCAGTATTTATTTATTTATTTATTTGATTTTTGGCTCTGTCAGGTCTTAGTTGCGGCACGCGGCATCTTCATTGCAGCACTCGGGCTCTTTGTTGCAGTGCGCGGGCTTCTCTCTCTAGTTGTGGTGCATGGGCTCAGTAGTTGCGGCATGTAGGCTTAGTTGCCCCGCGACATGTGCGATCTTAGTTCCCTGACCAGGGATCAAACCCATGTCCCCTGCATTGGAAGGCGTATTCTTTTTTTTTTAACTTATTTTTTATTTTGATTTTTGGCTGCTTTGGGTCTTTGTTGCTGTGCGTGGGCTTTCTCTGGTTGTGGCGAGCCGGGGCTATTTGTTGTGGTGCACGGGCTTCTCATTGCAGTGGCTTCTCTTGTTGCGGAGCATGGGCTCTAGATGCACGGGCTTCAGTAGTTGTGGCAGGCAGGCTCAGTAGTTGTGGCACGCGAGCTCTAGAGTGCAGGCTCAGTAGAGGTGCACAGGCTTAATTGCTCTGCAGCATGTGGGATCTTTCCGGACCAGGGCTCGAACCCATGTCCCCTGCATTGGCACGTGGATTCTTAACCACTGTGCCACCAGGGAAACCCCAGAAGCTGGATTCTTAACCACTGGACCACCAGAAAAGTCCCATCACCTTTTATCAGTCTTGCTAGTGATTTACATATTTAATCCCCCCACTCAATAATCAACAATTGGGTTTGTTGATTTTTCTCTACTGTACATTTGTTTTCTGTTTTTTTTTTCCCTGCCCTTATATTTCTTATTTCCTTCCTTTATCTTTATTTGGGTTTAATTTGCTGTCCTTTTCAAAGTACTTGAGAGTAAATGGATATCTAGATTATTTATTTTTCCAGCATTTCTTGTTTGTTAGTAAAGGAATTTAAGATTGTAAATTTCCTTGTAAGCCTGCTTTAACAGTAATCTACTTTAAAAAAAACTGTGGTAAAAAACACATAACATTAAAATTTACCATCTTAACCATTTTTAAGTGTACAGTTCAACAGTATATACTGTCTTCACATGTTGGGAAACTTATCTCTAGGACTTTTTCATCTTGTAAGCCTGAAACTCTATACCCATTAAAAAATAGCTCCCCTTTTCCCCCTTACTCCCAGCCACCGGCAACCACCGTTCTTTCTGTTTCTATGAATTTGACTACTTTAGATGCCCCATATGAGTGGAATTGTACAGTATTTGTTCTTTTGTGATTAACTTATCTCACTTAGCATGATGTCCTCAAAGTTCATCCATATTGTAGCTTGGGTTAGAATTTCCTTCCTTTTTAAGGCTGAATAATATTCTGTTGTAAGGATATGACACATTTTCTTTATCCATTTATCCATCGATGGATGTTTGGGTTGTTTCCCTTTTGGATATTGTGAATAGTCCAGCTATGAATATGAATGTGTAACACTATTTTTTGACATGTTGTATTTCCGTTATTAACCAGTACAAAATGTTTTTAATTTTTATATTTATGTTCTATCTATTATGTTGTATCTGTGGGTTATTTTGAAGTGGTTCATTTCCAAACTTCTGCATATTTTCTAATTATATTTTTGTTATTTATTTCTAGTGTAATTACACTGTAGTCAGAAACATATTCTTTGTGATTTTAACATTTTGAAATTTGTTTAGACTTGTTTTGGACTTGTCTACCATATGATTAATTTTGACAAAGTTTTCTATGTGCACTTGTGTGTAGTTCCTCAGTGCGGTAATTTTTCTCTGTTAATGAGGAAATTTCTGGTAACTATGGTGTTCAGACCTTCTAATTCCATTCTGATTTTTATCTGCTTGTTATAAATCATTTACTGAGAGAAGTGTGTTAAAAAGTATCCCACTGTGATTTCAGATTTGTCTTTTTGCAATTCGGTTTTTTTCTCCCCTTATAAAGTTTGAGAGTATATAACTAAGTACATATACACTTAGAATTTAAACTTACAATTTATTCCTAGCAGGTTGCCCTTTTTTATCATGATTTTTTTCTTTTTTCCTTTAATAATGCCTCTTTTCCTAAAGCCTACTTTGTCTAAATAGTAATATAACTACACCAACTTTCTTTTTTTAAGTAAAGTTTTTTAAAATTAGTTAATTTATTTTTGCTGTGTTGGGTCTTCGTTTCTGTGCGAGGGCTTTCTCTAGTTGTGGCAAGCGGGGGTCACTCTTCATCGCGGTGCACGGGCCTCTCACTATTGCGGCCTCTCTTGTTGCGGAGCACAGGCTCCAGACGCGCAGGCTCAGTAGTTGTGGCTCACGGGCCTAGTTGCTCCGTGGCATGTGGGATCCTCCCAGATCCCCTGCATTGGCAGGCAGATTCTCAACCACTGCACCACCAGGGAAGCCCCTTTAAGTAAATTTTTTACTTTAGAATAGTTCTAGATTTACAGAGAAGTTGAAAAGATAGTAGGGAGAGTGCCCATATATCCTGCACTGACTTTGCCCTGTTGCTAACATCTTATATTCACATGGTACATTTGTAGCAAGTCATGAAACAGTATCAATACATTATTATTAACCATAGTCCATACTTCATTCAAATTTTCTTAGTTTTTACTTAATGTCCTTTTTCTGTCCCAGGATTCCATTTAAGATACCACATTAAATTTAATCTTCATATCTCTTTAGGTGCTTTTAGACTGTGGTAGCTTCTTAGACTTACCTTGTTTTTGATGACCTTGACAATTGAGTACCAATCAGGTGTATTATAGACTATTGTTCAGTTTAGGCTTGTCTGATATTTTTCTCCTGGTTAGACAGGGCTTATGGGCTTTTGGTCAGGAGACTGCATAGGGAAGACTGCCATTCTCCTCATATTAAATCAGGGTGCAACTGACCACTGTTGATATTAACCTTGATCTCCTGGGAGTTATGCCCCATCTCCATGAGGCAGTGTCTGCACAAAGTGTTAATATATGGAGGAATTCTGCACAGGAGATTTTCCTCTTCTCCCTAGTTTATTGTTTACATCATATGAACTCAGGGATATTTATTTTATACTTCGGGTTATGCAGTACTATTTTATTTATTGTTCAGATTGTTTCAACTTTCACCCTTTTTAAATATATCCAAATTCAGACTCTGTTTCCCTTCTCTCCAGAAATTTGGCACCTCAAGTTCTCACTGCTTTAGTAGCTCTAAACTATAATTTCTTGTTTTCCCAGCCTCCTAAGATTGGGGGAAAGTTCTGCTTAGTCCTGTTGCCTGGTAACCACCACTTTCTTCTTGTTTTCAACCTCTTGGCTGACCGTTTTGGCTTCCAAGGAGGTTGCGTTAAAATACAGAATGGATAAACAACAAGGTCCTACTGTATAGCACAGGGAACTATATTCAGTATCCTGGGATAAACCATAATGGAAAAGAATTTGAAAAAGAATGTATATATATATGAATAAGTGAGTCACTTTGCTGTACAGCAGACATTCACACAACATTGTAAATCAACTATACTTCAATTAAAAAAATGAAACTAAGCCACGTTTGGTGTTCAGGGATTCATGCCTGAAGAACAGCCCTGTCTGTCTTGCTGATGTTTATGTGACTGTTACTGTTAAGGCAAAAGAAGGTGATCTATATTGCTTGGCCCAGGATGTCTGTTTCCAAGCACGATTAGAGAGAGATGAGAGTTGTGCTGTCGAAGAATCAGCTGTCACGTTGTCTTATTCCTTAACTGGATGCCATTAAGGGCAATTACAGTGAGCCAGAACCCTGGAAGGTGAGTGTGTGAGGTCCCTCACCTGTGTCTTTTACAGCCTCTTTAGTAGATGAGATTTTCCCATTTTAAAAGACAGACTGTCCCCAGATCTCCTGGGGTGACGACCCCAACTGCTAGTGGGTGGCGCCCCTCCTGTCTTGTGCCTGGCTGCCACCCTGGGATCTGCACTCACCAGTTTGGTTTGCTGGTGGATCATAAGGGGTGGAGGGGCAGATGGAAACATCTTAGGACCCAGACCCTGGACAGCATTATCAGTGGGAGAGCTTATCATGCCAGGAATACATTTTTTAAGAAAAGGACTCATGGTACCTCCCTGGTGGTCAGTGGATAAGACTCCGAGCTCCCAACGCAGGGGGCCTGGGTTCAATCCCTGGTCAGGGAACTAGATCCCTCATGCCGCAACTAAAGAGTTCGCATGCTGCAACTAAGACCCGACACAGCCACATAAATAAATAAATAAATAAATAAATAAATAAATATATTTTTTTAAAGGGGCTCATCAGGAACTTGGGATATTATGCTAATGGGATTTCTTTTTTAATTAATTAATTAATTTGACTGCATCGGGTCTCAGTTGCAGCACTCAGGATCTTCCTTGCGACATGCAGGATCTTTTTGTTGTGGCATGCATGGGGGATCTAGTTCCCTGACCAGGGATTGAACCCAGGCCCTCTGCACTGGGAGTGCAGAGTCTTACCCACTGAACCATCAGGGAGGTTCCATCACTTATACATATATATATTCTTTTTCATATTCTTTTCCATTATGGTTTATCACAAGATATTGAATATAGTTAGTTCCCTGTGCTATCAGTAGGACCCTGTTGTTTATCCGTTCTATATATAATAGTTTACATCTGCTAATCCCAAACTCCCAATCCTTCCCTTCCTCCATCCTTGGCAACCACAGTCTGTTCTCTGTATCTGTGAGTCTGTTTCTGTTTCATAGATATGTTCATTTGTGTCATATTTCAGATTCCACATATAAGTGGTATCATATATTTGTCTTCCTTTGTCTGACTTACTTCACTTAGTATGGTAGTGTCTAGGTCCATCCATGTTGCTGTAAATGGCATTATTTCATTCTTTTTATGGCTGAGTAATGTTCCATTGTGTGTATATATATATATATATATATATATATATATATATATATATATATATACCACATCTTCTTTAGCCATTCATCTGTAGGTGGACATTTAGGTTGCCTCTATGTCTTGGCTCGGGACAATTTTTTTTTTAGAATAAATAAATTTATTTATTTTTGGCTGCATTGGGTCTTTGTTGCTGTGTGCGGGCTTTCTCTAGTTGTGGCGAGGGGGGGCTACTCTTTGTTGCAGTGCATGGGCTTCTCATTGTGGTGGCTTCTCATTGCAGAGCACAGGCTCTAGGTGTGCAGGCTTCAGTAGTTATGGCACGTGGTCTCAGTAGTTGTGACTCCGGGCTTAGTTGCTCCGCGGTATGTGGGATCTTCCCGGACCAGGGCTTGAACTTGTGTCCCCTGCATTGGCAGGTGGATTCTTAACCACTACGCCACCAGGGAAATCCCAGGGACAATTTTTTAAAGATTAAAGATACAGATAGGCAGAAATTGTTTGTATTTTCTTCGTAAAACATTTGAAGGCCTGTGCAACACAGATGTATTCCTTTTTTTTTTTTTTTAAATAAATTTATTTATTTATTTTTGGCTGCATTGGGTCTTTGTTGCTGTGTGCGGGCTTTCTCTAGTTGTGGCGAGGGGGGGCTACTCTGTTGCAGTGCATGGGCTTCTCATTGTGGTGGCTTCTCATTGCAGAGCACAGGCTCTAGGTGTGCAGGCTTCAGTAGTTATGGCACGTGGTCTCAGTAGTTGTGACTCCGGGCTTAGTTGCTCCGCGGTATGTGGGATCTTCCCGGACCAGGGCTTGAACTTGTGTCCCCTGCATTGGCAGGTGGATTCTTAACCACTACGCCACCAGGGAAATCCCAGGGACAATTTTTTAAAGATTAAAGATACAGATAGGCAGAAATTGTTTGTATTTTCTTCGTAAAACATTTGAAGGCCTGTGCAACACAGATGTATTCCTTTTTTTTTTTTTTAAATAAATTTATTTATTTATTTTTGGCTGCATTGGGTCTTCGTTGCTGTGTATGGGCTTTCCCTAGTTGTGGCGAGAGCGGGCTACTCTTCATTGTGGTGCGCAGGCTTCTCATTGCGGTGGCTTCTCTTGTTGCGGAGCATGGGCTCTAGGCACATGGGCTTCAGTAGTTGTGGCACGTGGGCTCAGTAGTTGTGGCTCGCTGGCTCTAGAGTACAGGCTCAGTAGTTGTGGTGCACGGGCTTAGTTGCTCCACAGCATGTGGGATCTTCCTGGGCCAGGGCTTGAACCTCTGTCCCCTGCATTGGCAGGCGGATTCTTAACCACTGTGCCACCAGAGAAGTCCCTACAGATGTATTCTTGGACAAGATTCAGGTAGCACAGATAAAACTGAGTGCCCACTCGACCAGCAACTAGAAGCCTTTCCTCCCCAGAGAGAACCACTCTTGGGGGTTCAGCATGTCCGCCTCCAGATGTGGTCCTACACTTACAGCAGCAGATATGTGTTGGTACAAGCACGTGGCTGTGCTTTGTTTTTACACAAATGGAAGGAATCTCAGAGTCTGTGCAGTGTTCTGCTACTCGACCTTTTCCCTGCGCAATGCTTCGTAGAGCGGCCATGCCTGTACTAACACGATGGCCTAAGGGATCCACCACCTTTGTTTTAGCTGCTGCCCAGGCTTCCTGTGGCTGCGGGTACCCAGCACTGTGGAGTGGACAGTCTCCCACAGTGAACCTGTAGGTTGTTTCCTGAGGTTTGCTGTTACAAACAGTGATGCTTGTGGGTTCATGCTTCTCTGGAGTAGATAGCAAGAAGTAGGGCTGCTGCATATCACCTGTATTTTCCATGGTCGTGGATACTGTTGGGGTCCCTTCCAGAGCGGCTGCAGAGTGGTTTTGTCCCTGCAGTGTAATCAGCTCCCTGGTATTAGAACTTCGCTGATGTGATGGGAGGAAAAATGCAGTATTATGTTGTCATCTCCCTGATTATTCGTGAGATCAAGAATATTTGCCTCTGGGGCTTCTCTGGTGGTGCAGTGGTTAAGAGTCCGCCTGCCAATGCATGGGACATGGGTTCGAGCCCTGGTCTGGGAAGATCCCACATGCCGTGGAGCAACTAAGCCTGTGCGCCACAACTATAGAAGCCCGTGCGCCTAGAGCCTGTGCTCCGCAAGAGAAGCCACCACAATGAGAAG
>NC_041224.1:37321402-37359149 GCF_002837175.3 Physeter macrocephalus | reverse complement strand
CGAGCCCTGGTCTGGGAAGATCCCACATGCCGTGTAGCAACTAAGCCTGTGCGCCACAACTATAGAAGCCCGTGCGCCTAGAGCCTGTGCTCCGCAAGAGAAGCCACCACAATGAGAAGTCCACGCACCGCAACGAAGAATAGCC
Organism: Physeter macrocephalus; assembly: GCF_002837175.3. NCBI lineage: Eukaryota > Metazoa > Chordata > Mammalia > Artiodactyla > Physeteridae > Physeter > Physeter macrocephalus. The sequence goes on along the minus strand of NC_041224.1, from coordinate 37,359,004 downwards.
CCCTCTTGCTGCAACTAGAGAAAGCCCGCACGCAGCAATGAAGACCCAATGCAGCCAAAAATAAATAAATAAAATAAATAAGTTTATTTTTAAAAAAAGAATATTTGCCTCTGTTTATTGGCATTTGTATTTTCTCTTGCGTCAATTCCCCTTTGTGATTTTTGCTCATTGCTTCCCAGTGGGTTATTTGTCGTTTTTTTTATTGATATGGAGGAGGTGTTTTGGTGTTTGCTTTCATTTTAATACATCCCGGATACTAATCCTTTGTTTCATATACATCAACTATTTTCTTCTAAGCTGTTATTTGTCTTCTTTATTTTATGTGGGTTTTTTTTCCTCATGCATGTTTAACATTTTTATATAGGAAATTTATTAGTCTTTTCCCCAATGATTTTTCATGATGCCTTATTTAAGAAGGCCTTCCTTACACTGAATATCTAATATTTGAGTCATCTGTTATATCCTGGAATTGATTTTTGTGAATGGTGTGAGGGAGGGATATAATTTTATTTCTGAATGAGTTGTAATGATTATAGCCCATTTCCCCCCACTGATTTGAAATGTTACCTTTATTGTACACTAAATTATCCTAGATGTTGGGGTCTTCTGGACTCTCTTCTCTCCTACTGGTCCATTTGTGTATTTCTATAGTATTTTTATATCCTACATTGTTTTTCTACCATACTTCTACAACTGTTCCTCTGCCATCTGAATTTTATTGTTCTTATTGGAGGTTCTGTTGGAATTGCATTGACTTTGTTAATTGATGTTGGACCAAATTAAAATATTTACATTATTTGTTTCCATCCAGGAATATAGTACATTTTTTCATAAAAGTTTTGTATATTTTTTGTTCTTTTCCTAGATGCTTTATAGTTTTGTTGCTGTTGTGTATGAGATCTTTTTCACTATTACAGCTTCTAAGTAGTTACTGCTGATGTTTAGGAAAGCCATTGATTTTTTAAAATTGAAGTACAGTTGATTTACAATATTGTGTTAGTTTCAGGTGTCCCTCAAAGTGATTCAGTTTTATATACATATATTTTTAGATTATTTTCCATTATGGGTTATTACAGGATATTGACTATAGTTCCCTGTGCTGTACAGTAAATCCTTGTTGCTTATCTATTTTATGTATAGTAGTTTGTATCTGTTAATCCCATACTCTTAATTTATCCCTCCCTTTCCCTTTTGGTAACTGGAAATTTGTTTTCTATGTCTGTGAGTCTGTTTCTGTTTTGTATATAGATGCATTTGTATTATTTGTTAGATTCCACATATAAATGATATCATGTAATACTTGTCTTTGTCTGACTTCACTCAGTATGATAATCTCTGGGTCCATCCATGTTACTGCAAAATGGCAGTATTTCATTATTCTTTGAAAGCCATTGATTTTTATGTTTTGAATGTGCACATAGTTACCTTGCTAAACTTTCTTCTTAGTTCTAATAATTGGCCAGTTGATTCTCATGGTGTTCTACAAAGACAGACATTTGGCTTGGCAAAAACACCTCCTCTTCCCTTCTTTTTTCTCAGTTTTACACCTCTTAAGACATTTTCTTGTGTTGATACCTATAGCCAGGATGACCAGTACAGGATTGAATGGCGACCATGTAGCAGTCATCTTCATCTTGTTCCTCAATCTAAAGGGACTGCTTTGTTGTTTCTCCATAAAACATTTGTTGTGTTTTGCTGGTAGACATCCTCTATCAAGTTAAGGAAGTTTGCTTCTTGATCTGCATTTTAAGGTTGATTTTAATTAAGTAGGAGTTGTTGGACTTCATCAAGCTCTTTTTTTGGTGTTACCATATGGTCTCTTTGTCTGTTATTCTGGTGTCTGGCTTTGATAGACTGGGGAAGGGGCGATGGTAGTGGTGGTAGTTTTAGCTGCTGTCATAATACTTTTTCAACTGAACTCAGCATTTTTTAATTCACCAGAAAAGAGAAAAGAGTATAATGAACAGATGTATCCATGGCCCTATTTGCTCAGTCTTTTTGTTGATGTTTTGTCATATTTGCTCCCTCTCCCTTTTTTGCTAAAGTTTTAAATTATAGCCGTCATCATTTACCCATAAAAATTCAGTTTGCATTTTAAAAATAGGCATATCTTCCTGCATGTCTACAATACCATTATCATGCTAACAAAATCAACAGTAATTCCTTGATATCATCTAATACCAGTCGATATCAAACATTCTTGAATTGTCCCCAAAATACAGCTGGTCTCTTTACCAGGACCCAGTCAAGAACCAGACAGCACTTTGGGTTGTAATGTCTCTGAAGGCTTCTCTTTTACCTGGAATGTGCACCCTTCCACCCCTTTTTGTTTCATTACATTCACCCATTGTGACTTCACTGGACCAGGTGTCCTGTATCAAGTCCATCCCCAGCCTTTGTCTGATTGCCTTCTTGTGGTTTCATTGAAGGTTTCCCTCCATCTTTGGAGGGTTTTGTAAACTGGAATTTAGGTCCCAAGACTAGTGTATCAGTTAGTCTATGCTGTGTTACAACAACAGAATCTCACTGACACGCAACAGGGAGCGTTTCTTTTCGTATTCGCAGGCTGTGGGGCAGCTCGGGCAGGATTTTTCAGGTTGCTGGTTGGCTGGGGCTGCTCTGCCCAACTCATGTTTATTCTGAGACCCAGGCTGGAGGGGCAGGGCTGCATTGCTCCTGGTGGATCAAAGGAAAATGAACCGAGTGAGTAGAAATATGAGATGGGCCTCAAGGAATAGCCTCCCTCCCTGGTTAAGTTTACAGGAGTCCCCAGTCATTCTCCAAGACATTTGACTTTGGCAGAGGCCCGATTGGTGAACTAGGTGGGGATGTGATAAGAATCACCACCGCTGCTTCTTTCACGTCTTTGTGGGTGGCAGTAACCTCAGCAGTCCTCCCAGGGATGTGGATTTGCATCCGGTTCACTATCTTGGGAGAGAGAAAGTTCCACAGGCTCACACCATGGGTCCGAGCCAGTCTGGGGGTCCTGCCAGTGGCCAGTATGTCTATTCTAATTATACTTTCAATAAATGGGGAAATAACCACAAGGCGGGCCCATGGACCCAAATGGATCCACCAGGAGTCAGAATCGAAGTAAGTAAGCCCCTACTTTGGTGGGCCGCAGTGACATTTTGGGTCACCAGGAATTACCATCAATGCAGAGCCAGTGTCTGGGCCTTTTCTTTGCCCTAATTCACAGTCACTCCAGTAAGTGACCACTGGTCCCTTTGGGGAAGGTTTGCAGAAAGGTTTACAGCATATAGTGTTCTTTCTCATGGGGACCCAGTATCCCCTTCAATCAAAGGGCCTTGGGTGTGTGAATTGACCTAGTCTGGAAGCTGGGTAAGAAACCATGATTTCCCTACTCTGGTGATTCAAGTCATGTTTGTTGAATGTTTCCTGTCTTATCTATTTTATGTATAGTAGTTTGTATCTGTTAATCCCATACTCTTAATTTATCCCTCCCTTTCCCTTTTGGTAACTGGAAATTTGTTTTCTATGTCTGTGAGTCTGTTTCTGTTTTGTATATAGATTCATTTGTATTATTTGTTAGATTCCACATATAAATGATATCATGTAATACTTGTCTTTGTCTGACTTCACTCAGTATGATAATCTCTAGGTCCATCCATGTTACTGCAAAATGGCAGTATTTCATTATTCTTTGAAAGCCATTGATTTTTATGTTTTGAATGTGCACATAGTTACCTTGCTAAACTTTCTTCTTAGTTCTAATAATTGGCCAGTTGATTCTCATGGTGTTCTACAAAGACAGACATTTGGCTTGGCAAAAACACCTCCTCTTCCCTTCTTTTTTCTCAGTTTTACACCTCTTAAGACATTTTCTTGTGTTGATACCTATAGCCAGGATGACCAGTACAGGATTGAATGGCGACCATGTAGCAGTCATCTTCATCTTGTTCCTCAATCTAAAGGGACTGCTTTGTTGTTTCTCCATAAAACATTTGTTGTGTTTTGCTGGTAGACATCCTCTATCAAGTTAAGGAAGTTTGCTTCTTGATCTGCATTTTAAGGTTGATTTTAATTAAGTAGGAGTTGTTGGACTTCATCAAGCTCTTTTTTTGGTGTTACCATATGGTCTCTTTGTCTGTTATTCTGGTGTCTGGCTTTGATAGACTGGGGAAGGGGCGATGGTAGTGGTGGTAGTTTTAGCTGCTGTCATAATACTTTTTCAACTGAACTCAGCATTTTTTAATTCACCAGAAAAGAGAAAAGAGTATAATGAACAGATGTATCCATGGCCCTATTTGCTCAGTCTTTTTGTTGATGTTTTGTCATATTTGCTCCCTCTCCCTTTTTTGCTAAAGTTTTAAATTATAGCCGTCATCATTTACCCATAAAAATTCAGTTTGCATTTTAAAAATAGGCATATCTTCCTGCATGTCTACAATACCATTATCATGCTAACAAAATCAACAGTAATTCCTTGTTTTGTCATATTTGCTCCGCTCCCTCTCCCTTTTTTGCTAAAGTTTTAAATTATAGCCGTCATCATTTACCCATAAAAATTCAGTTTGCATTTTAAAAATAGGCATATCTTCCTGCATGTCTACAATACCATTATCATGCTAACAAAATCAACAGTAATTCCTTGATATCATCTAATACCAGTCGATATCAAACATTCTTGAATTGTCCCCAAAATACAGCTGGTCTCTTTACCAGGACCCAGTCAAGAACCAGACAGCACTTTGGGTTGTAATGTCTCTGAAGGCTTCTCTTTTACCTGGAATGTGCACCCTTCCACCCCTTTTTGTTTCATTACATTCACCCATTGTGACTTCACTGGACCAGGTGTCCTGTATCAAGTCCATCCCCAGCCTTTGTCTGATTGCCTTCTTGTGGTTTCATTGAAGGTTTCCCTCCATCTTTGGAGGGTTTTGTAAACTGGAATTTAGGTCCCAAGACTAGTGTATCAGTTAGTCTATGCTGTGTTACAACAACAGAATCTCACTGACACGCAACAGGGAGCGTTTCTTTTCGTATTCGCAGGCTGTGGGGCAGCTCGGGCAGGATTTTTCAGGTTGCTGGTTGGCTGGGGCTGCTCTGCCCAACTCATGTTTATTCTGAGACCCAGGCTGGAGGGGCAGGGCTGCATTGCTCCTGGTGGATCAAAGGAAAATGAACCGAGTGAGTAGAAATATGAGATGGGCCTCAAGGAATAGCCTCCCTCCCTGGTTAAGTTTACAGGAGTCCCCAGTCATTCTCCAAGACATTTGACTTTGGCAGAGGCCCGATTGGTGAACTAGGTGGGGATGTGATAAGAATCACCACCGCTGCTTCTTTCACGTCTTTGTGGGTGGCAGTAACCTCAGCAGTCCTCCCAGGGATGTGGATTTGCATCCGGTTCACTATCTTGGGAGAGAGGAAGTTCCACAGGCTCACACCATGGGTCCGAGCCAGTCTGGGGGTCCTGCCAGTGGCCAGTATGTCTATTCTAATTATACTTTCAATAAATGGGGAAATAACCACAAGGCGGGCCCATGGACCCAAATGGATCCACCAGGAGTCAGAATCGAAGTAAGTAAGCCCCTACTTTGGTGGGCTGCAGTGACATTTTGGGTCACCAGGAATTACCATCAATGCAGAGCCAGTGTCTGGGCCTTTTCTTTGCCCTAATTCACAGTCACTCCAGTAAGTGACCACTGGTCCCTTTGGGGAAGGTTTGCAGAAAGGTTTACAGCATATAGTGTTCTTTCTCATGGGGACCCAGTATCCCCTTCAATCAAAGGGCCTTGGGTGTGTGAATTGACCTAGTCTGGAAGCTGGGTAAGAAACCATGATTTCCCTACTCTGGTGATTCAAGTCATGTTTGTTGAATGTTTCCTGTCCCATAGATCAAGCCGTATTCTAGTCAGCTGCCCATCTGTTCCATTCCTAGGGACACCGTGATCGATCAGCCACCCCCAAAGGTCTCTGTAGGCCAGCCCTGCCTCTTGGCTTCTGTTCTTCTGGGATCCCATCTCCCCCCGTCCATGGACATCAGGGAGCCCATCTCAGTGGCGGCCTCTCCTTCGGTCACACTGGTCCAGAAAGGAGTGCGGCCACACTGCTTTTCAGGGGTGTGGGCGCCCCCTCACTAATGTACTTATCAGTGCCCTAGTGAACTGAGCATCTTCTGGGCCTCCTCGTGGGAGATCGTTGGGGGGTTGTGTGTGCAAGTCACACATGGTAAACCCAGTACCACATTCTTGTCTCCCTGAGCCTTTGCAGTCCCTCCCCCACATCAAGCCAGGGAAGCTCTGACATCTCAAGCTCGTTAGGTGGAGGCTACCGTTGTGTCCAAGTGTCCACCAACCAAGTAAGCTGTTCAGCCCACATCAGTAGCAGGAGCTCATACGTTAAACCCAGAATCCCTAGCAAGTGCACCCACTCAGTGAATTGGGCCTGAGCTGGTGTTAGATTCCACCCTTCTTCGTCTGACACCCTCAGGATGCCTTGGCACACGTGTTCCCCAGGCTTCCGCCATATTTATTAGCAAGGTCTAGCGATGCTTTTGATGTGTAAGCTCTTTCCTCCCTGGTCCTAGTGTGTACCTGTCCCCCGGAACATGTTGAGATTTGTCCCTACTTATAGGACTCGTGGCTTTGGAGTGGTTTCAGTGCTTCTTGAGGAGAACAAGCACCCCCTTTCACACCATTCACCCCAAGTGGGTATCACAAGGTTTCCAAGCTGTGGAAGGCTTGTCAGACACCTGATCAAGCACTTCTACTGATTGGGGACTCTCAGAATGACTTGGGGTTTTCAGATTGTCAGTTTCATCTAGATCCAACCAGAGGCTCCCCTGCCAAGTTTCAGGATCTCATTCTTTCCCAATGATTGTCCTGACTTCCACATGAAAAACTTGGTGAGATTCTGAGTTCGATTGTTTTCATTCAGGAGTTTGCAATATAAAATGTTGTGTTTGATTTCTGGCAATAATAATTAATAGTGCCACAAAAAATGTTTTCAAGGCTGTCATGGAAGCTGTCTGATTCTTAGACCGTGACCGGAGGTGAAAGTTAATGGACCTGAACTTGTCATTTTCTGAATGTAAGCGCTCAGGGGCGCTCAGAGGATCCAGCCCACACTCCAGTCCTTACAGTTGTCATTACTGCCATGACAGTCAAGCACCGTGGCCACCTGAGTTCCCAAAGTATGTGCTTCAATTGCCACTTCATCACCACCAACCACAGTTGATACCTCAAATAATTGTGCTGCTGCTACATGCCCTGGGTTACTAGCACCCCTTTTCCCATTGGCAAGGAGTTCAACATGGAACTGAAGTCCAAGTGCGTGACCAAATCAATCCCCAGATCCCGTCTTTAAGGGTCTGTCTCCTAGGACCACTCCCAGGACCAGTTCTGTAACAGTCTGGGTCCAATCAGGAGGTAGAAATGACACAGTTAAATAGGTAAAATTTATTGTAAGGAATGATTAACTATGATAAAAGAATAACTGTAAGATACAGGGATACTTTGTATGGTATCTTAGGGCTGAGCAAGAGTACCCAAGGAGGATAGGAGTTTGGGATTAACATATAGACACTGCTATGTATAAAATAGGTAAACAACAAGGCCCTACTGTGTAGCACAGGGAGCTATATTCAATATCTTGTAATAACCTATAAGAGAAAAGAATCTGAAAAAATATACATATATACATATACATATGTATATGTGTGTGTGTGTATATATATATATATATATATATATGTGACAGAGTTAAATAGGTAAAATTTATTGTAAGGAATGATTAACTATGATAAAAGAATAACTGTAAGACACAGGGATACTTTGTATGGTATCTTAGGGCTGAGCAAGAGTACCCAAGGAGGATAGGAGTTTGGGATTAACATATAGACACTGCTATGTATAAAATAGGTAAACAACAAGGCCCTACTGTGTAGCACAGGGAGCTATATTCAATATCTTGTAATAACCTATAAGAGAAAAGAATCTGAAAAAATATGCATATATACATATACATATGTATATATGTGTGTGTGTATATATACATATATATATATATGTGAATCACTTTGCTGTACACCTGTAACTAACACAATATTGTAACTTAACTATGCTTCAATAAAAAATGGTTTAAAAAAAAGTACCCACGGAGGGACAAACGTGAAGGGTTCAGACTTCACAGGAGAAGGTGTGGTTCAGCCACCAGATAGCAGAGGAGTTCTCTGGTTTAGACAGGCCAGAGCTGGTTTGGAGTTGTTAAGACAACAGGCCACCCTCCGAAGTGCAGGAGGAGGGCAGGTGATCTGCAGCTGGCAGCAGGGCATTCGGGGGGCAGCAGGCCTTCACAGTGTGCGGGGAATGCACGTGGAATGCCACTGCTCAGTATGTGACCCTCCCGACCGTGCAGCCACACTGGAGTTTGTTGAGGGTGTCTAGTAAGTGGCTGGTCTTGCTAGTCTCTGGTTTTTCTACATCTAAAGGGTGGCCAGACCAAGGCTGCAAGGTTACAGAAGAACCGAGTCAGGACCTGTGGACCAATCTGGAAATTGCAGGAAACCTCTTCCTCCTGTGGTGTTTTTCCAGTGCCTCTTACCAAGAAAGTGTAACACTTGGAGTCACTTCAAAGGAGACGTGTTTCAGGGAATCCTGTTGTCCATGGCAGTGTGTGCTGAAGGGTGCATTCAGAGCTGAGAGGTAATGCGCTGGTAACTGATGTGATCTTTTTCTCTTTGATTTCTAATTTTATCACATTGCATTCAGTGAGTGAGCCAATACAAATTCTCTTTTATAGAATGTTAAAATTCCTTTTGTGGCCTAATACTGTATCTTTTTTTTCTTTAACTCTGCTTTCTCTATTTGTTGGGCACAAAGTCCTAAATAAAGCCCTTTGATCAAACTTGTTAGTTTTTTTTTTTTTTAATATTTATATCTTTACTTTTGTCTAGATAAATTTGTTAACATCTCCTAATATGTGTATTAATATTAATTTCACCTTTTATTTATTTATTCACCTTTATATCATTATTTGCTTTGTTTATGTTGCGAAGGAGTGTTAAATTGATAAAGTTACTTGATGCTCTTGGTGGATTTAATAGTAATATTTCTTTTTGTCCCTTTCCATACTTTGCTGTTTACATTTATTTTGTCTGATTAATATTACTACACCTGCTTTCTTCTTGTTAGTATTTGCTGGTATATCTTTCTCTACACTTTTATTTTTAGCAGTCTCATGTTATTTTGTTTTAGGTGTAGTGATGCAAGAGCCTGTAAACAACTCCATGCTATAGACAGAATGTGTGTGTCCTTCCAAAATTCACATGTTGAAATCCTAACCTGCAATGTTGAGGGTATTAAGAACTGGGGCCTTTGGGAGGTGTTTAGGTCATTAGGGTGGAGCCCTCATGAATGAGATTAGTGCCCTTACAAAAGGGACCCCAGAGAGCTCCCTCACCCCTTCTTCCACATGAGGACCCAGGGAGAAAACACAGCCGCCTCTGCTCCAGGAAATGAGCTCTCACCAGACACTAAATCTGCCAGCACCTTGATCTTGGGCTTCCCAGCCTCCAGAATGGTAGGAAATAAATTTCTGTTGTTTATAAGCCACCCAGGCTATTGTTTTTTTTTTAAATTAATTTAATTAATTTATGGCTTTGTTGGATCTTCGCTGCTGCACACGGTCTTTCTCTAGTTGCTGCGAAGGGGGGCTACTCTTCGTTGTGGTGCGTGGGTTTCTCATTGTGGTGGCTTCTCTCGTTGTGGAGCATGGGTTATAGGCGTGCAGGCTTCAGTAGTTGTGGCTCACAGGCTCTAGAGCGCAGGATCAGTAGTTGTGGCATACAGGTTTAGTTGTTCCGTGGCATGTGGGATCTTCCCAGACTAGGGATTGAACCCATGTCCCCTGCATTGGTAGGTGAATTCTTAACCACTGTGCCACCAGGGAAGTCCCCAGGCTGTGGTATTTTTGTTACATCAGTACAAATAGACTAAGACATCATGGTTAAAATTTCTGAAAGAATCTGAAAATCTATGTTTTTCAAACAGATGGACTAAAAAGAGTATGAAGAGCATGGTATATCAGTAGGCTCAGGCTGCCATACAAAATATCACAGCCTACGTGGCTTAGACAAATGAAATTTATTCTTCACAGGTCTGGAGGCTGGACATCCAAGATCAGAGTGTCAGCAGGGTTGGTTTCTTCTGAGGTCTCTCTCGACTTGCAGACACCCACCCTCTCGCTGCCTCATTACATGGTCATCCCTCTGTGTATTTGCACCTCTGGGGTCTCTCTATCTGTCCAAATTTATCTTCTAATGAGTACAGCTGTCAGATTGAATTAGGGCCCACTTTAACAGCCTCATTTTGATTGAATTACCTCTTCAAAGGCCCTGTCTCCAAAGAGAGTCATATTCTGAGATACTGGGGGTTAGGACTTAAAGATATGAATTTTGGGGGGGATACAATTCAACCAAAAACAAGCACAGGACTGAATTTTGTTTTTGTAGTCTAATCTGAAAATCTCTTTGATTAGGTGTATTTAATCAGTGATGCTGATATGTTTGGGCTATTTTTGAGATATTAGTTGGTTAATATTTTCTTATTGCTTCTGTTTTGTTGTGTGGATTGCGTTTTCTGTGTTCCTTTTGTTTTCCTCTAGTGATTTAGAAATTATGCATCCTATTCCTTTTATAGAGATAACTCAGAGATAAACTTGTATTTTTCTGTTGCTATCTGGAGTTGATAAATGTGCCCTCCTTCCTTACAAAACAAAAATATTGGCATGATCTTACTTCCCTCTGCTTGCTGCCTCAACCTCTCCTCCCACGTTGATGGTATCATTTCTAATTTTAGTCCTAGAATTCCAGATTGTTGAAATATTTTACAGTCATTAGTAATAAATTTTACTTTTTTCCGCCTCATCATCACCGTTCCTTTTGTATTTGTGCTTCCTCCTTGTAACAGTACATTCATCATTTACTTATATTCTACTTGCATGTCTGAAAGTGTTGACATCTTGACTTCTCATGTGAAGGACAGTTTGGCTGGGTGTAAATTCTGACCAATGTCTTTTCCTTGGAACTTTGGAGATACTCTCCCATTGTCTTCCTGCATCCAGTGTTGCTGATGAGAAGTCTGACGTCAATCCAATAATCTGGTTCTTGTTGCTTTGTGTGTAACCCCCACCCTGCCTTCTGAAGCATGGAGGATTTTCTCTGTCCTTGTTCTGAATATTCACTGTGATGCGTGCAGCGGAACTGTTGGCTGGTCTCTAGCAGGCATCCTCCCGACCCTCTCTCTTCCTCGCTGACAAGACCCCAGTGCTGTGTGGCTGCCTGGCCCTAGAGGTGGAGGATGGGTGGTGTGCACCTGCCAGCTGATCCTACTCTCAGACTCCTCCAATCACCCTTGCTTGCTTGGGGCGATGGAATCTGTCATTTTGGAACAACCTTGGAGTCTCACCCACTTTCCCCAGCTGTCCTTCCTCATCTGTGCCCACCTGGGGCTGTGGTTTCATTTTTCCATCTGAGTCTATCTGCCTTCCTGTTCAGTGATTTGTAAAGTTTCTGACCCACCAGAGTCACTCTTCTTTTCTCATCCAGCACAGTTTTATGATTACTATCAAGTGGGCTCACCATATCTAAAAGGGATCCTTGGGGAAGTCATTTTTAAACTCTTGGGCACATAATGATCTGAGGTGCTTCATACAAAGATAGATTCCCAGGCCCACCTCTCAGCAGGTTCTGATCCAGGAATCTGTTTGAACCGTATTTTGAGAAATAGTGTTTTCATCATTACCTTGGGTTTCTGTCTGTTTCTGAGTCATTTTCAGAAAAAGTGGCTTTAGTTGCTCTGGGAAGGTGGGGAACTCCAGAGGGCTTGAGATAGATGGAAAAGGCCTTGAGGCTTATAACCAAAAGCCAATAAATGGTTTTATTTTTATAATTGTGAGACCCATCCCCTAAATTACACAGTATATGCTCCTTTAGATGCTCTGGTGAATTAGTGTTAGCGTATGGGTGGCAAGAATTTCCGAGTACAGAAGATAGGGTGAGTAAATGAATGTCTGAGGAAGATCCCAAGGCTGGTGTAAGGAAGGTCTGTCACTTGTAAGAAATATCTGAATGAGGACCCTACTCCTTAGTTAGCAGGTATGAAGGACAGCTGAGCTTGGGACAGCATAGCTGCACAGAATTCTGCCATGCAGGCTACATTATACCTTAATTCTGAATCCCAGGATGGCCAGGGGATCACCAGGGAAGGCTGTAGGCTGTGCACAGAATGCTATCTTAATACCGAGGAAAGGAAGTGGTGTTAGCAGGAGGAGACTGTGGGTAGAGGCCAAAGGTATGTGGTAAAGGGGACTTCTTTGAGAAGGGCCATTGAGAGTAAGAATGCCCAACTCTTGGCAGCAGGGGAATAGGTGTCACCTCCATGAGAGAAGGAATTTTGTCATGTTTGCCTCTTCCTCCCCAGTACCTGTGGTTGGTGTGTGTTGAAGGACCAGAGTAATATCTGTGCAGTTGTGATGGTTACATTTATGTGTCAACTTGGCTAGGCTATCGTGTCCAGTTGCTCGGTCAAACACCAGTCTAGATGTTGCTCTGAAGGTATTTTTTACACATGATTAACATTTAAATCACGTGTAAAGCAGATGACCCTCCATGATGTGGGTGGGCTTCATCCAATGGCTTGAAGGTCTTTCGAGAAAAGACTGAAGTCGCCGGAGAGGAAGCAATTCTGCCTTCAGACTGCCTTCAGATCCAAGGCTGCCACATCAGCTCCTGCCATAAGTCCCAGGCTGCCCTACAAATTTCAGGCTTACCAGGATCCTGTGAACCAATCCCTTGAAATAAATCTCTCTGTCTACATCCTATTGGTTCTCATTTTCTGAAGAACGCTGACTAAGGCAGCAGTTTCTTCATCTGATCTGGTCACCGTACATTTGGCTATCTCACTGACTTCTGACTTGGGACAACCTCAGATTCAGGGACGAGCCAACTGTCTCTTAATCTCTTCATCCCCAAAGTCAGCCCTCACTGTCCAGGCCAAATCTGCCTTCGCGTTCATGGCACCAACTGGTCCTGTTCTGTCCTCTGTGCTCTGGCTTCAGATCCCGAGCCCTGAGGTCAGGGGCCCTGGGTTGGCAGCCTGCTCCACCCCGATGTGGACCTCGCAGAGAGGATGGGCAACACCCACAGAGAGATGCCTGGCCACAGCATGGGCAGCTGGAACTCCGCAGCTGCCAGGACGAGATGGGGCCGTGAGGAGGTCCAACTTTCTTGATCACAGTGGGAGGGGAGTATTTCCATCTTTATCCAAGCTGTCCTGCCCAGATTTGGCCTTGAAATCCTCTTTTCTCTTTCATGTTCAGGAAGGAGATGTGACTGGGGGCAGGGACCAGGGGGGCCTCGGCACAGCTGTGGTGACTGCATTTAGTTTCTCAGATCTGAAACCTGTGCATCTGTTTTCCCGAGAAGTCCTGGGATTTTTATCCTTGATTCCAAAGATATGACCACTGGAGGGTGGGCAGGTGGCCTGGCGTCCCATCCAATGTGGTGTTACACGAGTAGCATCAGCCCCACCTGGGCACCTGTTAGAAAAGCACACCCTCAGCTCCACCCAGATCTCCTAACTCAGAAGCTCCGAGGGTGGGGCCCAGTGTTCTGAGCTTTAACAAGCCCTTGGGTGACTCCCGGTCTCTAAAGTGTGGGGACCGCCGGGTGAAGGAGCTGTCGGATGCAAAGCTGGCCAGAGATGGCACGAGGGGGCAAAAGAGCCAGGGCCTTGGGACTGAACACGGACAGACGGGGCCCTGAGTGGGACCCTAGAGCCCCCCGACCCAGGACAGCTCTGGAGTCTTTGTCCCCAGCTGGAGGCTGAGCCCAGAGGCTGCTGGTGACAACACCTCCCCCCACCTCCCCCCACCCCAAAACTGGCGTTGGCTGCACCCTCTGTGGCAGGTGATGGACCAGGAGGATGGAGAAGTGCCCGGGGTCCTCGCCAGAGCCTGCTCCGCCCCTCATCCTTGACTCACGCTGCACAGGGGGAGCCACCCCCCGACTTCTCCATCACCTGGCAGCCCTGTCACCTGCCAGCCACATGTTCTGCTTTGCCTCCCCCTTGGAACTGCCAGCAGACAGCCTAGGTATCTTTTTGAATTTTTATCTTGAAAAGCCACAGGCAGGGACCTAATTTGTAAGTACCCACAGCCTCTCCCCTCCCCAGACTTTTCTAGGGTCACAAGGTGACACTTAGGAGACAGGGGCAGCCCAGGTCTCCTGTGGGGAGGATCAGAATCATTGTGCAGACATCAGCCAAGAGCGGGGATGACACAGCTGAGCCCAAAGGTGGTAGGGAGCAGCTCTGGAGAAACCCGGTCAGCTGCCTGTCAGTAGACCCCCCAAACTGGGGTATGGGTGGAGCTGGCTCTTCCCCAGCAAAGGATGAGGGCCTGCCCCACTCAGGGCTAGGAAGCCTGTGTGGGGGGAGTTTGGGGGTGCAGATACCCCAGGTGCCCTCCAGAGGAGAGGCGGCCCAGCAGGTGACTCCTGCATCTTCTTCTCTTTTGCAAACTCCCCCCACTGCCCACCCCACTCAATACCCCAGAGTTCCCTGCTTCCCACAGAGGAAACGTGTAAGAAAGTTACACATAAGTAGAGTTAAATTATTTAAAATAAGCCAGGAGACATGGCTATTTAAAGAAATCCCGAGGGAGATCTTTTATTCAGAAGATCATCATGTGATGGAGTATCCTGCCGTTTTTCTCCACCTCGGGAGTTTTGTTTCAGCATTTTGCGTTTCCTTTACACCCTTCCAGCAGCCATTGCTGGTGGATGTGCTGGCGCCCGCCTCTGCAAAAAGTTACAGAATGTTCCGGGGGGCCGGCAGACAGCCTGGGAGAATTGCGGGAAGGATGGCGTGAATGAATGATTGTGTGACATTCAGGTTGGCCATCGCCTGGGTGGTGCCTCCAGGGGGTTTCTTGGGACGGGGTGGGGGGCTCGCAGGAGAGGAGGGTCTACAGGTGTCCCTGTGTTCCACGAGGCAGGCAGGGAGAGACAGCTCTCCGGCCTGGCTATTTCCTGCCAGAGTTTGCTGGGACTGGGGAAAAGTCAGTACCAGAGCGAGACGGACACTTGACTGTCCTTGTTAGAGGGGCCATTCCCCCCCCACCATGGACCCTGCCTCCTGCGTCCTGAGCCAGGTCCACACTCCAGCTGCCACCTCTGGGTGAGCTGCTGGGGCTCTGCACTCTGGCGGTGCTGCTGGCGTGGTGACAGCTGGCTCTTGCTTTGGCAACAACCTCTGCCCCCGCACCCTTGCCCTCCACTGTCTGAATCCAGCACCCACTCTCTGTTCTGGAGTTAGTGAACCATGGCTTCTCAGAGAGCTGTTCCTTGGGCATGTCCCTCCCCAGCCCTCCTGGGAAACTCCCTTTTCTGACCCCAAGTGGCCTCAGCCTCAGGGATACTTGAGAACTAATGGGATCCTGGCTGTGGAGGGGCCAAGGCCTGACACATTTGTTCCTACAGCAAAGCATGTGGTGACACCAAGTGGCCCCTCCATGAGGATGTAACATGACAAAGAGAGCCTGGTAGGGAAGCAGGAGAACTGGTCCCAGCCCTCATGCTGAATGGACACTTCTGAAATGAGTTGAGAGAAATTCTCAGAAGGGAAATATAAACTAAAAAAAGAATACTATAGAAAATTTAGACCTGAAAATATAATATCTGAAATAAAAATTTCCCTAGATGGGGTCAAAAGCAAAATGACTATGACACAGGAAAGAATCAGTGAAATTTAAGCAGATCAATAGAAATTGTCCTGAATAACAAAGAGAAAAAAATGACTCTAAGAAATGAGCAAAGCTTTGGGGACTTTTAGAACATTATAAAATGCTCCAACATTTATACCATTAGAATCCTTTAATGAAAGAAGAAAGAGCTTGTTACACAAAAATATTTGACAGTATCATGCCTGAAAACATCCCATTTTGGTGAAAGACATAAATTTACAGATTTAAGAACCTCAAAACTGCCAACAGGATAGACCAAAAGAAAATCACACCTAGATATATCATAATCAAATTGCTGAAAACCAAAGATAAAGGAAGAGTCTTGAAAGCAGCTAAATTCAAAATGACACCTTGAATATAGGAGAACAATGATTTGAGTGGCTGTGGATTTCTCATTGGAAACCGTGGAGGCCAGAGACAGTGGAACATCTTTAACATTCTAAAAACAAAACAAAACTATCAACCCCAAATCTGAATTCAGTGAATAAATCCTTCAGGAATGAAGGTGAAATAAAGACATTCTCAGATGAAGAAAAACTAAAAGGATTTGTTGTCAGCAAACCTGTTTACATGAGTTGCTAAAGAAAGTTCTTTAGGATGAAGGGAAATGATACCAAAGGGACTGGGTACCTCAGGAATGGAGGAAGAGCAACAGAAATGAAAAAGTATCTGAGTAATTATAATAGACTATGTTTCACCTCTAAAGTTCTTTAAAATACCCATGAGGGTTTTAAGCAAACATTATGACAGTGACTGGGGGTATGTGTGTGTTAATGTATATAGATATAATACATATGACAACTATATCGTAAATGCTGTGGATAAAGGGACCTATATGGTTGTGAGACTCCTCCATTTTACTTGAAGTGGCAAAATGTTAACTCAAAGTAGAACATGAAAAGATATATATGTATTATATATATATGTATATACATACATATACACACAATATAATATATATATTAATCCATAGAGCAAGCATTAAAAAAGATACAAAGAATTATAGCCAAAAAGATAATAGATAAATTAAATACTAAAAAAAATTTAAACAATCCAAAAGTACGCAGGAAGTGGGAAACAGAAGAACAAAAAACAAAGGAAACAAACAGAAAAATAATAAAAGAGTGGATCAAATCCAACCATATCAATAAATACATTAAATATAAATGGCCTAAACACACCATTAAAAAATACACATTAATAGATTAAGAAACAAGGCCTATCAGTATATGCTTTCTACAAGGAATCCACTTTAAGTATGATGACACAGAGATATTACAAATAAAAGAATGGAAAAAAGATATACCATTCAAACACTAAAGAAAGCTGGAGTGGTTATTTTAACACTGGATAAATTCTACCTTAGAACAAGGAAATTTACCAGGGATAAAGAGGACCACTACACATGATAAAAGGTTTAGTTCATCAAGAAGACATAAAAACCCTAAACCTGTATGCTGCTAGCAGTAGAACTCCTCAGTACATAAAGCAAAAACTGATAGAACTAAATGGAGAAAAATAGATAAATCCATAATATAGAGACTTCAACATTACCATCTCTATAGCTGATAGAACAAGTAGATAAAAAAGCAACAAAGATACAGAAAATCTGAGTAACACTATCAATGAATATGTCCTAGTGGGCAGTTATGGAATACTCTACCTCACAACAGCAAAATATACATTCTTTTTCAAGTGCACATGGAGGCTTCACCAAGATAGACCATATTGTAGGCCAAAACCCAAACCTTAACAAATTTAAAATAATCAAAATCCTGCGAAGTATGTTCTTTGACCATAATGTAGTTAAACTAGAAATTGTTGATAGGAAGATATTGGGGAAAATCCCCAACTATTTAGAAATTAAACAACATATTTCTGAACAGTCCATGGGTCAAAGAAGAAGTCTCAAGGGAAATTAAATATTTTTAACGGAATGAAAATGAAAATATATTAAAATTTGTGGGATGCAGCCAAAAGAGTGCTTACAGAGAAGTATATAGCATTAAATGCTCATATTAGGAAAGAAGAAAGGTCTCATCAATCTGGGCTTCCATCTTAAGAAATGGACCAATTTCTTGAAATAATTCCCAAAACTCATTCAAGAAGAATTGGAGAACCTGAATTTTTCTATTTCTATTATAGATGTGAAATTTGTGGTTAAAAAACCTTCCAAAAAAGAAAATCACAGGCCCAGATGGTTTCACTGCTGAATTCTCTGAAACATTTAAGAGAAAAATAATACCAATTCTGCACAGTCTTTTTCAGAAAATAGAAGAGGCAAGAATACTTCCATATGCACTTAATGAGGCCAGCATTGCTCTCATATGAGGAGATAAAGATATTGCAAGTCAATTACAGACCATATCCCTTATGAACATAGATGTAAAAAAATTCTTAACAATGTATTAGCAAAGTTAATCCAGCAATGCCTAAGGACAGTACATTATGGCCAGGTGAGGATTTCCCAGGAATGCAAGGCTGCTTCAGAATTCAAGCTTCAGTCAACACGTTCCACCATGTTAACAGGATAAAGAAGGAAAACCATGCAAGCATCTTAACACGGGTGGAAGAAGCATTTGACAAAATCCAATCCATTCATGATTAAAAAAAAAAGAAAAACTCTTAGCACACAGGAATGGAAACATCTTCAACCTGAAAGAGGACATCTACAAAAAATTTATAGCTAAGATCATAGTAGTGGTAAAAGACTGTTTTCCACCCAAGATCAAGGACAAGGTAAGGTCTTGTGGCTCTCATCACTCCTGTTCAACACCATCCAGGACGTCCTAGGCAGTGTGCTAAGGCAAAGAAAAGAAATAAATGGCATGTAGATTGCAAAGAAATACATAAAACCAACTCTTATTTGCAGACTACATCATCGTCTGCAAAATCCCTTGGCATCTACAAAAAGCTCCTAGAATTAATAAATGAATTTAGCAAGGTCACTATACAACAATCAGTTATATTTCTGTATTATATCAGTAAAGCAATTGTAAGAAAACATGAACATTTACAATACACCAAAAAAGAGAAAAGGAATATGTTTATATTTAACAAAACATGTGCAAGATTTGTATGCTGAAAACTACAAGTACTGATGAGAGAAATCAAAGAACACCTAAGGAAATGGAAAGATAGATCATGTTTCTGCTTTGGAAGGTTCAGTATAGTTAAGATGTTAATTCTCCTCAAATTGATGTATAGATTCGATGCACTCCCAGTCAAATTCCCAGCAGGATTAAAAAAAAAAAAAAAGAAAAAAGATATCAACCAGATGATTCTAGAATTTATATGGAAAGCCAAGGAAACTTGAATAGCTTAAACAATGGTTAGAGCCAGGGTGCAAACACACCCTGATTACATTCTGGAGAATTCTCCAGAAGGTGAAAAACAAGGGAACTCCTTTGAGTGGTGTACTTTGAATCCTTAGGGATTGTATCAGTTTGCTAGGGCTGCTGTAACAAAGTACCACAAACTGGGTGGCATAGACTACAGGAATGCATTGTTTCACAGCTCTGGAGGCCAAAAGTTTGAGATAAGGTGTCAGCAGGGTTGGTTCCTTCTGGGGGTTGTGAGGGAGGGTCTGTCCTGCGTCTCTTCCCCAGCTTCTGGCATTGCCCATCTTTCCCTACCCTGTAGATTTCTGCCTTCCTCGTCACATGCGTTCTTTCTCCCTGTGTGTCTGTCTTCAAATTTCCCCCTTTTATAAGAACATCAGTCATATTGGATTAGAGCCCACCCTAATGATCTTATCTTTACTAGGTCTTCAGTGACTCTATTTCCTCACAAGATCACATTCTGAGGTCCTGGGGATTAAGGGATTCAACATATGAATTTGTGGGAGACACAAATCAGCCCATAAATAAAATGAGATTTATTTGAAATCTTCGCAGTGATGTATGCACTTGGAAGTGACTAAAAAAATATGAAAATAGCAGGACAGCCAGCAGAAATAAATCCACTTTTCCCTGGAGTATTGTCTGCCTTCCCTGGAGGCTATCTATTTCCTTGTACCAGGATGGAGCTGGTAAAGGGCACTTGGCAATGTCCCTCTTAGCTAGCACATGTCAAGACATGTGCAAAAGTTGTGCCCCTTCTCAAGCATGTTGAGAAAAAGGTCAGTGATGGTAATGTTTTGTTTTGTTTAATTGCCTTCTTGTCTGGACCCTTGCTTTTTTCCTAAAGGCGACTGGGAACAGGGGCTGAGTTTGGTAAGTCACCACTATCTCCAGCTGTTCTCATGGGAGAGAATTAACTTATTACTATTAGGAGTAACTAATAAGAACAGCAAATATCTGCCATCCCAGAAGTTCCTTGGGTACCAAATTGCTATACATTACAGCATGAACATGGGTGACAGGTGTAGAATACATTGTGGGATATTAAAAATACCAGCTCCTGGAGACTTGCTATTGGTAAAGGGCTGACAGCATTTAAAAATTGTATTTAAGGGACGGATCATTCCATTTTGCTCATTCTGAGAGTAGGACATGGTGGGACAGATATCCTGGCATATCAAAAGCCCAGATGGAACAATCATGCCCACCCATGCCCTGGGACTCTTTCAAGGGATGCTAAGACCCCCATCCTTCCTCTGAAGAAAAGCCCGCTGACAGGTGTGGCTGCAGAGGGCTCACACTCCACGGCACTTGTCTTTTTATTTATTATTTGTCTATAGAAATACCACACTAAGAAATGAAGAAAGGAGGGAAGTGAATAACAGTGTCCCATCACTCAAAGACAACCCTTTGCTGGGATTTTAATGCATTTCTTCACAGTTTTTTCTGTGTTTATTTGGTTGTGAATAAATTATAACAGCACATTTTATGCAATACACTCTTTGTAAATATTTTAATCACTGCATAATTGTCTTACGGATGTGCTAATAACATTGGCTTAACTGGGATCCGGCTCCTGGAGATTGGGTGTGTGCTCAACATTTTTGCCGTTCTTACTGACATTTTTCAAAAAAGAAGCACACCCCTCTGTGACCCCAAGCTAGGTGGTATGGTCTTGTGTGACAGTGTTGGATGTCAGCCTGGTTTCTGAAGATTAATTTATTAACTCTTGTAGAATTCTGAAGATTAATTAATTTCAGAGCTCGTGGTTGTCTGTGACCTTGCAGCAAGATCCTTATTCAAGGACTCTTGTCTGGGATGTTTGAGCTGATTGTACAGGTGTACTCCAGGACTGTTTAAACCCATATTGTGTGTAGTCAAAGCAACTGTGTTATATTTGGAAGGAAAAAAAGAATATTATCTTTACAACATGGGAGACCCAACTGGGAACAAGATTGGGGGCAGTGACAGTTTGGCTGAGTCCATAGCTCATTTGTAAGATAGTGTTTTAACCCAGCCTGTGTTGTGGGCCCTGCATCACTATGTTTCATCTTGGTCTGCTGTCTTTCAGCTCTTCTAAGAGCTGGCTAATGCTGTTTCCTCTTACAGAAGAAAAATGTGGCTTAGAATAAGGACAGTGGAACCCTTTATTGTTGACAATGAGCCTTTATTTCCCACGTCTCATGAGGATGTTCCAGGAGGAGAGTGGTGAGCACCAAGGCAGGGGCTGCATTTTTATTGATTCATGAGCCGTTCTAGAATTAACTGAGTATGGACACAGGGCCTCATTTCCTTGGATGCATAGCAGATAATCGTGCTTCTCCTGAACATTTGAATTGCTTTCCAGGTGGTCTTTTCTGAAGGATTTATCTTTAATATGATTAGTCAGAAGCAGAGGACCTCCTGGGAATGTAAATTGGTGCAGCCACTATGGAAAACAGTATGGAGAGTCCTCAAAAAATTAAAAATAGAGTTGCCATATGATCCTGCAATCCCAATACTGCATATATATCCAGAGAGAAAACTCTAATTTGAAAAGATACCTGCACCCCAATGTTCATAGCAGCACTGTTTACAACAGCCAAGACATGGAAGCAACCTAAGTGTCCATCAACAGAGGAATGGATAAAGAAGATGTGGTAGATATATACAGTGGAATATTACTCAGCCATAAAAAGGAATGAAATAGTGCCATTTGCAGCAACATGGTTGGACCTAGAGATTATCATGCTAAGTGAAATAAATAAACCAGACAGAGAAAGGCAGCTATCATATGACATCACTTATATGTGGAATCTAAAATATGACACAAATGAACTTATCCAAGAAACAGAGACAGACTCACAGACATAGAGAACAGACTTGTGGTTGCCAAGAGAGAGCGGGTATGGGCGAGAGATGGATTGGGAGTTTGGGATTAACAGAGGTAAACCATCATATATAGGATGGATAAACAACAAGGTCCTACTGTATAGCACAGGGAACTATATTCAATATCCTGTGATAAACCATAATGGAAAAGAATATAAAAAAGAATGTATATATGTGTATAATGAGTCACTTTGCTGTACACCAGAAATTAACACATTGTATATCAACTATACTTGAATAAAATTTAAAAAGAAATATATATAAAGAAGCAGAGGCCCTCAATATGTTTGCCTACATCCCCCCACTGTCGGGGTGGTGAATGCTCTTCTGGCCACACCCCTCCTGGGCCTTTTCTGAGGACCTGGACCTTGGATTGGATTGAAAAAAAAGTTTTAAAGGGTCCTGGGTAAAAGCCCTGGAGTGAGGAAAATGGTGTAGAGCATATCCTTAGGGAAACATCAAGACATTATTTATTACACAGAAATAAAACACAGTTTGTGTGTTCAATAGGGGAAGAGTTAGGTAATGTCCATGGGGCCAGGAAATATCATGTAGCCATTAAATAATACTTAATAGAGAGTTTCTACTGGATTCTCTCCCTTCAAATGTCATTTAAAATGTTCCTCAACTCCCTGTATGTAGTAGGAAAAAAAAAGTGTTCTTGGAAGTGAGGCCAGTGTGGGTTACTCTCTTATTTAACCCACTTCAAGCCTTGCAGGCAGGGCCATCATTTCCAGTTTCCCAGGAGGGGAAGGCCATTCATCCATTAAATATCTTGCCAAAGGCCTGACAGTAAGTGGAGGTCTGAATTTAAACAAGGACTTTCTGTCTTCATCTTTAATAGGAGGCTCTTTCTCTTACACCAAAAGTGCCCCTGTAGGTTTGATGTAATTCTGCAGACCCTTCAAAGACGCGGCTGCCCTCCTGGGAGGCCACCGCGGGTCCTTCCATTTGTATCCACGGAAGACAGAACTGTTTGCACCATCAAACTCTGGAAAAGCCAACAACAGCATTGTATTTAATGGGGAAAACTTTTAAAAAACTAGATCATTCACAGGGGCCTGCTAAGCCCTATTGGAGCCTGAGGCAAAAAGAAAAAAATCAGTCATACCGATCTTTATTTAAAATTTTGATATTTTGTTCATTGTGGATTTTTTTTCCATTAAATTTTGATTTTTTTAAAGTATTCCATTAAAGTCATATCTGTTTTGATTCCTGAGTTTTTTTGGCGCCCTGTTAAATTTTGCACCCGAGGCGAGTGCCATGCCTGCCTTACCCTGGACCAGCCCTGGTTAATAAGTAAAGGCATTTTCATTACAATTGGGAATAAGTCAGGGATGCCTCAGCACCACTGTCATGTAACTGTGGAAGGGCAGTGCAGTCAGACAAAATGCTGGAAAAGAGAATAAAATTATCAACTAAAACTATTGGAATTTAAAAATGGGCTTATAATACAAAAGCAGTAGGGATTTTTTTTCTATGTACCAACAATAGTCAGATATATATGATAGGAGAGAATATCCATTCCCCATGGCTACAAAAACTAATATGTCTTAGAATCAGCTTCCTCTGACATGTCTACAGCTATGAAGAAACCCACAGTGCTGTTGACATTTAAGACTTGGATAAATGGGGAGATATTTCTTGAGTGAAAAGACCCAATGTTGTGTGTATAAAATTTCATCATTGTTGGACAGTAGAAAATACAGTGGGAGATGATTTTGCAGCGAGCTGGCAGCAGTGGCTTGGCCACCTGGATTTTTTTGTTGAGGCGAGAAAAGGAAGGATCCTCTATTTTTTAAGAGTGGACAGAGGTGGGTTGTCCTTGGCCAAATCTGCTTGCTTCAAGGGACAACGTGCATGCCACCTGGAGCCAGAGGAAATGTGTTCTCTCTGACATTGCCTGGGCCTGTGAGCTGCACTCCATCCCCAGCTGCAAGGAGTGCAGATTTCCCATGAGGGGGGCCAAACATCTCGCCTTGAAGCAGGCAAATCTGGCCACTCTCTGGAACCCTTTATATACAGTGGAATATTACTCAGCCATAAAAAGGAATGAAATAGTGCCATTTGCAGCAACATGGTTGGACCTAGAGATTATCATGCTAAGTGAAATAAATAAACCAGACAGAGAAAGGCAGCTATCATATGACATCACTTATATGTGGAATCTAAAATATGACACAAATGAACTTATCCAAGAAACAGAGACAGACTCACAGACATAGAGAACAGACTTGTGGTTGCCAAGAGAGAGCGGGTATGGGCGAGAGATGGATTGGGAGTTTGGGATTAACAGAGGTAAACCATCATATATAGGATGGATAAACAACAAGGTCCTACTGTATAGCACAGGGAACTATATTCAATATCCTGTGATAAACCATAATGGAAAAGAATATAAAAAAGAATGTATATATGTGTATAATGAGTCACTTTGCTGTACACCAGAAATTAACACATTGTATATCAACTATACTTGAATAAAATTTAAAAAGAAATATATATAAAGAAGCAGAGGCCCTCAATATGTTTGCCTACATCCCCCCACTGTCGGGGTGGTGAATGCTCTTCTGGCCACACCCCTCCTGGGCCTTTTCTGAGGACCTGGACCTTGGATTGGATTGAAAAAAAAGTTTTAAAGGGTCCTGGGTAAAAGCCCTGGAGTGAGGAAAATGGTGTAGAGCATATCCTTAGGGAAACATCAAGACATTATTTATTACACAGAAATAAAACACAGTTTGTGTGTTCAATAGGGGAAGAGTTAGGTAATGTCCATGGGGCCAGGAAATATCATGTAGCCATTAAATAATACTTAATAGAGAGTTTCTACTGGATTCTCTCCCTTCAAATGTCATTTAAAATGTTCCTCAACTCCCTGTATGTAGTAGGAAAAAAAAAGTGTTCTTGGAAGTGAGGCCAGTGTGGGTTACTCTCTTATTTAACCCACTTCAAGCCTTGCAGGCAGGGCCATCATTTCCAGTTTCCCAGGAGGGGAAGGCCATTCATCCATTAAATATCTTGCCAAAGGCCTGACAGTAAGTGGAGGTCTGAATTTAAACAAGGACTTTCTGTCTTCATCTTTAATAGGAGGCTCTTTCTCTTACACCAAAAGTGCCCCTGTAGGTTTGATGTAATTCTGCAGACCCTTCAAAGACGCGGCTGCCCTCCTGGGAGGCCACCGCGGGTCCTTCCATTTGTATCCACGGAAGACAGAACTGTTTGCACCATCAAACTCTGGAAAAGCCAACAACAGCATTGTATTTAATGGGGAAAACTTTTAAAAAACTAGATCATTCACAGGGGCCTGCTAAGCCCTATTGGAGCCTGAGGCAAAAAGAAAAAAATCAGTCATACCGATCTTTATTTAAAATTTTGATATTTTGTTCATTGTGGATTTTTTTTCCATTAAATTTTGATTTTTTTAAAGTATTCCATTAAAGTCATATCTGTTTTGATTCCTGAGTTTTTTTGGCGCCCTGTTAAATTTTGCACCCGAGGCGAGTGCCATGCCTGCCTTACCCTGGACCAGCCCTGGTTAATAAGTAAAGGCATTTTCATTACAATTGGGAATAAGTCAGGGATGCCTCAGCACCACTGTCATGTAACTGTGGAAGGGCAGTGCAGTCAGACAAAATGCTGGAAAAGAGAATAAAATTATCAACTAAAACTATTGGAATTTAAAAATGGGCTTATAATACAAAAGCAGTAGGGATTTTTTTTCTATGTACCAACAATAGTCAGATATATATGATAGGAGAGAATATCCATTCCCCATGGCTACAAAAACTAATATGTCTTAGAATCAGCTTCCTCTGACATGTCTACAGCTATGAAGAAACCCACAGTGCTGTTGACATTTAAGACTTGGATAAATGGGGAGATATTTCTTGAGTGAAAAGACCCAATGTTGTGTGTATAAAATTTCATCATTGTTGGACAGTAGAAAATACAGTGGGAGATGATTTTGCAGCGAGCTGGCAGCAGTGGCTTGGCCACCTGGATTTTTTTGTTGAGGCGAGAAAAGGAAGGATCCTCTATTTTTTAAGAGTGGACAGAGGTGGGTTGTCCTTGGCCAAATCTGCTTGCTTCAAGGGACAACGTGCATGCCACCTGGAGCCAGAGGAAATGTGTTCTCTCTGACATTGCCTGGGCCTGTGAGCTGCACTCCATCCCCAGCTGCAAGGAGTGCAGATTTCCCATGAGGGGGGCCAAACATCTCGCCTTGAAGCAGGCAAATCTGGCCACTCTCTGGAACCCTTTATGATCTTGAAATATTTAGCCCATCTGAAAAGCATACACGCGGAAGGTAGGGAGCAGCTTAGTTTCCTCCCAAACGATCGCCCCAGTGGTTTTCAAATTTTGTACACATTAAAAACCTGGATGCCGGGTCACGGCTCTACCAGTGAACTTGGAATGTCAGGCGTGAGTACCCGTAAAATTCCCCAGGTGGTTCCAGTGTGCAGCCCAAGTATCCCAATACCCCTCACCAAATAGACTGTTCTTTTCCACATGCCTTAGGGTGACCAGCCATCCTGGTTTTAGCACTGAAAGTGCTGTGTCCTCAGAAACTGTGTTCAGTCCCAGCAAACCGGGATGGCTGGTCACCCTACATGGTAGAGACTACATTCCTACGTGAACGTATGTCTGTTTCTGGACTTTCTCATCTATACCATTTCTGTCTGTCCGGCAACACTACCATGCCATTTTAATTACCATGACTTTATAGTTAAATGCTTGATAAGGCAAGTTCTCCTCACAGTCTCATTTTTTAGATCTTTCCCAGCTATTTTCACAAGTTTGTTCTTCTAAATGAACATAAGAATTACTAGGTCAAGGTTTCCCCAGTATTCCACTGAGATTTTGCCTGGGACAGCCTTAAATTATAGATTATTTTGGACAAAACTCTAACTCGAAAAGATACATGCACCCCTATGTTCATAGCAGCACTGTGCACAATAGCCAAGACATGGAAACAACCTAAATGTCCATTGACAGAGGAATAGATAAAGAAGGTGTGGTACGTATATACAATGGAATATTACTCAGCCATAAAAAAACAATGAAATAATGCCATTTGCAGCAACATGGATGGACATAGATATTATCATACTAAGTGAAGTAAGTCAGAAAGAGAAAGACAAATACCATATGATATCACATATGTGGAATCTAAAATATGACACAAATGAACTTACCTATGAAACAAAAACAGACTCACGGACATAGAGAAGAGATTTGTGGTTGCCAAGGGGGAGGGGGGTGGGGGAGGGATGGATTGGGAGTTTGGGATTAGCAGATGCAAACCATTATATATAGAATGGATAAACAAGGTCCTGCTGTTGAATATAGCACAGGGAACTATAGTTGATATCCTGTGATGAACCATAATGGTAAAGAAAATGATAAAGAATGTGTGTGCATGTGTGTATATATATGTATGTCACGCACACATATATACATATATATGTATAAAACTGAATCACTTTGCTGTATAACAAAGATTAACACAACATTGTAACTCAACTATACTTCAATAAAATAAATTTAAAAATTATAGATCACTTGGGTAACATTAATAGGATCAGGATCTGCTCTATGTTACCATATACTTTAGTCCTTGAGTCTTAAATTGGCCAGTAGGGTGTTGTATATAGGTGTGGGCATACACATCTAGGTGTGTGTAAGATGTTGTCCCCCCCAGATGACATAGAATTCAAAGTTAAGATAGTAAGAGATACTGTGTACCTTGGTTTATCCTTTGACAAGGATGTGAATACCTACAGTGTGCATGGCCTGGTGTCAGACCCTGGGGAGCTACAGAGATGCTACAGAGATGGTGCCCCACCCTCTGCAAAGAAAAGGGACCCGTGTGCTCCTGTGCAAGTAACCACTAGCCCCATTGGCCCTCCATCATCCTGGCTTCCGAGGCATAGGGATCTGGTCACACCTTAGCCATCGCATTCCATACACACTTTAGGGACCATTTTGAGGAAGGCTTTTCCTGGAGATTGTGTCCAAAAGAGTGTTTGCCAAGTGCCTTGTATCATTCCTACAGCAGGTGGCACGTCTGTTGCGGTTGGCTGTACTTTGTGAATGTGGGAAATCTGCTCTACAACAATGCTTGGTACCTTGGTGCATCCTCTCTGATCAGCTGTATTTTAGGGAACACTGGACACCTTGCTGTCTACCAGGAACAGATCTCTGGAATGGGCCCGTCAGTTTCAGGGTTTGGGGATGGGGTGACTCGGGAGGACGCTCAGACCCTGCAGGGTCCATCTTAGTGACGGTTTTCCTGGTGTGGGACGGCTTTCAGACGTGTGGGCTGCTCTGGGGAAGTGATGTGGATCTTTTAGCGTCTAGCGATGCTGTGGAGACATGGCCGCTTGTGAGCCTCTCACTTCTCTAGAGGACGGGAAGGGTGTTTCCATTGGTCTCCATTCCTCCAGCCGCCCGTCCCCCAGTGTCTTCTGAAGGGGCGGAAAGAGAAATCCTGTGTCATGTGCCTGCTGAAAATTGCCCAATGACGCTGCGTGGTTTGTGGGATAAAATGCAGGGTCCTGGACAGTGGGGTACAGGACACTCCCAGTTTGGGCTTTGCGGTGCCTGGTGGTGCCGTGACCCAGATCCCGTAAGCAGCAGCCGTGTCCTTTGCACCCTCCCGGGTGTCCCCCTTCTCCTGGTGGTCCTCCCTCTGGTGTCCCCCTTCCTGGGCCCCCACCCCATCGAGCCTGTGAGGCTCAGGCTCACGTCCAGTGTCTCTCTGTGGCACTCGGCCTGGATGGCTCCTGGCAAATCCGGTCAGTGCTGTCGTTTGGAGTAAGGAGGAAGCAGAGGCTTGTGTGTGTGCCTGGGAGTGGGGGACGAGCTCGAGGGGGGTGGGGGGACTTGAGATGGGCTTCGAGGGGCAGCAGATTTCAACTTGGAAGGGGTAGGGCACCTCCTCATTGGCTTCATCTTGTCTTTGGAATGAAAGCTTCTCTTTTTCTTTTTGAGAGCAAATAACCTGATCTTATGACCATTTGTCTTGGTCACTTGGGCTCCTCAATCAGTGAGCATCTTCACAAAGTCATGAGTGAGACGGCCAACAGGCACATGAAAAGATGCTCAACATCACTAATCATTAGAGAAATGCAAATCAAAACCACAGTGAGGTACCACCTGACACCATTCAGAATGGCCATCATTAAAAAGTCCACAAACAATAAATGCTGGAGAGGGTGTGGAGAAAAGGGAACCCTCTACACTGCTGGTGGGAATGTAAATTGGTGCAGCCACTATGGAGAACAGTACGGAGGTTCCTTAAAAAACTAAAAATAGAGCTACCATATGACTCAGCAATCCCACTACTGGGCATATACCCTGAGAAAACCATAATTCAAAAAGACACATGCACCGCAGTGTTCATTGCAGCACTATTTACAATAGCCAGGTCATGGAAGCAACCCAAATGCCCATCAACAGACGAATGGATAAAGAAGATGTGGTACATATATACAATGGAACATTATTCAGCCATAAGAAAGAATGAAATAATGCCATTTGCAGCAAGATGGATGGACCTAGAGATTATCATACCAAGTGAAGTAAGTCAGAGAAAGACAAATATCATATGATATCACCTATATGTGGTATCTAAAAAAAATGATATAAATGAACTTATTTACAAAACGAAAACAGACAGACAGACATAGAAAAGAAACTAATGATTATCAAAGGGGAAAGGGTGGGGGAGGGATAAATTAGGAGTTTGGGATTAAAAGATACACACTACTTTATATAAAATAGATAACAAGGATCTACTCTATAGTTCAGGAGACTATATTCAATATCTTGTAATAACCTGTTGTGGAAAAGACTCTGAAAAAGAATATATATGTAAAACTGAATCACTGTGCTGTACACCTGAAAGTAACACAATGTTGTAAATCCACTATACTTCAAATAAAAAGAAAAAGAAAGAGAGGGAAGTCACGAATGAGCGGGGAGTTGGGGGGGAAGCAGTAGGCGTCCTGGGGGTCGTCGGGGTCTCCTGCTCCTCCAGCCCCGGTGTCCTCCTCTCTCTTTGGCAGGTGTGTGCGCCGGTCCTGACACACCAGGCAGCTGGGGTGGGGGCGCCACGTCGTTTGAACAGACTCGCGTTACATCGCTCTGGTGTGAACCGTGCTGGCGGGGCGTGCTTCTCGGGCTCTGACTGTCCTGTCCCCCCTTGCTCCCCACAGTGGCTGCCCCCTGGTGACAATGGCCGCGTGACTGCCTGCCATGGACCACCGGAAGCGTCAGAACACGGCGAGCAGCATGCTGGACCACAGGGCGAGGCCGGGCCTGGAGCCCGAGAGCGAGGATGTGGAGCCGCCCCTGGAGGAGTACGTGCCCAAGGGCCTGGAGCTGGCGGCCCTGCGGCCCGAGAGCCCTGCGCCCGCCGAGCCGGGCGGCCACGACCACAGCCCCGACGGGGACTCCAGCTCCGACTATGTGAACAACACCTCCGAGGAGGAGGACTATGACGAGGGCCTCCCCGAGGAAGAGGAGGGCATCACCTACTACATCCGCTACTGCCCTGAGGACGACAGCTACCTGCAGGGCATGGACTGCAACGGGGACGGCTACCTGGCCCACGACGCGCGCCACCTGGAGACGGACGAGTGCCAGGAGGCAGTGGAGGAGTGGACGGACCCGGCGGGCCCACAGCCGCACGGCCACGGGGACCAGGGCAGCCCCGGCTACCGGGACGGCCACCTCCCCACCCCAGAGGTGGAAACCTCTATGCTGGAGGCCCAGGACCAGGAAGAGGGCGTCCACTACTGTCCTGGTGAAGAGGCCTACCAGGACTACTACCCCGCTGAGGCCAACGGGAACGAGGGCAGCGCATCCCCCTACCGCCCGAGGCGCGGGGACGGGGACCTGGAGGACCAGGAGGAGGACATCGACCAGATCGTGGCCGAGATCAAGATGAGCTTTAGCATGAGCAGCATCACCAGTGCCGGCGAGGCCAGCCCCGAGCACACGCCGCCGCGGGCGCCCGAGCCGGGGCCCGGGGACTCCTCGGAGGCCTGCCCACCTGCCGAGGCCAGCCGCGGCCCCAGCAGACACGAGGGCAGGCCCAAGTCCCTGAACCTCCCTCCCGAGGCCAAGCACGCCACAGACCCCCAGAGAAGCTTCAAGACCAAGACCAGGACTCCCGAGGAGAGGCCAAAGTGGCCCCAAGAGCAGGTAGGACTCTGGCTGTCCCCAGGGAAGGGGATGGAGGGGCCCGGAGAGCACAGGTGCTGCTGTAACCTGTAGATCAGAATGCGTGCCTCGCTCTCCATTCCCTCAGTTATGTGTGGATGGCCCAGCCACTCGTGTTCACCCATCAGGTGCCTTAGTAAATGTCAAGAAAATCTGGTGGAAGGCTGATTGGCAGCCAGGGCTCCCAGGAGACACCGCAGCCCACCCAGAAGAGGTTGAGTCTTAGTCTGCTTGCCCTGGATCTGCTCACATGGGGGTGGTCCCTGTGACGGTTGCCCCTCACCAGGGGGTTTCTTCAGGCTGGCCGGACATCCGCAAGGATGCGGGGCTACTGGCGAGTGCAGGCCGCTGCAGCTGGTGGTTGGGGGCAGCCTAGCGTCGAGGGGCAGCGACCTGAGTGCATTTCACTGGGGATGGTTGTATCGGGTGACACTTCTCTGAAAGCCCGGGGGCCTTGGCACGATGGGCGATTAGCTGTAAATAACCGTTTTGCAAATGATTATTTGAAGGTTTGACAAAGTCTTGGAGAAGAGATGTATGCTAATGAGGCCAGTGGGTTTAAGCGTAACTATTTTCTTTTAATTATAGCAAAGTAAGTGTGTATTCTAATGAACCCTTTTGACAAGCTGCCTTTCAAAAAAACCTTATGTGTATATAAAAAGAAGATGTGAATATTAGACGCATGTAAAGGAACTTCTATTTAGCTAAATCTGTGGACAAATGAGAATGAACTGCTTTCATATTTTTTAAAGGCTTCGTTAATATTATTTTTTTCCCAGAAGAGTTCATGCACTTGAAAAGTATAGATAGTGAGAGCTCGTGTTTGGGCAACAAGTCCTATTGACTCACTGTAGGTTTCTGGAACTTCCCTTTGATGCCTTTTGTTTTTTTTTAAAGATCGTTAAGCATAAATTGACTTCACTTTCAGGGTGTTCTTGTCATTTGAGGCTGTTCTGTGTGTGCTGGGGGCTTTGGGGTGTAAAGAAACTGCTGTGTGCTAGCGGATGTGGAGGGAGCCCCCCAGTAATAGCGGCGGCTCTGGGGTCAAGGTCTGGGCTTTAGGGAATAGTACTGCTGTCCTTCTGCAGTCCTGGCAGGGCTGGACTCACCACCCAGCAGTGGCGATGGTGCCACGGGTCGATGTGGACCACGCAAGGCAGATGACGTGCTGAGCCTCACCAGGACAAGTGATGCCTGGACAAAGTTCTAGTCAAGAGAAATGATCTCTAGGGCATATGGTGGGGAGTGGACAAGACCTGATGTTGGGCTTTACTTAAACCACACACCAGTTTGAGTGAAAATGCAGCCCTTTGGGTTGGAGGGCTGGGGGTGGATGAGGGTGGAGGTGGGGGCCCAGAGGAGGTCTGTTCTTCAGACGTGGCATTGGGTGGAAGGACAGGTACCTTTTCTCCCCAAATAGAGTGTTTCCTTGAAACACATGCTCTCTTCCAAGACCCCGGAAAGGCTCATGTATGCTGGTTTATTATTGCCTAGCTTTTCTGGCTTTATTCACTCATTCATTCACAAGTTAATTCCATCAAGGGGAGAGGCTGGCAATTCCCAGCTCAGGGTGGACAAGGGCCCCCGAAGAACCTGGCCTCCTTTTGAGGGCTCTGCCCTGGCTGGGTCGTCACGTCTTGTAGACCCGAATGGCCCATCCAGCTGAAGAACACTGAAATTTGTTCAAGTAGACCCGCTGGTGATAGGAACCCTCTTGAAAGCAAGATATGTGTGTGTGTGTGTGTGTGTGTGTGTGTGTGTGTGTGTGTGTGTGTCTTTGTGTGTGTGTGTGTGTGTCTGTGTGTAAAGAAGGAAGTTCCCTGGGAAGTTTGGCAATTCCTTGCTTCAGACCACAGCCTGCCTTTCTAAAGGGAACCCCCTTCTACCCTGGGAATATCCAGGCCATGTGACCAGCAAAATCCTGGCCCCCAACAGGTGCACCGGGTGCTCCTGAGTCCCACGCCAGTCCCCCCAGTACTGTGCACACAGTGAAGGCTGTGGTGGAAATCACCTGAGGGAGAAACGGGCAGCATCAGCCACCTCGGTGCTTAGACTGTTGGTTTGTAAAGCATGGGCCACGGCCCAGGACTGCCAGTGCCAAGCCGGCATTTTGTTTTGTTTTTTTAATTAGTTTTTATTGGAGTATAATTGATTTACAATGTTGTGTTAGTTTCTGATGTACAGCAAAGTGAATCAGTTATACGTATACATATATCCACTCTCTTTTAGATTATTTTCCCATACAGGTCATTACAGAGTATTGAGTAGAGTTCCCTGTGCTATACAGTAGGTCCTTATTAGTTAAGGCTGCATTTTAGCAAGATGCCACATGCAGTTTGAGAAGCAAGTCTTGGAGGACTCCTGTTGGAGGAGAAATACATAGATAGCATCCCTCCTTTCTTCCCCTCATTTCAGAGCTCAAAAAGTTATGTCCTGGGTGCTTCTAAGAGTGCTGAATAGCACTTCACTCAGTCGCTGTATGGACAACAATATTACAATAGAATTAGAAATGGGACTGTGGTTCCCACCTTCTCAGACTCTGGCACTGAGCATAAACAATGTCTGTAGCTGCCATCGTGGCCCCACGTGCGGTTCTGCCATCCCACTTTTAAAATCTGACATGTTGTAAATGTCGCTCCGTGTTGTCATATCATTTTCATGATCCTTTTTTGCCAGCCTTTGAAGTTCAGGCAATGGGCCATCTAATTGATTTGTCTGTACATACCCTGCCGTGGAGCGTGCAGGTTGCGGATGGCATTTTCTTTTATATACGAGACTATACAGACCTCTTTGTATGAGGGAGGCAGGTTTTCCTCCTTTGGATTTATTACTTGAGGATAAATTCCCAGGCTATGCATGAATGCTGACCCCATGATCCTCTTGTCTGATACTTTTTTTTTCTTCTATGAATGGTTGGTGCCTTTCATCTTTTGGGGTCTCGATGCTTTTCCATTTCCTAGCAGCACTTTATGCATGTACCACAGATGTTATTTTTTGCTGCAGATGTTTTTCTTTAGCCTCTTTTCTTTTGAAAAGGCTCCAGTTTGCAGTTAGAGCTGCCCCCATGCAGCTCTGAGGAGACTGAGAGGTCTGCACAGGGGCACGCAGGTCTGGAGAACCTGAAGGAGGTGGACTTGGCGTTGCGGGAAGCTAGGGTGTGATTGTGGGGAACAGAGGAGACCCGCATGTGAGTGTTTTTACAGGAAAAAAGTTTTTTCAAATCAATGAAAGTTTATTGAGGACAGTTTGGAAAATAGAGGCAAAAAATATTTTGCCCTGTGACATTGTAGAATTCCAGCATTGAGTTTTCATTTTGTAGTAACCTACATGGGGAAAGAATCTGAAAAGGAATATATCTATAACTCAAGTGACTTTGCTGTACACCTGAAATAACACAACATGGTAAATCAACTATACTTCAATAAAAAATAAATTAATTAAAAAACAAAACAAAAAGTTTTCAAATCAAAGAGACAAGTTGCCTCTCAGGATTTCCCCGAAGCATCTGCTTAGAGGTGTTCCGTAAACAAGGTGTGCCTGATCCTTATTATTCATGGATTCCATATTTGTGAATTTGCGTACTCACTAGAATTTATCTGTAACCTTAAAAATCTATACCCATGGCACTTATGCAGTCCTTTTCGGACATGCACAGACAGGCAAAAAAATTGGGTCATTCAACACGCCCGTTCCCAGCTAAGTTTGAACAAGGAGACGCCCTGCCTTCTTTCAGCTCGTACTATGAAAAAGTGTCCTTTTTGTGATCCTTTTAGTGCCGTGTCTTTTGCATTTGTGTGCTTGTTGCTGGTGATAGAATGACCCCCAGGTGCAGTGCGGAAGTGCTGTCTAGTGTTCCTAAGCGCAAGAAGGCTGAGACGTGCCTTTTGGAGAAAAACACGTGTGTTAGGCGTTTCATTCAGGTGTGGTGTGTGTGTGTGTGTGTGTGTGTGTGTGTGTGTGTGTCTTTGTGTGTGTGTGTGTGTGTCTGTGTGTAAAGAAGGAAGTTCCCTGGGAAGTTTGGCAATTCCTTGCTTCAGACCACAGCCTGCCTTTCTAAAGGGAACCCCCTTCTACCCTGGGAATATCCAGGCCATGTGGCCAGCAAAATCCTGGCCCCCAACAGGTGCACCGGGTGCTCCTGAGTCCCACGCTAGCCCCCCCAGTACTGTGCACACAGTGAAGGCTGTGCTGGAAATCACCTGAAGGAGAAACGGGCAGCATCAGCCACCTCGGTGCTTAGACTGTTGGTTTGTAAAGCATGGGCCACGGCCCAGGACTGCCAGTGCCAAGCCGGCATTTTGTTTTGTTTTTTTAATTAGTTTTTATTGGAGTATAATTGATTTACAATGTTGTGTTAGTTTCTGATGTACAGCAAAGTGAATCAGTTATACGTATACATATATCCACTCTCTTTTAGATTATTTTCCCATACAGGTCATTACAGAGTATTGAGTAGAGTTCCCTGTGCTATACAGTAGGTCCTTATTAGTTAAGGCTGCATTTTAGCAAGATGCCACATGCAGTTTGAGAAGCAAGTCTTGGAGGACTCCTGTTGGAGGAGAAATACATAGATAGCATCCCTCCTTTCTTCCCCTCATTTCAGAGCTCAGAAAGTTATATCCTGGGTGCTTCTAAGAGTGCTGAATAGCACTTCACTCAGTCGCTGTATGGACAACAATATTACAATAGAATTAGAAATGGGACTGTGGTTCCCACCTTCTCAGACTCTGGCACTGAGCATAAACAATGTCTGTAGCTGCCATCGTGGCCCCACGTGCGGTTCTGCCATCCCACTTTTAAAATCTGACATGTTGTAAATGTCGCTCCGTGTTGTCATATCATTTTCATGATCCTTTTTTGCCAGCCTTTGAAGTTCAGGCAATGGGCCATCTAATTGATTTGTCTGTACATACCCTGCCGTGGAGCGTGCAGGTTGCGGATGGCATTTTCTTTTATATACGAGACTATACAGACCTCTTTGTATGAGGGAGGCAGGTTTTCCTCCTTTGGATTTATTACTTGAGGATAAATTCCCAGGCTATGCATGAATGCTGACCCCATGATCCTCTTGTCTGATACTTTTTTTTTCTTCTATGAATGGTTGGTGCCTTTCATCTTTTGGGGTCTCGATGCTTTTCCATTTCCTAGCAGCACTTTATGCATGTACCACAGATGTTATTTTTTGCTGCAGATGTTTTTCTTTAGCCTCTTTTCTTTTGAAAAGGCTCCAGTTTGCAGTTAGAGCTGCCCCCATGCAGCTCTGAGGAGACTGAGAGGTCTGCACAGGGGCACGCAGGTCTGGAGAACCTGAAGGAGGTGGACTTGGCGTTGCGGGAAGCTAGGGTGTGATTGTGGGGAACAGAGGAGACCCGCATGTGAGTGTTTTTACAGGAAAAAAGTTTTTTCAAATCAATGAAAGTTTATTGAGGACAGTTTGGAAAATAGAGGCAAAAAATATTTTGCCCTGTGACATTGTAGAATTCCAGCATTGAGTTTTCATTTTGTAGTAACCTACATGGGGAAAGAATCTGAAAAGGAATATATCTATAACTCAAGTGACTTTGCTGTACACCTGAAATAACACAACATGGTAAATCAACTATACTTCAATAAAAAATAAATTAATTAAAAAACAAAACAAAAAGTTTTCAAATCAAAGAGACAAGTTGCCTCTCAGGATTTCCCCGAAGCATCTGCTTAGAGGTGTTCCGTAAACAAGGTGTGCCTGATCCTTATTATTCATGGATTCCATATTTGTGAATTTGCGTACTCACTAGAATTTATCTGTAACCTTAAAAATCTATACCCATGGCACTTATGCAGTCCTTTTCGGACATGCACAGACAGGCAAAAAAATTGGGTCATTCAACACGCCCGTTCCCAGCTAAGTTTGAACAAGGAGACGCCCTGCCTTCTTTCAGCTCGTACTATGAAAAAGTGTCCTTTTTGTGATCCTTTTAGTGCCGTGTCTTTTGCATTTGTGTGCTTGTTGCTGGTGATAGAATGACCCCCAGGTGCAGTGCGGAAGTGCTGTCTAGTGTTCCTAAGCGCAAGAAGGCTGAGACGTGCCTTTTGGAGAAAAACACGTGTGTTAGGCGTTTCATTCAGGTGTGAATGACGGAGCTGTTGGCCGTGAGTTCAGTGTTAACAAATAACAACATGGTACGTTCAGAGAAAGGAAGAAGAATTTGCCGATCTGTACCTGGGGCTGCTCCACGGAGTGCTGGAGTAACATCTACAGTGTGTGAGGGAGTGATGGAAAAGTGGCTAACTTTGTGGATTTGTGAGATGACCACCCATTAAAAAACATCTTGGGCTTCCCTGGTGGCGCAGTGGTTGAGAGTCCGCCTGCCGATGCAGGGGACACGGGTTCGTGCCCCGGTCCGGGAAGATCCCA
>NC_041224.1:37271309-37321392 GCF_002837175.3 Physeter macrocephalus | reverse complement strand
CCGCAATGGGAGAGGCCACAACAGTGAGAGGCCCGCGTACCGCAAAAAACAAAAAAAAAAAACAAAAAACAAAAAAACATCTTGTTATAAGGCTGAAAACCCTAACCCTGACCCTAGCCAATGAAATTGACAGTCTTGTTATCCCGGGTCAGGAAAATGTGAAACTCTTCTCAGCTAGTGTTTTATTATATATACTGGATATAATTAATTATTTGTGAGTAATACATGGTAAATAAGGTGTCTTTCAATAGAAACATACATAGAACAAGGTCACGTATGGATCGGTTGATGAAATGTGGGGACCAGAAGCTCAGGGGAACCTCACCCTGTATTTCCCCTGGGAACGGTGGTCCAGGATCCCCTCATTCAGGGTTCACGGCAACTTTATCGAACATAACAGCCGCGAGCAAGGAGAGCTGACTGTATCGGGTTGGCGGATGACGTTGAGAAGCTCTGCTGCAAAGCCTTCCCCTTCCTAGAGATCCCCTCCGTGCTTGCATGGGTGCCGCCTTCATCCCAGACTCCCAGCGACGAGGACACCCCAGCCCTGCTCGGCCCGCCTCTCCCGAACGCTCTGGAGCCTCAAGCCCTTTTCTCTCCCTGCAGGAACACACCAACCGAAGATGCATATCCTCGGGGCAGAGGGCCAGACCATGTGACATCCTAAGACCTGTCCCCGTATGGCTCAGTCCCAGGATGGTCACCATCAACCCACAGTGGTGGGAAAGCTGTCACCTCTGTCACCTGTGGGACCCGTGGCTTCTGAGGATTTAATGTTTCTTGTTTTGCCATTTGTGGAAAATCCCTGAGTGACGGTGGAGGTGACGCCGGTGTGGGTAGTGACTGCCAACACCATGCTAGGGCTTTATGTGTATGATCTCAGTGAATCTTAGAGCAACCGGAAGAGGCAGGGACTAGGGTTATTCCCATTTTACAGATGAGGCCTTTGAGACCTGTGTGGGGTCAGTACCGCATCCTTGGTTACACAGTATGAGGACTGAACAGTTTGTTAGGGCAAGGCTCGTACCTGTGACCCTGGGCGGCTCTAGAAGAGGTGATGCCGAGCTCAGCGAGGGGGTGAGTGTGGGTGAGTTTCCTCTGCCCTGTCGTCTGTTTACTCGTTATCAGTTATCACGAGACCTGATGGGCTCTATTGTTCGCGGCGAGTGTGTCCTGGCACCAGCAAGTTGACCGGCAGACACCAGACCTCCGGCCTGTAAAACTGTTGCAACGTCCTGACCTCATGAGGGCTCAGGCCATAGATCAAATCAATCAAGTAGAGATTATTCATGGGGCATTTTTCTTAATTTTATTGAGCTTTGGTGGCATGAAATATTGATTTTTTTTTTTTTTACATACAGCAATTAAAGGATGCATGAGTTGGGTCCAGCCAGATGCATATTGAATATCCAGATAGAATGGCCATTTCTGCACCTGCCAGGGTGGTCCTCTGCCCTTTGGCAGCAAGGCCGGGAGAGTGGAGGGAGGACCCCACCCGGGCTGGTGTCACAGCTTAGGGGGACCGGGCGAGTCCTCAGTGCGCCTCCTGTGAAGAGGGGTGCCCCCCATGCTCCTGGGGGCACGGTAAGAGCATGTTTGTCCAGCACCAAAGATCGTGGTTCCGTGGGTCTTTGGGGTGCCTGGGGTGACAGGCTCTTGTGGTCCCTGCTGTGCGTCTGTGTTTGGCAAGGACTCGCTTGTGACAGCTGTTGTGAGATCAGGTCCTCCAGAAACACCTGCTCTGTGCCCGAACTTCTTTCAGAGACTCTCCATCCTCTGGGCCTTGTAGATTCCTAGGGCTGCAGCCTTCCCTGGCCCTCCATGCCCCTGTGGGCTGGGTACACATCAGGGCTTCAGTGATCATAGAGTTGGAGGCTTCAGATTTATGTGGCCACCATGTGGAGCAGCTCCACACGTCTGGAGGGCAAACCAAAGGCGTGTTTTGATTCTTTGGGGTTTTCATGATTTCTGTTTATTATCAGCCCAGCCAGTGCTTTCTAGAAAGAGCCCTCTGACAATAGAAAAAAAGAAAGATCAATACATCGTAGTCAACTTAATACAGCAGTTAGAGGGAAGTGTGATCCAGGGCCCCGAGGCCACATCACACAAACAAGTGTTCAGCGTTGCTCCCTGTGCAGATGCCTTTGCTGTGATTGGCGTTCAGTCAAGACTTGCTTCATGCAGGACCTTTGGAGATAGTGGCAGAAATGCTGGCACCAAGTAGGGAGGGGGAATACTAGGGGCAGGGGCAACTTTGGTCTGCCCTGTGTGGGGGGTGGCACCGTGATGCTCCCTCTGGGCTCACACGTGCCTTGTTCAGCGGCGTATGAAGCAAGCATGAGCATCTGCTTTTTGTAGAGGACCCCCTGGCCCTGAGAGGCCGAGAGAAGAGCATCCCAGGGTCGCTGGTGCCCAGGTGGAAGCAGATGTGCCAGGGGCCCTGGTGCTTGCAACAGTGCCCAGGTGGGAACAGTCTGCCCAGACCTGGCCCCCAGGCCGGACCAAGCTGGAGAAACAGCCCTCGGGCAGGTGCTGAGGACAGGGCTTGGGGGAGGTGGAGGGGGGGAGGGGTGTCCAGGAGCATGGCGGGACAGGGGAAGGTCCTCAACACCCCCGAGGCCTCCGTGGAGCACAGCCCTGCTCCAGTTCTGCAGCCGTCCCCACACCTCTGCCTGCCTGCCCGGGCTTCAGTCCTGGACGTCCCTTTGCTCATGGGGAGGGTGCATGGAAGGGTCCCTGGGCTCCTGTGCCCCTCCCCAGCCTCCTCCCCGCCCAGTGCACCTGCTGTCACTAATTCCCAGGACCAGAAGACGAAATCCAGGCCTCAGCATCCTAAGCCCCTCGCTTGATCTGCCTGAGCTCCCAAACTTGACTTCTTGGAGCCCATTTGCCGAGTCAGCGCAATGCCCTGATTTGATTTTTATGAAGCCTCTTGAGGACCTGTGACTAGAGGTGGCTGTTATTTTCATGGAACCGTTCATCTGGCAGGAATCTGGGATTGCGTCAAGGCTTTTAAAATCTAGTTAAAGCGGGGCGTCTAAAACACTGTCTTTATTGTTTGGGAAAATCATGTAAAGCCCCTCCCCTAACAGTAATCTAGAAAGTTCCTTCCCTGCCCCCCTCCTCCACCCTCGAGAGAGTTGGGGCTAGTGGTTAAGAGCACAGATGGCAGAGCCAGGAAGCTTGGACCTCACTCCGCTGCACCAGCTCCTGGCTCGGGAACGTTCTGGACATGCCGCCTGGGGCTGTGGGAGCAGAGCTGATTGGCTCAGTATCTGGCAATGGATGGTGAGGAGGAGGATGCGGGTCTTACATCTGTGGGAATCTCAGGAGGTGGGGGAGGCAGTCAGGTGAGGCTCTGCATGCAGCTGGGACCGTGCTGGGCCGGGCAGGGAGCAAGATGATGTCCCCATTTTCTGGGGTGACATCAAGGGAGGGACGAAGCCAGCAGGGTGAGGCAGGATGAGAGGAGGCATGGGACTGGCCAGGGACACCGTGGAGATGGGTGGGGCCTGATGGGTGGGGGTGACAGGTGGGGTGGGAGCAGCTCCCCAGGTGCCCTCAGGCTCTCCCCTCTCTGCAGGCCCTCTTCAGGTGCCCCCTCTCCCCACAGGGATTTCTTGGGGGGCGGTTCTCACATCCTCCTGGTGGCATCCTCAGCCCCTTTCTGCTCTGGATTCCCTGATCTGGGGGATCAGGGAATGTGTGTGGCAGCCACACATCTCCAAGGGTGCCTTGATTTTCTCACACTCGATTTTAAATTGAAAATTAACTGAGAACCCCGCTTTCCAGGCAGATGAGCTGGGCTCCAGACCACCGGTCTCTCACTAATTCCAAATGCTATCCCTCCTTTACCCGGGGTTTCTGAACATAATTCCCACACTCCCCATCTCCTGGGCGGGCTGGTGTCTGCGAGCCCTCCCACGCGGTCTGTGTGAATTGCATTTACGATGTGCCAGGCCCTGGGGGTGCAGGGATGAAAGTGACTTAAGCCTGCATCGAGAAGCTCGTTCTAGAGAGAGACAGACACACAGAGACTCACCATCCATCCGGGTGGGGCTGGGTGATCCGCAGAGACCCCGCTGCCCAACCCATGAGTCCCTTGCAGGCTTCCTGGGGACGGGCTTCCGTGTGGGTGATAAGCAGAGAGGTCCCGGGACTTTGAGGGGGGCTTTGGGAAGTCAGCTGACCAGGTGGGCTGAACGTGGAGATCACGGACGTCCTTAGCATGCAGTGGGGTTGGGGGTTGTGATGGGGGCCAGAGCCCTGAAGGAGGACAGGTGGAAGGTGAAGGACTGGATTGAGGATGCTGATGAGAGAGGGACAGAGCAGGGCCATCAGGGGGATGGGGAACTGGGAGGACCCTGAAAATCTCTGGTGGATGGCCAGGGCAGAGGCTCCTGTGTGGGAGCACAGGGGGTGGGTGGGGAGCATCTGTAAGGGCAGGCAGGGAGGGATCTGAGGAGATGCCAGCAGGGAGAGGGTGCCCACCACGTGTGTTGCCGGGATTGCATTGCTTTGACTCGAATTGCACTGCTTTGCCAGTGGTGTGTGTCCAGGGCAGGTTTTGGGGAAGGAGAGAGGTGGGTGGGGGACTGAGGCAGGGCGCTGCCCCACCTGCATCTCCCATCCTCGGGCCCCTGCAGCACCGCCACTGTCCCCCACATGTGCCAGGGGCTCAAGACAATCCCACAAGATCAGTCAGTCACATGACATTCCCCAGGAAGTGCAGGGCTCCATGGGAGAATATATAGTAACAACTTCTGTTCAGGGAGAAAGACCACATTGCTGAGCACGAGATTCGGAGATGGAACAGCATGGTGATGGCAGTCACGGGGTTTGCACCCCAAAGCACTCAGATAGCGGTCAATGCTAATCAGTTACTAAAAAAGACACGGCACTGTGGTAATAGGAGGTTAACCAAGAATAGCTCCCAGCCCTACATCAGATAATACCATGGACAGCTCAGGAAAACTAAGCACAGCTCAGAAAGGCTGAGAAGGGGGTGTGGCACAGGATGGCACTCCAGGGCCTAGCGTGGACTCCAGACCCTGCCAAGACCACAGTCAGCCTTCACGGAAGAGAAGCTGGTCTCTCCACCTGAGACCAAGCCAAGGCCCAGACTACTGGAGCTGAAGGATGCTTGGATCTGGGCTTGTAGAATCTCATTGCCCAGCTGCTCAGGTTGGTTTCAACAGCCAGCAGATGGTCCTCTTAAGAGCTGGCAGTGTGCTGTCCTTGGTGCGGATGCACTGCCGGGTCTGCCCCACGGTTGGCCACCCTGCCCCGCTCTGGGTGCAGTCAGGCCAGCACGTCAGCGAGCCTGTGCTAGACTTTGGCCAAGGGGTTACTTCTCAAGACAGTGCTCGGGGCACCATGTCTGGTAGGAGGGAGGTGGTTGTTCGGGGCATTGCCTGTTTGCCCTGCTTGGTCAATCCTCCTCTTCACTGGCCCTAACAACTTGCAAACGGCCTCTGATTCTGCCTCTGGGACCTATGGGCCCACTCTGACTTCTGGTGCAGCCCTATCCCTCCCCTCACCCTTCCCACTTAGACTTTGGATCTCACGCTTCCCCTCAAAGCAGCCCTTGGTGCCGGCTGGGAGACCTCTGTTCCTGACCTTCACTTCCAGAGCTTCTGGGTCTCTGGCTGTGGAGGGGTATGCACTGACCCAGACTCACCCACCCAAGTGTCTTCCTCAGAAGGGCTCAGACCCAGACCTCCCCACACCCAAGCCAGGTGTCTGGGTACTTCTGCTTCTGCTTTCTTCTCTAGTCATTGAAAATAGATGCTCTTCCTTGCTGTCGTCTATTCCCTTCTACATTCATTCATTCGTTTATTCATTCACGGGGACCCAAGTATATAAAAGATAGCATGCTGGTCACTTTTAGAAATATGAATGTTAATTTCAAGAAAGGAGAGATAGTCTAGCCATTCACCAGTCCTCAAAACCTGCTCCAGACACAAGAGTAGTGGTGGGTCAGGGTGCTTCTTGCTCCATTGGATTTGCAAATCACGGGAGATGTCATGAAGTGGAATTGCTGCCCGAGGTTTTTCTTGCCTAATATCTTATTAATATTTAATCTCCAACCCTCTTTTAAATGCCAAGAAAAATGAAATCAGATGAATTAAACCAAAGGTTTCCAAGTCACCTAAAATATGGGCCGTTTGGCCCATATTCAGAGATCATGGCCCGGTAATTTTTTTTTTTTTTTTTTTTTGGTATGCGGGCCTCTCACTGTTGTGGCCTCTCCCGTTGCGGAGCACAGGCTCCGGACGCGCAGGCTCAGCGGCCGTGGCTCACGGGCCCAGCCGCTCCGCGGCATGTGGGATCTTCCCGGACCGGGGCACGAACCCGTGTGCCCTGCATCGGCAGGCGGACTTTCAACCACTGCGCCACCAGGGAAGCCCATGGCCTGGTCATTTTTACAGTATTTGTGGGAAGATTGATTTCTCTTCTGCACCACAGTTATAATGATCAAGTTCCAAAAAAAGACTTTTACATACAAAGCAATATTGTTCAGCCCTAAATAAAAAAAGGAAATTCTGACACCTACTACGACGGGAATGAACCTTGAGGCCACTATGCTGAGTGAAATTAGCCAGTCAGAAAAAGACAAATCCTGTATGATTCCACCCAAGTGAGGTACCTAGATTAATTAAATCCATAGAGACGGAAGTGGACTGATGGTTGCCAGGATAGGGGTAGGGGGAATGGGGTTTAGTGTTTACAGGGGACAGAGCTTCCGTTGGGGATGATGAA
Organism: Physeter macrocephalus; assembly: GCF_002837175.3. Lineage (NCBI taxonomy): Eukaryota > Metazoa > Chordata > Mammalia > Artiodactyla > Physeteridae > Physeter > Physeter macrocephalus. Next base: position 37,314,630 of record NC_041224.1, on the reverse strand, counting down.
AAGTTCTGTGGCCGGATGGTGGTGATGATTGTACATCAGTGTGAATGAACTTAATGCCACTTAATTGTCCACTTAAAATTGGTTAAAACGATACATTTTATTTTATGTGTATTTGCCACAATAAAAAAAAAAAGAAAGAAAGAAAAGGCTCTTGTCTCATTAACTGGCCTGAGCCAATTTGAATCATCTAAAACTAAGTTGAGCCAGTCTGAGCCGATGAAGGGGCAGAGGAGTGGTGGACACCAGATTATTAATCCTGCCGGGCTTTCACATAGGTCATGCAGACCACTGGGTTATGTAAAACGGTTGAGCTCATACCATGTTAGTATCATTAAAAGAAGAATATGTTGTCAAATGTACTATGAAAATATTCTCTCTCCTCATCCTCAACTTTAATGAAACCAGATGTTCTGTTTTGCATATTCATGACCGATGAGCAGGTAGATTTAATAGAAGCTTACTGGATGGTTGGGATCTCCTTTACACATTAGCTGGTTAAACTTGTTTTTCATATTAGGAGTCGTAGGACTTAGTGTTGGCAGCCATAGGCAGTTCCATTGAGTTGTTTATTTTTTAGGACTAATAGTATTGATTGGAATGGAGAACTCCTTCCTGTATGGTGAGAACAGAGAGCTGGTCTTGGCAGTTCCCTGCTGGGAAGGGCAGTCTCTATAGACAAGTGGGAGTTAAATATGGGAAGTGCCTTGGAGCTGGAATTCGAACACTGACTTAGCATGGTCATCTGGTTTCTTCTGACCTGGGTGCCTTAGTGTCATCCATGTATCTGATGCCACGCTCGCTCTCACAGAACGTGTGTGGGGTGTGCTCTAGGCCGAGGGTGGGGAACAGCTGGGGGAACAGGGAGGGTCTCGGGGCTCCCTGGAGCCCCCGGCCTGAGCCTGCCATAAGGCCAAGAGATTGCTCTTTACTTTGGAGGGTCGCTGTCTTTAAACTGCTCACACAGGGCTTCTCACCTTGCAGTTAGTGGGGGCCGGGGTGTTTGTAGCAAGCTGGTGGAACCTGTGGGAAAAGCAGCCTGCTGGCCCCCAGCCACGGATGCAGAAGGGGTCATGGAGCTTTTCTCCTTTGAGAATTGAGCTAAATCAAACATGACACTCCCTGTTTCTGTAGCTCTGCCTGCAGTGATGGGGCTCCCTCCTTCACCACGAGGGAATACGACTGTGATATCCCTGGTGCGAGGCTGGTGCCCAGGAAGGAGGAGTGTCTGAGGTCCTGCCACTGCTGTCTGGGTGGCCTGCCTCCTGCCCCCGGCCCACCCTCCTCCCCTTGACCTTTGCGTCCCTCAGGAGGGCTGGTCCTGCATAAACTGGTTGTGACCTTCGTGCAGGGGTCTAGTGCTGAGCTGAAGGGGGTATCAAAGGCAGAGGCAGTGTGTTTTAGATCTGTCGAGGGCTCTGCTTACTCTTTATTTCCCTGTTACTTTAAAATTGTAGCTATAGACACATAGGATGAAATTTACCATTTTGACCATTTTAGAGTGTACAATTCAATGGCATTTAGCACAGTGTTGTACAACCACCACTGTTTAGTTCCAGAACCTTTTCCTCACCCCAAAAGGAGACCCCATACTTATTTGGCATTATCAGTCCCCAATCTCCCCTCCTTCTAGCCCCCAGTAATGACAAATAGGCTTCCTTCCTGTGCAAGCAGACCTCCTGAGATACTGTGGTTTGGTTCCAGACCACTGCAATAAAGTGAATGTCTCAATAAAGCAAATCACAAATTTTTTGATGTCTCAGTTCATCTAAAAGTTATGTTTACGCTATACTGTAGTCGATCAGGTGTGTAATAACATCTGAGAAAACAATGTACAAACCTTAATTTAAGAGTACTTTATTGCTAAAAAATACTAAGCATCATCTGAGCCTTCAGGGAGTCGTGATCTGTTTTGCTGGTGGAGGGTCTTGCCTCGATGCTGATGGCTGCTGGCTGATCAGGCTGGTGGTGCCTGAAGGCTGGCTGGCTGCGGCAATTTCTTAAAATGAGACGACAGTGAAATTTACCCCATCGATGGACTCTTCCTTTCACAAATGATTTCTCTGTCTCATGCAATGCTGTCTGATAGCATTTTACCCACAGTAGAATTTCTTTCAAAACTGGAGTCAATCCATCCAATTTTGAAATTCTCCTGCTGCTATATCAACTAAGTTTATGTAATATTCTAAATTCTTTGTTGTCATTTCAACAATCTTCACAGCATCTTCACCAGGATTAGATTCCTTCTCAAGAAACCACTTTCTTTGCTCATCCATAAGAAGTAACTCCTCATGCATTCAAGTTTTATCATGAGAGTGCAGCAATTCAGCCCCATCTTCAGGCTCCACTTCTAATTCTAGTTCTCTTACTGTTTCCACCACATCTGCAGTTACTTCCTCCACTGAAGTCTGAATCCCTCAAAGTCTTCCGTGAGAACTGGAATCAATTTCTTCTGAATTCCTGTTAATGTTGATATTCTGACCTCTTTCCAAGAATCACAAATGTTCTTAGTGACATCTAGAATGGTGAATCCTTTCCAAAATGTTTCAATTTACTTTGCCCAGATCCATCAGAGGAATCACTGTCTATGGCAGCTGTAGCCTTCCAAAATGTAAATATTTCTTAAATAATAAGATTTGAAAATTGAAATTCCTTCTTGATCCACAGGCTGCAGCATGGATGTTGTCTTAGCAGACATGAAAACAACATCAATCTCTTATATCTCCATCAGAGCTCTCGGGTGACCAGGTGCATTGTCAGTGAGCAGTAATATTTTGAAAGAAATCTTATTTTTTCTGAGTGGTAGGGTCTCAACAGTAGGCTTAAAATATCCAATAAACCATGTTGTAAATAGATGTGCTGTCATCCAGGCTTTGTTGTTCCAGTTAGAGAGCACAGGCAGAGTAGATTTAGCATAATTCTTAAGGGCCCTAGGAATTTTGGAATGGTAAATGAGCATTGGCTTCAACTTAAAGTCACCAGCTGTTAGCCCCGAACAAGAGAGTCAGCCTGTCCTTTGAAGCTTTGAAGCCAGGCACTGACTTTTCCTCTCTAGCTATGAAAGTCCTAGATGGCATTTTTCCAGTAGAAGGCTGTTTCATCTACGTTGAAAAGTTGTAGTGTAGATTAGCCACCTTCATTAAGGATCTTAGCTAGATCTTCTGGATAACTTGCTGCAGCTTTCTACATCAGCACTTGCTGCTTCAGCTTGTACTTTTATGTCCCGGAGGCGGCTTCTTTCCTTAAACCTCAGGAACCAACCCCTGCTAGCTTCAGATTTTTCTTCTGCAGCTTCCTCACCTCTCTCAGCCTTCATAGAATTGAAGAGAGTTAGAGCCTTGCTCTGGATTAGGCTTTGGTTTAAGGGAATGTTGTGGCTGGGTTTGATCTTCTATCCAGATCACTACAACTTTCCCCATATCAGTAAGGCTGCTTCACTTTCTCATCATTCATGTGTTCACTGGAGTAGCACTTTTAATTTCCTTCAAGAATTTTTCCTTTGTGTTCACAATTAGGCTGCTCTTTAGTGCAAGAGGTCTAGCTTTCGGCCTGTCTTGGCTTTCCATATGCCTTCACTAAGACTAATCATTAGTTTTTGACTTAAAGTGAGAGACATGAAACTCTTCCTTTCACTTGAATACTTGGAGGCCACTGTATGGTATTAATTGGCCTAATTTCAGTATTGTTGTGTCTCAGGGAATAGAGGCCCAAGAAGAGGGAGAGAGAGGTCGGTGGAGGAGTCAGAACCCACACATTTATCAGTTAAGTTCATTGTCTAATATGAGCGTGGTCTGTGGTGCCCCAGACAATTACAATAGTAACATCAAAGATCACTGATCACCATAACAAACATAATAATCATGAAAAAGTTTGAAATATTGCACGATTTACCAACACGTGACATAGAGACACAAAGTAAGCAAATGCTGCTGGAAAAATGGCACCAATAGATGAACTCAACACAGGGTTGCCACAAACCTTCAATTTGTAAATAACGCGATATCTGCAAAGCACAGCAAAGTGAAATGCAATAAAACAAGGTCTCTCTGTATAGATTTGCCTGTTTGTAGACATTTCATCTAAATGTAATCATATAATATGTGGTCCTTTGTGTCTGACTTCTTTCACTTAACAAGATGTTTTCAGAGTTTGCCCATGTTGTAGCATGTATCATGACCTCATTCCTTTTCATGGCTGAATGATGTTCCATTGAATGGATATACCACATTTTGTTTATCCATTCATCAGTTGACAGACGTTTGGGTTGTTTCCACCTTTTGACTATTGTGAATCATGCTGTCATGACCATCCCTGTACGTTTTTGTGTAGACACCTGCTTTCAGCTCCTTTGGGTCTACAGCTCAGAGTGGAATTGCTGGGTCACATGAGCATTTAATGTTTAACTTTGTGAGGAATCAAAGACTGCTTTTCACAGCAGCTAGACATTTTACATTCCCACCAAAAATGCATCAGGATTCTAGTTACGCTCAAATTTTTAAAAAAGGAACGGCCTGAACGAAGCCTTGATGGCATGGCATTCGGACGCACCATTGTTCAAGGGTGGCTTTAGTTGACCTGCGTGTTTGTTAATACCCTGGCTGGCCCCACAGAGTCTGAGGCAGCAGGACCACTGAGTTATGCCTCGGTGCTGGTCGGGAAGCTATCCTGAGCCTAGACCTTTGTTATGTGCATCTTGCTGTCCTGAATGCCAGTGCCCAGGGTGGTGCAGGACACAGAGCAGATGCCTGCTCGGACTGGCCGTGTGGACGCAGACTCTGGGCAGTGCTTGACGAAGGATGGAGATGTAGATGCCAATGAAAAATCTGGTTCTGCTCAAAAATGCTAGTCCCCTGGGTACCACCTGCCCTTCCTGGGGCCCTGTGAAAAAAGAGTGAATGATGGAGTGGAGAAGTGATGGGGCCCCGGGGGCAGTGGCGGAGGAAGTTTTAGCAGACGAGTCTCAGAGAACAAGGCCAGGCCCCGAGTGGCTTCCCCAGTGCATCTTGTCATGATTCTTGTAAGCCAGAGATCGGCTTCACAAAGATGCAATCATCCCCAGAGGGATAACTATGATAAGAATAAAGACCTTATCCAAGCTCTCCTCCTCCTGCAGATAAATATCACAGAGTGACCTGAATCGTAAGAGGAATGGGAGAAAAAGAACAAAATTGTCATTTTTCGGAGCCACCTATTTGTCAGGGGATGGATTGGAGGGCCTTTGAGAGAAGACCTGGAGGGCGCTGATCAGACCGTCAGTGGCCCCGTGTGTTATGCTCTCAGCTTGGCCCCATGGGAGCATCCTCAGTGTTGCTGCCCCAGCTGCCCCTCCTGAGCTGGAATGTCCCATGAGTCAGGCTGACCGATGCCTTTGAGAACAGAGCAAGAAATGACTCCTGGAGAAGACTCCTGCAGCACTTGGGGTTTCTCTGACTTGGAGTTGTGTCTGGGGGCAGATAGGACAGTCCAGCGGCTTTCTTGGCTTTGTGTTCATGCTGTCTGTCCCTCACTGAGCTCCCCTCCATGTCACTCATATGCTTGTCATTCAGGACAGTGCTCGGAAACACGCAGCTTTTGTTCCAGATGGCGTGAGCGGGCATGCGCTTGTTTGCTGTTGTTCCATCTGAAGCCATGTGGGGTATATTGCCAGATTTTCAGTTTAATCCAGCAGACACAATCAGATTGACACATTAAAAAATCCTAGCTTTAGTTTCCCTAACTAGAGCCAAGATATTTATTCAAATTAGTGTATTTTTCTTACAAGCAAGTCACCTCTTCCCTGAACAGCCATCCCTGGTCCTGGCAGTTTGTGACAAGCCTGTGCCATCACATCGTGCTCTGGTCTCCGGGCTCCATGGAGTGGGGTTCGGGGGGTCCCCACTGCATTAGCATATTTCAGGTCACATGTTTCACTCACCCCTCCCCCCCAGCAATGGCTGATGGAGGTTCCAGTGGGTGGCACCGAGAACACCCCACTACAGGTACTTGTTGAGGGATGTGGCCCTCCCATCCCTGTTGGCATCTTATTTTGAGGTGTGCCTGGCTGCTGTACCATGGGGAGGGCACAAAAGGATTTAAACAGCATCTCCCTCTAAGATCCATATGGGCCTCTAACCATGTTCATTTCAGATCCTGTGTCCCCTGCTGCCAAGCCCCCACCCTGACCCCTGAGATGAAAATTTGAGCACCAGATGGGCTCTCCCAAGGAGAAGCAGAACAAGCCGTCCTCCTGCCTCTCTGGAAACAACCCCGGCTGTTTATTATGAGATGCAGTTGTCATGGTGATGAGTGGTCGGAGGGAGTTAGAGAAAACGTTGGCCTGGAGGGAAGGGTCGAGCCTGTGGAAGCTTTGGGGAGAAGCTGCCCTTGTACATGGACCTGAGACCATGTGTTGCCTGTGGTCACCACGTGCTGTGGCCCCACACTGAGTTGTCCGGGGGATGGTGTAGGGCACTGACTTCCAGCCTGGGTTCCCCTGGCCAAGCCCGAACTATGTCCCCCAGAAGGGATACCTCTTCCATTTGCCAGAGACACCCAACACAAGGCCAGCGGCGGTTCTGGTATTGCCATTTCCCACTGTGTATTCAGCACCTTGATGACAGTCTGTTGCCCCATATGATGGTCCTCTTTCTGCCAGAAATATTAGGTTCTAGCCCAACCTGTAACATTTGTATAAGGAGTGTTATCTTAGTCCTTTTGGGCTGCTAAAACAGAATACCATACACTGGGGGACTTAGAAACAACAGACATCTACTTCTTAGTTCTGGAGACTGGAAGTCCAAGATCAAGGCCCTGGCAGATTTGGTGTCTGGTGAGAAGCCACTTCCCTAAACAGCCATTTTCTTTTACATCCTCACGTGACGGGGGGGTCGAGGGAGCTCTCTGGGATCCCCTTTATAAGGGCACTAATCCCATTCATGAGGATCCCACCCTCATGAGCTCATCTAATCCTAATCACCTCCTAACAGCCCACCTCCTAATACCATTGCCTTGGGGGTTAGGTTTCAATATATGAATTTTGGCGGGGGTGGGGGGCGGGACACAAATACTCAGTGTACTAGGTATGGTTGACCCCGTTTTCATTTTTCAGTTGATTGGTTGGTTTCTTTGGGGTTTTTGGAGAATCCTGGTGCCTGTTCAGCTCCTTGTAAGGCAGTGCAGGCCTTCAGGAAATGAAGTTTGTGAACTCAGCCTAGGGATGGTCACCAGGTTAGAAATTTCGCAAACAGGAAGGTAAAATACTAATGTGCTCTAAGTGGACCTTGAAATTGGGAGGTGTACAGGACAGCAGAGGGTTGTCTGGGGCATGTCCTACATTAGAGCCTTACTTAAAGGCAGACGGAAGCACCCTTTGAGGTGAGAGACCCCTTTGGACATTACAGTAGGTTTTTCCTGGTGTGTCTTGTCCACAGCGGGAGGTGCAGAGCCAGTAGGGCTGTGGCAGGAGCCCATTAGGAGTTCAGGAAGAAGCCTGGCTCCAGTGAGACCCTGGCAGGAGTGACCCCTTCAGGCTCAGCCCTGCAGGAAGGGGCGCTGTCCGCTCAGCTTGGGTAGCATGGATCCATGGGGGGTAGATTAGACCTGATAGGAGAAGGATGGGGCCAGACCTGAAAGGAGGGCTGTGATGGGTAGAGCAGGGGGCCCCAGAGCCCTGCGTTGGAACAAACCAGAACAGCGGGGCCAGGTCAGGGCCCACCGACGCCGTCTGGGAGCTCACGGGGCTTTGGGGTAGGGGCAGTCCTTTGGGCTTGCAGCAAGGAAGAGGGGACAAAGCAGACATCCGACCCTCCTGGCCCCAGCTGTGCCCTGCACCCCCTCTGCTCCGGGAAGGCCTCATTTCTTCCTGTGGGTTGAGTGAGCCCAGATTACTCTCGGGATGTGGCACAAATCTGCCCGGTCCTTAATGCCCAGCCAGCTCTGTGCACCTCCTGTCTGAACCATCCCCTCCACTCCCGCAGCCTCTGAAGCCCAGTGGTACCTGCAGTCACGGAGAGGATGCTCAGCTAGAATCCCTGGTCTGCCTGGTGCACAACTCCCCTGTTCCCTTCAGGGCTAGGACGGTGGGCCTGGGTCTTTTCATTTTTCTCTAACCCCCGCAGAGATCTAATGAAGTCACAGGCCATGACAGTGACAGTCTAGGGCAGGGAAGACATGACACATGGCTGTGCTGCCTGAGCCTGTGGGTACCTGACCATTACTGTCCACACCTGGAGCCTCAGTCCTCTTACCTGTAAAGCAGGAATGGGCACATCCATCTCATATGGGAAAGGATGCAATCAATAATGTTATTTATTTATAAATAAACATAATGTAAATATAAGTATAATGTATACGTATGTTCATAATATAAATTTATTTATTTGTAAATAAAACTTATTAATGTCATTGGCATCATCATATTGTTACTGCTTGATAATTTATTGCCAGAAAGTTCTGGAACTTGACTTAAGATGCTGGCTCACCAGAGCCTCCTTTGGGATTTGGACAGTGATTTCAGTGCTTGGATCTGGAGAGATCTTCTGGATAGTACAGGGCACTAAGTAGAGAAAATATACCTAAACTTTCAATTTTGTTCATCGAAGTAAGAGGAATTTTGGTTTGATGTCTTCCTTAAGAGAAGACTTATGACATGTCCTTGGGGGCATTTTTTCCTCTAGTAGTAGATTGACTAATTTGCATTAACTAAGGAATTTAGATTTTTGAATTTGCATTGAACTAAGAATTTAAGTTTGTTAGGAATATAATTTTAACCCTTGGACACTGTTGTTGGGAATGTAAAATGGCTTAGCTGCTGTGGAAAACAGTATGGTGGTTCCTCAAAAGATAAAAAATAAAATTACCATATGATCTTGCAGTCCTACTTCTGGGTATATATATATACCCCAAGAATTGAAAGCAGGAACTCTGAGAGATATTTGTACACCCGTGTTTGTAGCAGCATTATTCACAACAGCCAAAAGGTGGACGCAACCCAGGTGTGCGTGGACTGATGAATGGATAAACAAAAAGTGGTCTATATAAATGGTGGAATTATTCAGTGGAATTATTATTATTATTAGAATTATTATTATTATATAAATTATTATTCGGCCTTAAAATGGAAGGACATTCTGACACCTGCTACAACAGGGATGAACCTTGAGGACATTATGCTCATTGAAGTAAGCCAGTCACAAAAAGACAAATCTTGTATGACCCCACTTGTACGCGCTCCTTAGAGTAAATTGATAGCGGGAACTGGTGGTTGCCGGGGGCTGGCGGTGGGGTGGGAATAGGGAGTTAGTGTTTGATGGGGACAGAGTTTCAGTTTTGTTAAGGTGAAAAGAGCTCTGGAGATGGATGGTGATCGTTGCATAATAATGTGAAAGTACTTAATGCCACTGAACTGTACACTTACAAATGGTTAAGATGGCAAACTTTCTGTTATATGTATTTTACCACAATTAAAAATAATAATAAACACGAAATTAGAAAATATGATTCAAATAACTTTTTAGAAGTATAAAAGTATACATATTATTGGCAGAAAAGTTAAATTATATCTGTATGCGCACACACATACCTATATACACATGCATTTTACAAAATTGTATCATATTGTATCTCCAGTTTTGTGTCTTGGTTTATTTTCCTTTTTTAAAATTTAAATTTTTATTTATTTTTCATTTTTTTATTTTTATTTTTTCTCACATGTGAAAACACCATCTTTGTCTTTAAATTCCTGGTTTCCAGGTTTGCAATGGTTTGGAGCAGCCGAGGAAGCAGCAGCGCTCTGATCTCAATGGCCCTGTTGACAATAACAACATTCTGGAGGTAATTTTTCCAAGGAAGAGAGTTCTTGCCCAGGGCCCTGATGTGGGAGCTGCCCACCCTGTCTTCATGGGCTCGCGCTCTCCACCATGTTCTTGTCCCAGCCAGTGCCTGGGGGAGGGGGGGGTCCCATCAGGCAAAGGCCGGTGACCCTGCAGGAGGAGGAAGGGAAGGCCCTTTCCTGTTGACTCAGGCCCACACCACGGTGTGCCCATGTGTTGCCTTTGGTGCGTGGGGGTCATTGATGCTCCCTGATTTGACAGACTCATTCTATCTCATTATCTGACAGTCATGTTCTAAAACAGGATTACTCAAGGGTGGCACCATTGACATTTGGGGCCAGATCCTTCTTTGTTGTGAAGGGCCGTTCTTTGCGCTGCAGGGTGTTTAGACACATCCCTGGCCTCTACCCACTAGATGCTAGTAGCAGCCCTCCTCCCCACGTTGTGACAACCAAAAATGTCTACAGAAATTGCCATATGTCCCCTTGAGGACAAAAATCACTTGGGCTGAGAACCACAGTTCTAAACCAACAATGTGGTTTCAAAAAACAATCCCATGTAAACTTTCACTGACATGATGGGGAGGTTATTAGAATGAGGCCTTAAACAAGTTATTTCCCTTTTCTGGATAACATGGTTTGGATGAGATTTTCTAACTTGGATGAAATAATTGTGGCCACCCATGCAGTGGCGTCTGATCTCCTTCCTTGCTTTTAAAGATGTGCCTGGAAATTCTCATGCCCTCCAGTTAGGGGACCACTGGGTGTATTCCTTCTAGCAGTGACATGCTAATCTGGTTTTAGCTGATGGCCTTTTGTACCCCAGGTTTTCCATGAGAATTGGTTACATGTACCCCACCCAAAAACATCATGGCGCTGGAAAGACACTGGTTTGCTGTAAGGAGCTGACTTCTTGGGAAGACCGGTCATAATTAATTAATTATGGTAATTAATTACCATAATTAACTACCACCATTAATTATGGTAATTAATCATCTTAGCCTAGATCTTATGGGCCAACTACTTAAACCTATTGTGTGTGTGTGTTTTCATATTTCCTAACAGACAAAGAAGGTGGCATCATTTCCAAGTTTTGTGGCTGGTAAGTGACTGAATTTTCTCTCTTAGGGGGCAGCTGACATATTTTTATGTCACAGCAAATGGGACTTTGACTTTTGGTTTTCTCCCGCAAAGCTTGTGTAGAAAAGACACCTTCAAGGGGAAGGCAGTTCTACAATAAGGCAAGGTGCTCGCCCCATGTCATCAATGGGAGGGGAGAAGATCCAATTGATTAGGAAAGAGGAGACCATCCCATTTAATTACACTTTCAGTAATGGCCTCACACATGACACGATGATTGAATTAATAGATTGAAGTGTCTCTGTATAAGCTGCTAATTACGATCTAACACTTTTGATTAGGTTGGATATAATTGCACCCAAATTCAGACTGCTAGTTTTTTTTTTTAAAGACTCTTCATTTCCTTCCATTCTCCTGTCTCTTTTGAGGAGGTTAATATTGCATTTTAACATTCAATTAAAAAAAAAAACCCAGCTTATCTGTTCTCTATCACTTTTGGTGTGGGGAGCACTCCTGCTTGGCTGTTGTCTGAAGGTCATCAGGGAACCCCCGGCAACTCCTTTAGGATGCCCTCCATGGGCATCCCAAAGAGCCTCTTAAAAGTAAGATCATTGCTTTGCCAGGAGGCTGATTCCTGCTCTTGCTAGTGTGTTACAATAAACAATGTGAAGTTTATTAATTCTTTCAATAAGCTGGTAATTGATTTTTATGAATATCTATGGGAGCAAGGTCAATTAATCTTCAGAAATAAATGACTTTAGACTTTTTCTACCCTGGTTTTCTTTTTTAGTAAAGAACTAAAAAAACCTGGGAAATTGAACCCCTCAAATTCCCTTTCAAGGGACTGACTGGTTTAAATCAGGCTAGCCCAACTCAAACTGGTTAAAAGTGAATTCACTGGCTCAACCCTGTTGCAACTGGTTCCACGTTACACTGGCTCGGTGTCATTCCAGCTGGATAAAAACCAGTTTTGAACTGTTGGAACCAATATTACACAATTCAAATAGCCTTGACCCCATTTTGACCAATTCCATTAGGCTCAGATGGATTTTGCTCAGCAGTTTATATGTGGTTTGGGGTATATTTTAGCTGGTTCAGACTGGATCACACTGGTTTTCATCAGGTCACAGTAGATTATGATGATCCCAATCCAGCCTGCTAGTGTGGTTGTTCCAGGACCCAGTGACTGGCAGGACCCAGCATCTCCTGCATAGGGGAGGATGCAGTACATCTCAGCTTCAGTCTCCTTGGTGATCAGGATGCCAGGATGGGGCTGTGCCAGTCCACTGGTCTGGTGTTGGAGGCTCTTGTGGATCCAAGAAGCTCACTTTTCTTTTCCTTCGTTTGCCTACTCCGTGCGGCTTGCAGGATCTTAGTTCCCCGGCCAGGGTTTGAACCCGGGCCCCCTCGCAGTGAAAGTGCTGAGCCCTAACCACTGGACCTCCAGGGAAGTCCCAAAGCTCACTTTTCAACATATTTCATGGTGCCATTTGGGCAGGACTCCCTCAAACTGTCTGGGGGGATGATTTGCACATGAAGCTCCCCTGGCTTGAATCAGCCTCATACCTGCAGGGAGGGGACGGGGAGGGACCCGGAAGCAGAGTCAGTGCCTGGGTGCCCCGAGTCATACCTCTAGCAGCAGTCAGGCTTCCACAAGACACCCCGCTCTGTACCAGCTGACTGTTCTAGACCAAATCAAAACAGCTGCCTCCAACCAACCCAGACTGGCTAAGGCTGCTTGTGACCAGCTCAAACCAGTGTGGACCGCCTTACTTTAGAGTGTCCTATAGAAGAGAAGCCCTTCGACTGTTACGAAAACATAGCGATCTTAAAGCAAACACACACCCCTTCATAGCAGAGGATTCATATTCAACAAAGACTTGAAGGACCAAAAGTCTGACTCAGGAACAGGAAGAGATAATGATGAAACACCCTAGGATGAAATGAATGTGGGGAAACCACCCCCAAATTAGACACCTTGATCAGTTAGAAATGCATTTCCATGCACCTCCTGGGAGCTTGTCCAAACAGGGAAGCTTGTTGTGTACAGAGGTCCAGAGGCGAGTGGCTCCTGGCTCCATGGGTTTGTGACACGGGGATTGGCCTTCTCCTCAGGCGGGTCACCTAAGCCCCAGCCAGTGTCCGTATCCTTCCGGACACCACTTCCTGTTCCGGGCAGGAAGGAGAGAGAAAAGGGCAAAAGTCCACACCAGCCGTGGTAGAGATGGGAAAGATGGTGACTGCGTCTCGATGGAAGATGCATCTTTGGGGGGTACAAAGCTTCGGACTTCCCATGGAGGGTGCCTTGTAACCGGATGTGTCCCTTGAGGGGCCCCTGGAAGCCGTACCCATTGAGTGAGTGTAAGAGATGTTGTCTCCTGGGACACTGGGACGGCTCCACACACCCTCCCTGATGAGCGTTTCTTACCCTTGTGCTCGAGGCGAGCCGCTGGGCGGCTGGGTGGACACTGCGTGGTCTCTCGGAAGAATCCAGCCGACAGACTGTGCTTCCTGCCTTATTTCCTCTGAGGAAGCAGCCCCACGTGTGGTTGAACTTAGGAGCCCTCATGACTCTGAGTGTTTAGTTGAACCTTAAAGTCCCTGATGACCTCTTTGTCTCCCATCGGCCAGAGATGTGCCAGTGACTGCACCCTGAACCTCAGGGTTGCCTGGACCACTGGGCTTCCAGGAAGGAGGGGAGCAGGTCTGGAGAGGGGGCTGGAGGGGACATGCCCTCAGTGTCGGCCACACCCCGTCTGGCAGGCGAGCATTCCAAGTGCGGGGGAGTCTTCGGGCACGTTCAGTCCTGCGGCCCAAGGTCTCAAGGGCTGAGAAGACCCACTGTGACCTTGAGGAGGAGTGGGCCTTCTGCCAGCTCTGCACTGCGGGAAACCTTCCTGGAGCCTTGATGAGGGAGAGCCTTCAGTCCCCACTCATGCCTTACTTCACATCCTATATTGTTAATAATAATGAAAGATGATAGTTAACAGTTACAGTGATGCTGTCTTCACATGTCTCAGGCGCTGGGTGCGTGCCAGTCCCTGTGCTGGGCCCTGTGCATCTCCTTCACGTCAGCCTAACTCACAGGTTAGGAAGCAGTGAGGCTCCTCCGAGGCCCCATGGCTGCCAAAGGGCGGAGCCGGGCCTCGGACGCATGTCTGGGGACTTGACAGCCCGCCCTCCTCGCCGAGCTGGTTTCCTGACTCCCTAATAACACCTTCATTCAACACCGTCAGTAACAGGCCAGATAGTCCTTGTCAGCGCTACTCGGGCCCGGCGCGGAGCTGATGCCTTAACCACGCTGACTCGGTGACCTCCTAACAACCCCCAGGGACGGTGCTGCCAGAGATGAGTAAACCGAGGCTCAGAGAGGGCTCATGGTCAGGTGGTCCCTGCACAGCCGGGATGGGAACCTGGGCTGGGAACTGGGCTGGGGTCTGAGCTCGCCGCGCCCTGCTGTACTATCCGAGCAGCCCGCCGGGTGCAGCAGGAGCGGGGGCGCCTTCACCTGGTGAAGATGCACGGCTCCAGTTCTGGGGAGTCCACTGAGGATAACCTTCTGGATATCAGAGCTGCTGGCCCCACTCAGGCTCAGAGTCACCAAGTCATTGAGGGAAGAGCTCCCCCCGGTGAGCACCGTCTGTGGGAAGACGCTGGCCCTCTCGGACCCTCTTGGTTTGGAAGGTTGACACTGCAGGGTACCTGTGGAGGGTGGACCCCTGCACAGAGCTCTCCCACCGTCCCGTGGGGAGGCATCCCAGGCGGCAAGGAGCAGGAGGAACGCCAGGATGTTCCCTCCCACGGGCCGTGGAGGTGGCAGCATGCGTCCACGTGGGCCAGAGGGTCACCTGCTTCTGAACGAGTATATGTGAAAGTCTAGCTTTTCTATCAAACCGGACATGTGCTTATTAAAACCCAAAGGCTGGTGCTGGTCTCGGGCAATGGAGCCCCACAGCAGCAGCTTCAGCACCAAACAAAGGCTGATAGATGGTGTTCTGTTGCTCACACTTCTCTCCTCCTGGTCCAGCAGCCAAGGCTCCCGTGAGGTGTCCTGGACCACCCACACCCCACTAAGACCCTGGGCTCGTGCTCAGATGCCACTGGTCCTCCAGTCCAGGGCCCCTTAAAGGGGTCCTTACACCCTGTTGTCTGAACCTGTCAATGTCCTACCTGGGTGCTGGGAGATCACGGGGGCCTCATCCCCCGACTTCCAGGCCTCGGGCTGAGCTCATCTCACACCTTCCCTCTCTAAGGGGTCCTCACAGTGGTGATGAAGCCACTTGGCTATGTTCTTACACTAGGCACTTCAGATCTGAGCCTTGGTTTGCTCTTAAAGTAAGCAATTGGGGTGAACCTGTCCAGATAAGACTCCTAAGTTGAAGGCAGCTCTCACCTCCTCCTTGTCATCCTGTGACAGGGGCAGGGCACCCGAGCCTAGAGCAGGCCTGGGTGGACACGTGGGCACCCTGGGTCCGGGGTGCTATTGGCCGGAGGGTGGGAGTCAGAAGGGAGTGGAGCGTTCCAAAGAGGGCTTAGGAAAACCAAAAAGACTTCTCCTTGTTAGAAGCAAACAAAACCATGTGAGATCGTGTCCCCAGTATTCTATTTGGTCAGCATGAATAGGGCTTGGACCTGTTTTTAAATGGGAACATTTATTCACCAATAGAGGTTTGTTAAGCTTTCTGTGAAGAGTGCTTGGATCAATCCAAGAGCCATAAGATTGAAAAATGATTTCTACCCTGGAAATCCCTGTGGTACCTTCCCCTTTTCTATCTGCACATCCCAGACCCCTAATCCCTCTCTGCAGTAGAAGCCGTTGTTAACTTTCCTGTGAATCCTGCCAGAAATTTCCTGGACATATGTAAGACTATACATAGAGCTTTTTATTTATTTTTTAATATTTTATTGAAGTATAGTTGATTTTAGACCTTTTTCTTAAAATAGATATGGGCCACATGGGTCTGCACTTAGCTCTCTCACTTCTTGGTAGATTTCACTTCTTGATAGATTTCTTGGCAGAGACAACAACTATAAATTCACTTAATTATTCAAGTGGTAACACAGGAGTCAGTGATGTGGCCCTACGATGCCCTACGATGGGGTATTAATCAGCCCCCTCTGGACTGATGGTTACATGGTTTCCACTCTGTGCAGCACTGAGCAGCCTCGTGGGTGAGTGCTTGTGATCAGGTGTGAGTTGAGTTCTTTTCTTTTCTTTTCTTTTTTGGTTGCATTGGGTCTTTGTTGCTGTGCGCAGACTTTCTCTAGTTGTGTCGGGCTACTCTTCGTTGTGGTGCACGGGCTTCTCATTGCAGTGGCTTCTCTTGTTGTGGAGCACAGGCTCTAGGGGCACAGGCCTCAGTAGTTTGGCTCACGGGCTCTAGAGCGCAGGCTCAGTAGTTGTGGCGCATGGGCATAGTTGCTCCATGGCATGTGGGATCTTCCCAGACCAGGGCTTGAACCCGTGTCCCCTGCACTGGCAGGCAGATTCTTAACCACTGCGCCACCAGGGAAGTCCCATGGTGTGAGTTGTTTTAGAAAAGCACTTCCTGGATAGAGCGGGGTTGCAGGTTAGCATCTCGCCTGCTTGGATAAAGATGACCAGATTGCTTTCCCAAGAGGTAGAGAGGTCACATGGGTCTCCATCATGTGTGAGCATGTGGGTCACCTGTACTGTGTGCCATCCCCCTGTTTGCTCTTAGCCCCAGGCTGGTGGGTGGAAAGTGGTATCTTGGTAGTTTCACGTGCATATTTTCCATCAGAAGTGAATCCCAGATACCATTTTCCTATGCTTATAAGCTGTTTGTGTTTCTTTCCCTGTGCATTGCATGTTTATTTCCGTTGCCCATCCCTCTTATCAGATTTTTGGTGTTTCTTATTTATTTGTGCTGTTCTTTACATATAAAGGAAATTAGCCCTTTGATTTATTTTGCAAAAGTTTCCCCCAGGTTACAGTTGTCTTTTGAATTTCTTTTTTTTTTTGGTACATTTTAAAATTTGCTGAACATTTTATGTAGTCAGGTGTATTCATCTTTTTCCTTTGAGGTTACTGAGTTTTTGGGATTAGTATGACCTTCACAGTCCTAAGATATTTTTAAGATAAAGTTTTCTTCTAGAGCTTTTATGATTTTATTTTGAATTAATTAAATATTTGATTTATTTGGAATTTATTTTGGTATATGGATCCAGGAAAAGTTACATTTCAAATGAGACAGCTAACCAGTTGTGCCAAAGCTATTCAATGAATCTTTTTTTCCACTGGTTTGAATTGCAGCCTTCATCATACATGAAATTTGCCATGTACATGTAGGGCTGTTTCTAGATCTGTTACACTGATTTGCCCACTCAGGTTCCCGAACCAGGCTGCTTGCTTTCCTGGATTTATGCTGCATTTTATTCCCTGGTACAGCTAGTTCTTCCCCTTGCCACCATCATTCCTGATCACAAATTCCCTGGATCCTCGTGCATATTTATTTTTCCATAGAAACTTTAGAATCAGTTTATCTAGTTATGCAATAAAAATTCCTATTGGTTTTTAAATTTGGCATGCCATGCATTAAATTTATCTATACAGGGGAAGTGTCAGCTTTACAATATAGAATCTTAGCCAGAAAAGGACTTATCTTTCCATTTATTCAAGCTTGTTTATCTTCATCGATAAAATTTTTTTCGTAAAAATCCAACACACATGTTGTTAGTTTATTCCTTGGTGTTTTATCCCTTTTATTGCTTTTGTAAATCTTATCTCTTGTTTCGTTATTTTTTCTAACATATTACTATTTGTAGCTACAAAGAAAGCTATTGATTTTTTAATATATTAAATTTGGAACAACTGCCTTAATGAATTCTTTTCTTTTTTGAGTAGATTTTTAGTTGTTTTCTTGGGTTTTTCTTGGTACACAGTCATGCCGTCTGCAAATAAGAATGATTTTTGCTGCTTCCACTCTTGTTTTCTGTTACTTTTTCCTCTTGTCTAATTGATTGGGTAGAATACAAGGAACAATGCTATAGAATAGTGATTTCTTTTAAAAATGATGCCCTTTGGGGAGATACATCCTTTTAATTTTTTATCATAAAAAATTTCAAACGTATACAAAAGAAGAGAGAATACTATGATGAACTTCCTGTGCCCTCAGCTTCAGTCTCAACCTGCTCACCGCCAGTCTTGCTTCATCTACATCCCCACCCTCTCCTAGATTATTCTAAAGCAAACCTCAGCTCTCACTATCCTCTTTAAATGTTTAGAATATGTATCTCTAAAAGATAGGAAGTTTGTGTTTAAAGATATTGCAATACTATTACCACAACTAAAATAAAATAATCATTTCTTTGTATCATTAAATCCCCAGGCAGTGTTTGCCTTCCCCCAGATTACAGTGTGCTTATCTGTATGAGGGTCCGGACAAGGGCCATGCATTGAGATCAGCTACGTGTCCCATTCTCTTATGTGTCTTATTTTATAGGTTCTCTATCCATCTCTCTTTTTTCTCATTTACAGTATTTTTGTTGCTGCTCTTGTGGAAGAATCTGTATCATTTGTTTCCTGGAGTGCCCTGCAGCCTGGATTTTGCTGATTGCATCTCCTGGGGTTATTGCTGTAAAACGTTGGGTGTTTAGATAAAGAGGCTTGATCAGATTTAGTCTGGTTGTTTGGGGCAAAAAACCCCAACCTTCATAGGTATTGTGTTTTTCCATCAGGAGGCACATGCTGGTTCTTTGTTTCTCTCTTTGTAATATTAGCAGCCATTAATGATCATTGTCTAGATCCATTAATTGATTAGAGGTTGCAAAATGATGTTGTTCTAGTTCCATCATTTCTCATTTCTTCTTGATTAGCTGGAGTTTTCCTCTGCAGAGAAACTTGCCCTCGTCAAATATTCAGTTACCCAGAGTACAGTTCATATAGGAAAAGCTAGTTAACTACTTGATTCCTTCTCTTTATTTAAAAAATTTTAAATTAATAAGTTTCCCTAACAACCTCTAAAGATCAGCACCATCAGGCACTCTAGGGTTGAAGCACGGTTGGCGTGTCACACCGCGTCGTGGATGTTATTATCCTTATTGGGGTTGAGGTTGTCCTGTCTTTGGCCAGTGGGAGCCTCCCGAGGTTGGTTCCCGAGTCCTGTCAACATGACCCCTGTCGTCTTTGGTAGCTTCCTTGCTTTCTGGTATGACTAGATATTCCAGGCTCATCTTAAACACCTCTCGCTTCAGGACTAGGAAAAGTTGTTTCTAACAGGAGCCCTGGGAAGTCGTACTTAGAGACTATAATCTGCTCACTGTGGTTGCTCATTGCTACTGATTTGGTCAGAAGGGTAAGAAATGTATCTGTGGTGGGATGGCTCCCAGTGAGCCCCACCTGCTGGTATTCGTGGCCTTGGGTAACCTCTCCCCTTGAGAGTAGGTTGGACTTATTGACTCACTTCTAGTGGACAGAATATGACAGAAGGGATGTCCTTCGCAAGATTAGGTTACAGAAAGCCTGTGACTTCTTTCCTGCTCTCTCTTGCTTGCCTACTCTGCCACGTTGTGAGTGGCTCTGTCAGATAGATGCCCACGTGGGGTCTCTGGCCAGCGGCCCTATAAGTGAACTTGGAAGTGGATCCTCTCCTATTAAGATGGCTACAGCCCTGATTGTCATGGTGATTGCAGCCTTGAGAGAGACCCTGACCAGAGGCACCCAGTTAAGCCACACCCAGATTCCCCACCCACAGAAACTGAGATAATGAATGTGTATCATTTTAGCTGCTAACTTTGGGGATAATTAATTACCCATATGTATATATAAGCAACTAACATTCTGTATATTTTTAAGATGAAATACATCATGATTCATACTGATGCTTTGCTAGCACTAGAGGGCTTTTTACATTTGTATCTTCCTTTTCCTATGTCCCAAATCCCCAGTCTCAGGTCACCAACATAATTCTGCATTTGTTTTATTCCACTAATCATACAGCAGTCACAGAATAGCAATACCAATGTCACCGAGGACACTGGATTACAGTATAGATACAGTAAAGATTTGTTTGCATTGACTTTTGTCTTTAGAGTATAGCTCACAAGGGATGTACCAGCAAATCACTGCATCTGACAATCATTTGGAATGGTCCTCCTCTTTGTGATTAGGTCATAACTGGATACACATTTAGCTTCATTTTTCTTTTAAATCTTAGGAATTTACTTTTTAAAATTTAATCTCGTTTTTTAATTATATAAAGTACTTACATGGTTCAAAAATCAAACATACATAACAGCGTATATGCACAGATATTCAGTTACTTTCCCTATTACCCCTCTCCCCTCAGTCCTTTCCTCCCACTGCAGATAAGCATTTTTGACATTTCACATACTTTTCTTATAAGCATATCTTCCCCTTTCTTGGGTAATCAGTTGGGTAACCCCCTTCTCTCCATCCTGCTTTTTTAACTTAATCCTGAATCCCGGATGTGACGAGTTCCACGCTGGGCAGGGCAGGGCAGTGTGTGGAGGACTCTGCTGCTCCAGAGACCCGCCCGACCCCTGTGCAGTTGGATGTTCCCTCTGCAGGAACATTTGGGTGGTTTCCAGGTTTTTTTGCTGTTACAAATAGGGCTGCAGGAAACAACTTCATGCATATGCCTTTTCCTATTTTTGCCAGTTTTTGTATTCATTCTGCTTTTTCTGGGAAGGAATTCTCCCAAGTACAAGAAGCTTCTGCCCACGACCTGTTATGGGCAGATTTATGCACTGTATCAGGCTTGGCTTTGACCTTTTTTTCCTTGACTCCCTGTTTTTGAGTCGCTTCCTCCCAGTAGTCAGTGACTTTATCTCCAGCCAGTGTCTAATGCTCCGCCCTGTGGGTCCCTCAGCCCTTTCCTCAGGGATGCTGCCACCTGCCTGCAGACCCAGGCGTGGCCTCTCCCCGGGAGTGTCCCATGGTCTGGCTTTCAGACAGCGTCTTCTCTTTTACATCAACCTTACAGCATCACCTTTACCCTTGCACGGCTTCTCAGAGGCACCGTCCTGGCTGTGTTGGGGCATCTGGCTCTGGGACAGGCCGATGCGGTGGGCAAGGTATTGGGGGCAGGCAGAGCCCACCCGCGGCCAGACACCACCCCCGAGTCTGCCCAGTTTCATGTTCCTCCCTCTTGCCTCCTCTCCCTGTTCCAGGCCCTTCCCAGGCCAGCTCTTCCATGATCTGGGTGCTTCCTGCACGTGGCCTCCGTGCCCTGCCTGCTCCCTGTCTATCCTTCCCGCCCTGTCCAGTGAGGGCTATGCCCCTCCTCCCGGTGGAGTCAAGTCCCCCTCTGCCTTTTGGATCCCCAGCCCATCTGACATCTTTCCTCCCCTGTATCTTCCACGCTCCTGGCCACTGGCTTCTGAACACAGTGTCCTGCCCTGCGTCCGTCCACACCCTCATGCTCACTTCCTCTGCTTCTTAACTGGGACTTGGGACTGGCTGCCTCCTTCTCTCTTCCTCCCTCACACCCCTCAACCCATATGCAAGGTCACTGCCCCATAAGCACTGGGGCACCTTTCTCCTCCCACCAGTGCCGCACAGCTGGGCATGCCTCCCTATCTAAGGCCCTTCTTTTCCTGACCTCCCCCACCTTCTCTGTCTGTGTGCCCTTCTTTGTCTGTTTTGCCGGTCACTTTCCACCGCCTGGACAGAGAGCGTCGGAGCTCAGCAGAGCCCTGCCCCCACCCAGCACCCTCCTCCCCTTGGTGATTCTCCCATGCCTGCAGCTTTACTTGGCACTGACATGCAGTTCCCTGGGACTCCTGAGTCCAGCTGCGCCCTGAGCTTCTTTTGGGGGACTCCAGGCTCTTGCCACTAAACTTGCTCAGAATCCTCCCCACCCCCTAAGCTCAGAACTCTCCCTGGGTCCTCTTCTCAGTGAGTAGCAGCTGTATCCATCCATCCCTTCAGTGAGCGAGCTCTCTAGCTCTCCATCCTTCCTCCTCCAAGCCCCCTCCAGGTCCTACTGATTGAACCTGCAGTGTGAATCAGTCTGTCGCTGTCTGTTCATCACCCTGTCCCACATCATCATCATCATCATGACCATGACCATCACCATCATCATCATCACCACCACCGTCATCATCACCATCATCGTCATCATCATCATCACCATCATCACCATCACCATCACCATCATCACCATCAGCATCATCATCACCATCACCATCATCATCATCACCATCATCACCATGATCATCACAATCATTATCACCACCACCATCATCATCATCACTGTCATCACCATCATCATCACTGTCATCACCATCATCATCACCAGCACCATCATCATTACCGTCATCACCATCATCACCATGATCATCACCATCATTATCACCACCAGCACCATCACCAGGACCATCATCATCATCACCATCACCATCATCATCACCATCACCATCATCACCATCACCATCGTCACCATGATCGTCACCATCATTATCACCACCATCATCACCATCACCGCCAGCACCATTACCAGGACCATGATCATCATCACCATCATCATCACCATCACCACCATCATCACCACCATCATCATCATCACCATCGTCACCATGATCGTCACCATCATTATCACCACCATCATCACCATCACCACCAGCACCATCATCATCACCCCGACTTATCATCACCACCATCATCACCATCACCACCAGCACCATCACCAGGACCATCATCATCATCACCATCACCACCATCATCATCACCATCATCACCATGATCGTCACCATCATCATCACCACCATCATCACCATCACCATCATCACCATCACCACCATCACCATCGTCACCATGATCGTCACCATCATTATCACCACCATCACCATCATCACCATCATCATCACCAGCACCATCATCATCACCATTATCACCATCATTACCATCAGCAGCAGCATCACCATTATCATCACCATCATCACCATGATCATCACCATCATTATCATCACCATCATTATCACCACCATCATCATCATCACCATCACCAGCACCATCATCATCACCACCAGCACCATCACCAGGACCATCATCATCATCACCAGCCCCATCATCATCACCATCATCATCATCACCATCATTATCACCACCATCATCACCATCACCACCATCATCATCATCATTATCACCACCATCATCATCATCATCACCATCACCATCATCATTCCTCATCATCACCTGCTTGCTAGGACTCCTTCAGTAGCCTCCCAGCTTTTTCCCCTCCCTCTCCTATGCTGTTTGCCTATCTGCAGCCTGAGTTACTTTCTAAAGGCAGAGAGCTTGGGCTCCTTCCCTGACTGATACCCTAGAGTGACAGTCCTGGGTGTGGCCCCAGGATCCTCACATCTGGCCGGCACTTGCTCTGCAACCTCAGTTTATCCTAACTGCTGGCCCACCCCCTCCATCCAGCAGTTTGCACATCTCCCTGCCACCCCAGGCCTTTGCACCTGTTCTTGCCTTAGCCTGAGAAGCTCTCTCCTCCTCTCCTTCTGTGGCTTGTTGATTCCCTTTCACCCTCCAGAGCTCAGCTCAGAGGGCAGCCGCCCCAGATCCCTCCCAAGAGCGGGCTTCCCTGCTGCTCCTCCCCGGCCACTGTGTTCTGTCTTTGAGCCACTCACCATGGGCCATCCTGATGCATCTACTTTGTGACTGTGGGCTCTGTATCTTTGGTCACACAGTGCCTCGTGGACAAGAACTTAGAAATGCTTTGTGCCTGAGTCAGTGACTGATCTTGGGCATAATTATTTGACTCCACATAGACCGTGCTTCTTTGTAAAATAGGACACTGGGGGTCTGCTTCATGAGCTTGTGGCAGGCCGGATGGACTGGAAGTTGCCCAGGAGTCTGGTGTGTTGGGGTGGGGCTGCACTCGGAGGCTTTCTGGACGCACACCCACAGTCCCATCCAAGGCTGTGCCCTGGCTCCACCCGGCCACCCCCTCCAAGACCCCAGGGAGCAGCAGGCCCAGCTGAATGAGGGCACCTGGGGCCAGGCCACTGGCTGCAAGCCTTGTCCACCCCCCACCTTCAGGATAATCCCCCCACAGGTGGCAGGGCCAGGGGCTCCAAGGCATGGCCCTGGGGACCTCCCACCCCTTCCCTGTTCAGAGAAGCCAGTGGGGCGTCTGGTTCCCCAACGGGTCTTTCAGACGAAGGCTTCCTCTAGCGGGGAACACACTGAGCGCCTTACTTCTTCTTATCCAGGCTGTGCAGAGACATTCTGATACATGCATGTACGTGTATTGTCATGCAAAGATAGTTAATGGAGAAAGCACCCTCTGGGGAGACCGAATCTCCTTCAAACCTCTCTCTCTGTTCTTTTGTTGTTCTGTCTCAGCTTCGGGTTCATTCAAGAGTTGAGCAAAATAAGGACAGTTTATACACAAACATGCAGGGCCAGCTGCTTTAGTCTTAGAATGAAGCCGTTTGACCTGCCACCTCCCACCATCCCATCAGGTACGGGCTTTAAAAGAGGGTCATATCACTTGCAGCAGGAGGTTCTGGGTGTTGGGTGATGGTGGAGGCTGTCACCCAGGACGTGGCTGCTTTGGGTCTGGTCCCGGCTCTGTCGCTTACATCTGCTTGACCCTCCCCCCGTGGCATCCCTTTGCCCTCCTAGCCTCCAGGCCCACGAGGTCACGTGAGCACATGACCTGCCCTCAGGCACAGTCTGCTGTCAGGCCGCTGCCTCCCTCATCTGGCCTCCGGAGGCTCTTCCTTATCCACGCACGATGACTTGTCTTTTGAGCTGGATGCAAATGAAAGCTAGAATTCATCAATTAAGGCTTTGCATTTTATATGCTTTTAGCATTTAGGAAACTCAGACTTTTAATCTTATCTTTGCAAAAACCCTGTCAAATAGAAATCAGGAATCCTCTCCCTCCACCCATTTTGCTGGCGAGGAAATTGAGAGAAAAAAAATTAGACGGCTGTCCCCAGGGCACAAAACCTGGTCCAGCAGGGCTAGCGGAAGAGCTTAGACTCAGCCAGGTCTCTGGACCTGCAGCCCGGCTCCGTGTGTCCCCTTAGAGCTGACCCTGCTTCCCTGCAGACATCTGGGACCTGCGAGGATGTCACTTGATCATAACACCCAGAAAACACATCCCTTGTCACTGTTCCCCATCCCATCATTTGGGTCTCGCTTACCTTTTGCTACTAAGATGAGCCTTTTCCATCATCAGATCCAGACACTGTCAGTGTCCCTTCAGCCTGGGTTTGGCTTCCTGCACACTGGTTCTCAGCCTCTGAAAAGACCTTGCTTCTGAGTTTGCTTTGTTCACGCGACTCTAGGTGTCCAGAGACAGGGCACCTCCCTGCCTGGCCCCCCTTGCTGTCCCAGCACCCAGGACATGGCCTGGCCCTCAACGAGGATGGGCGGCAGGGGGCGGGCGTGCCTTCCCTGTGCTGCAGAGTTGGGGGGGCAAGTCCCGTGCCCCACCCCCCTGGCACAGTCCCCGTGCTGCTTTCATTATTAAAGTACTTGGGGAGCCCTTCTCTGTGCCCGGCCCACTGCTAAGCCCTGGCCCTGCCTCCCTGCGCCCTGGGCCCTGGGGTGAGCTGGTGCCCAGGCCAGAGGCCTGGGGAGTCACTGGCTCTGTATCGGCGCCCCGTCCCGGGTGGCTCTTCCTGTCTTGGGTTGTCCGAGAGGCTGAGCACAGCCGCAGGCTCCCCTGTTGCTCCCCCAACAGGGGGTCTAGAAGTGGGCACAGAGCAAGGCTGCCTTGCAGCTGCCCGCATCCAGGATCACGCCTTCTTGACCTCAATGCTGCCTTGAAGCCTGACTCTCTCCAGTCCGGGTTGGGCTTGTGGTGATGACAGTGCTTTGTGACCTTGATAATTTGAAGTACCTGCCCCACAGAAATCATTTCTTCCTGCTCTGCCCCAGAAAAGGCACGCTGGATCTGCAAGCCCAGCTACGGAAAAATAGGATGGGAAACCCTCAGTTTGAACATTCATCGGGGGACATTGTGACTTTCTTGGGTTGCCTTTTTAAACACTGAAAGGGTGAGATTATAAACCTGCCAGGAGCTAGGTCCCCACCAGGCCCTCCAGCCCCTCTCCCCACACTCCCCACCCCTCCCCCTCCTCCCCTACCCGGAGCCCAAAGCCCACTCCCCCCAAGGCTGCGGAGCACTTTGACCTCCTCCAGATCCAGCCAGGTCAGCTGCTTGCAAAGAACCTTCCCACAGAGACGGATGTGGGGAGACCACGCTGAGGGGGCTGTGAGCTCCGTGGGGACCCCACTGAGCAGGTTGTCACCTGAGAACGAAGGTGCAGCTTCACTGACATGACCCCAGGCCGACACTGGATTTGGGGCAGGTTTCTACACTTACTCTCTGAAATGTTCCTTCTCTTGAAACCTCAGGAGAAGATGTGTATCTGGGGTGCCTGCAGGAAACCTGTACGTTATGCTTTCACTCGAACAAACTAGCTCCGTGGGCTGGAGGTGGGGGAGAGGAAGAGTCCTGGAGGGGAGGGATGGGGTCGCAGGTGATCCTCAGGCCCCAGGTGGGGACCCCGCTGCTGCACAGGAAGGCGGAAGGAGGGCTGGTCAGACGCCCACCGCACAGGACGTGGGTGTGTCTGGGAGCAGAGGTGATGCTCTGTCCAGGACGCACAGCAGAGGCAGGTGGGAAGTGCAGGAGGATGGAGAAAGGTATGAAATAGCCGTGCACAGAGTGGGAGGGGGCGCTTCCCAGAGGAGCCCCTTAAGGTTGCCAGGGAGTTCTGAGGGCATCCAGGGCCATGAATTTGTAATGGAAGCACTTTGGCTTGCTGGGGACTTTTTCCAGCCAGAGGAAGCCTGGGTAGAGTTTTACTAAATCTCCGGGGCAGGCAGACAGGATGTGAGGCGAGGAAGCTGAGGGCTCGGGGCAGGTGGTGTTGAACTGGTGGATGGTGCCATCCGCTCTGGGTGAGTGGGTGGTGTCAGAAACAGCGGTTGGAGGTGAGACTGCAGAACACTGGCGGAGGGGAGGGTCAGGAGGGGACTGCTGGCCCTGAGGGCTTGGGGATGCAGCATAGCCAGCCCTGTGGACACTGGCATGGCTTCAGGTGGCCTAGCTCGGGAAGGAGGGGAGCCTGAGAGCCAGGGCCATGGTCCCCGAAAGAAGGGCTCTGGCTGGAGGTGGGCAGTGAGAGGGAAGAGGCAGGGAGGTGAAGAACGTGGTCGTGGGCCTGCGAGCAGGGCTGAGCAATGGCCTCCAGGTTGGCAGACTGTGGACTCGGGGCCACATCCTTTGGGCACCAGTTGCATGTGTGAAGCTTGGCTGGGGTGCAGCAGGCTTGCTCACACACACGCTGCCTGGTCCTGCTTTGGTGCTCCAGATGCTGAGGTGACTAGTTGCAAAGAGATAGCAAAGCCTAAGATCTTTGTCATCTGGCCTTTTACAGAAAAGGTTTACTGGCTCCTACCTAGAGGGGCCTGTCCAGGAGACAGGAACCACTAGCCACGTGTGGCTATTGACATGTCAGCTAATTAAGATTGCATACAAATTTTTAAATTTAGTTCCTCTGTCGCACTAGCCAACATGTTCAAGTTCTCAAAAGCCACATGAGGCCAGTGGTTCCCGTATTAAACAGCTCAGAGATGGAACGTTCCGGATCATGCTGTTGGCTGGCACCTCAGCTCTCAAGGCAGCCAATGGAACAGGGACAACGTCACCCAGCCTGGACCTGGGGTGCATGGCATGGGAGGAGCCAGACAGGCCTTGTGAGGGGTCTGCAGGCTCGCGGGAGCCCCAGGGCACAGAACTGGAGCATGGTGGGCAGTTCCCATCACCGTCCGGAGTCGCTGAGGGCTCTGGGGCAGGCACGGAAATGTTCGGGAAAGGGTGCCTCTGGGGTTGCAGCACACGACTGTCCCCTCGGAGGCCCAGGTGCTTTAAGTGACAGCTGCCTGGCCCCGGAATTATCCTCCTGACACCATGGGTGCATGGTTTCCTGGCCGGGTGTTGATTCTGTGCAGTTACTTGTACGGTGCGCTGTCGGTAATGGGGGCAGGAGCCCCACCCCACCTACTGCCTGCAGACAGGACAACGGTTTGGCCTTCTCCCGTGGCCCCTGGCCCCGCTGCCTTGCCTTTGTCCTCCAGGGCTGACGACTGTGCCCCCTTCAGTTCCAGGGCCCTGTGAGCCAGAAGACCTCATTGATGGGATCATCTTTGCTGCCAACTACCTGGGCTCCACCCAGCTGCTCTCGGAGCGGAACCCATCCAAAAACATCAGAATGATGCAGGCACAGGAGGCCGTCAGCCGGGTCAAGGTAGGGGTGGCCCAGGAGCACCCGGGTTCCCTGCAGGGAGCACTGGAGCGGGATGGGTGACATGGCCCGCTGTCCAGCGCTGACCCCACAGCCCTGGGCACAAGAGTGGGAATGTCTGAGGTGCCTGGCGGGGCCGAGGGAGAGTTTACCTTGGATGAGAGGATGCGGGCTGGGGACAGAGAGACTCCATAATGAGGAACTGCCACTGGGCCCCCAGGACACATGATTTTTAAAATGTAATTGTTCCAAAGCATTCCAGTCACGTGTTTGTATAGAGCCTCTCATCCCATTTTGACTGTCTTTGTATCTTTAGTGCCAAAGTACTTGCAGAAAGGGAAGCAAAAAAAATCATACGTTTTATTTAAATCTATGACCTCAAGAAAAACTCTGATGCGCTTGCAGCTCTCGGTGCCCATCATTCAGATCACCTGGGTTTGAAGGGTGGGTGCAGCCGGGCCGGGAGAGGACAGGACCAAGTCAGCAAAGCTGATGGGGTCTGGAGGGAGGGGTGGTGGTCTGAGGATGTGCCCCTCTGGCAGTCGGGGGTCTCCCTGCGGGGTGAGGAAGGATGTCAGCCCCCTCCCCATCCTCACCGTACTCTGCCCTCCTCGACGGAGGGGGAGGGGCTCCAGGCATGAGCCCCGCACGGTAGTCCGGAGAGGGCAAAGCAACCTGGCCTTCCTTCGCTTTGCGCCCACCTGTTTTTCTTTTCTCTTTCATGCTGCTCAGAGGATGCAAAAGGCTGCTAAAATCAAGAAGAAAGCGGTGTGTAGGATGTGGGGTTTGCTTGTGTTTCTGTGGCATGTCCTGTGCGGGGGGAGGGGGCTGGGGGGAGCCCCAGGAACAGAGACGATGTGGCAGATGGGTTTTTCTCTTCCTTTGGTAGGTCAATGCTAGACTTTTGAATGAAATCTCAGACACTTTTTTTCTTTAAGCCTCCCACTTACAGAAGCATTTAATCGTTGCCTTTTTTTTCATTTTTCTTTTTTAGAGTCTCTATGAGCTGGAGCATAGTTACTGCCATGATGTGGCCGTTTTGTGTAGACGTTTTTAAATGTGGCATTTGATGCGACCATGTGATGCGTTCAGTGCCTAGGGCCCCTGTACAGAATTAATTAAATCGCTCTGATATTTAGACTCATTAAGTTTAATTTACTGAATCGGGATGATGAGAAATGCAGTCTGCCCAAGGGATGCTTTCTCTATTGAGAAGTTTCTGGAGCATGGGCAGACTTTTAAAAATCTCGGTCGACCTTCAGTTGTTTGCTCATCAGCCTGGTCGTTTAGTAAATGCTGGGCATGTTTTAACTGTCCCCCTGGTGCAGGAAGTATCCAGTGCTCTGTGTCTGAGGGGCTGTCTTGGCACTGGATTTTGCTCGGGCAGCAGGAGAGTTGGTCCTCTGTGCCCACCTGGAACACCACGTTCTGGCGGTGTGGCCAGAGGACCCTGCACGGGGTCTCCCTTCCCGCTGCAGTGAGACCTCCCTCCCTGTGATGCTTGCTCTTTGCCCAGCGGCCTCTCCTGGGATGCCTTCAGCTGCAGGCGAGGAAGGAGCTCAGGCATCTCCCTCTTCCCAAGCCACCTTGTGCTGGGTGTCTCCAGGCACAATGGAACGAGCCTGGCTTTGCAGACCTGCAGTGGGGTGTGCTTCCCCCAAGGCGATGGCCCCCACCCACAGTCACCCCGTGCCCCCCTGGCAGCTGGAGCAGGACAGTGTGGACCACAGCCTGCTCCTTGGGTCTGTAGTCCGGAGAGCTCAGAGGGGTCAGTGTAGGCAGACCAGACCTTGGTGCCAGCCAGGGCCAGTGGTTACCTCCAGGGAGAATTGTTCTTTCTCTCGGCCAGGAAGATGCTCAGGGTCATTGCCAAGGGCCCCTTCACTGATCTGCCCGCAGCTGGCCAGGCAAACAGTGATGGGAGGGTCTCCATGAGGGATCAGTGTCCCCAGCAGAGAGTCCCCACCCCAGGGATTTGCTGGTGACTGTAGGGGTATGGACCCCCATCCACAAGTGACCACAAAGAAGAGGCTCCCCCAGGGACCAGAAAGGAGTGTTTATCTCGGTGGAGAAACCCAAGACCTCGCATGTCACTGCCACCGCACAGTAGTAATTAGGATCCCCTGTGACAGGCTGTCCCAGTCTAGGGCAGACCCCCGAGCAGTGCATTCAGCTTCCAGAACATTCTTTTGCACATTGCTCCAGCCGTATGATCGGTGTACCCGGGAGATGACAAAATGGGCATCTGTGGGATGGCTTCTCCAGTGTCCTGTGAGGGCAGCGCCCCGTCTGGTTGAGGTCTTGCTTCCTTAGGGTTTGTGGAAGCTGGACCAATGCTGCTGGGGGTTGACATGACTGTGGCTTTAAACTAGAAGAAAATGCAGATATGCTAATCCACCTTCTTGGAAAAATTTCTTCCCCTTTACCTGGGGATACTTGGAATCCCAAATCCGAGAAATGTAGCTCCCATCCACAGACCCTGTGTAGCCGCCGTGTTCCGGAAGGGTGGGCAGGCAGACCCGCTTCTCCGGGAGTTGGCGGCTGCAGTCTGCATGCTGCGACACAAGCCCCCCGGCGTCTGGCCCGCTCCGGGCTCAGCCTCCTGGAAGCGGTCCCCCCTCCCACTCAGTGCCAACTGCCCTGAGAGAGCGCACTCAGCTGGGATGTGCTGGGGAGGCCTGCGTTGAGACTCCCATGGCTACTTCTGCTGAGGAGCTTCTCCCTCTAGGGGCGCTCAGGGTCCTTTGTGAGATTGTCAGGCCTTTGTTTGAGTTAGTTTTTTTAAAGGTTTGTAACAGTCTCCACCATCCTTTCTTAGAATTCTGAGGGGGATGCCCAGACGCTGACCGAAGTGGACCTCTTCATCTCCACCCAGAGGATCAAGGTGTTAAACGCAGACACACAGGTGAGCTTTGGGAGACGGAGCTTTAAAATTGTGCGCAGGAGCTCCCAGGAGAGCCAGGTCGAGCTGCAGACCCCCTCTGCGGGGGTGAGACGGCATCCCCGGGACAGTCCCCCCGGCCCCTGCTGTGAAACGTAGAGCGAGCCAGGGGTGGGCAGCAGCCTCGGGCCGAGTGGGGTGAAGCTGGCGATCAGGTGTGCACAGCAGCAGGGATGAAATAGAGACACCACGAAGGGGAGCCGGGTAGCGGGGGGAGGGCGTGTGCTCACCATCGGGATTCTGGAATGGCCCTCTCGAGGCCTGTGTGTGCGGGGCTGGGAGATGGAGCTGGAGGGTGGAGATCCGGGTGGCCCTCCGCGCCCCCACCCCCGCCCTGCCCCAGCCCGGCGCGGCGGCGCTCCAGAGGGGAGGGTCCTACGATTTCCTGCCTGTGAACCATGTGCCCAGCTCGTGTCTGACCTCAGTTCTTCTCGTCTTCCTGTGCCTGGATCCGTGCACAAGCCTGCCGTTGTGGGGAGACAGGCAAGCAGACACAGGAGCCAGATGGAGGGGTCTGGGAGCTGCGTGTGGGCAGGGGCACGGGTGGATGAGCTTTGCAGTGCAGGAGGGAGGAAGGTGGCCGAGGACAGAGATGGGGAAGGGCCCCACTCGTTCTGGGGACGGGTGAGGCCGGCCAGACGCCGGGGTGACGGCCCCTTACTTCTTGCTGTTGGCAAGTGGTCCATATCGCGACGCTGAGTATGTGGGCAGCCAGTTCCCCAGCACCCTCTGCCCTATGGTGTCACATCCAGCAGTGACCTTGTCGGACTCAGCTACAACGTCAGAAGTGCAAACTGGTGATTTTCTCTTCTGTTCTGCTTCCAAGTTTTACTGTCTAACGTGCTTCTGTGCAGAAGAGCTTCTTTTTTTCTTTTCCCCTCTTTTTTTCTCTCCCTTTTCACTGTGGACTCCCAGATTTTTTTAAAAAAAACTTGTGTTATAATCCCTTACCATCGTTATTCTCTTGGGTGCTCAAATCACCCAGATCTGGCGAGGGCCTTCCCGCTGGGCCCTGGGCCGTCCTGGCAGTCTGCCCGTGGTCTCGGAACACGTTCCTGAGACAATGAGATGTTCTGCGCCCTCCTTGCACTCCCTGCCCGACACCTGGAACCGGCCATTCTTCAAGGAGCCGTGGTTCCTGTCCGTGGGGAGGGAGGCGCAGAAACAGAGACCTGGGTGCTGCTGGCTCTGCCCATCATTGCTGGGGGCCCGTGGATCCTGGGCCCTAAAAATGAACCAAGCTGGACAGTATCTGTTTTTAGAAGCCAAGAGTTCATACACGTGCCTCCTATTTGAGACCAGCTCCATTAGGGTCCTGCTCACCTGCCCCCTACTCCGTACGCACCCTGGTCCCACAGTGTAGATCGTGGCTGCGGACTCCCTCAGTGTGTTTTCTCACTTGGTCTCTCCTGGGGTGGACCATGCCCATTGCTGGGCTGCTGGGAGGAGCACAGGTTGGCTCTCAGGTAGTGGATGAGCTGGCTGTCACCCCTCAGGACCCAGTGGGTGGGAAGGCCTGACGCGTGGGGACAGAGGAGGCTGCAGGGCGTGTCTTGGAGTAGGAGTGGCACCGTGATGTGGCTCCGGCTCCGGCTCCCTCCCGGCTCCCGTGCCCTGCTGTCCGCCCACCGTCTTGACCCTTCCTCCTCACCGGTCTGTCCCAGCGGCCAGGCCTATGCCTTGGCCCTCTGATCTTTGTGTCCAGCTGCCCTGTCCCCTGTGGGGCCTTGAACTTGGCGAGAACTGAGGGAGCCACCCAACCGGGTCAGGCGTAGGACACTTCGCAGCCTCGGGCTTTGTTTCCTGATCTTTCGTGGGCAAACTGTCTGGACTAGATCCTGCCTCCTGCCCCCCAGCCCTCATCCCTCATCCACCCACCTGTCAGGGTCCCCGAGACCACCCCAGGTTCCATAAGTTGATAAGAGGCCTCAAGGGATTCAGCTTATAGTTGTACTCAAGGCTGTGATTTACTACGGCACCAGGATACAGAGCAAAACCAGCGAAGGAGAAGATGGCTGGGGCTGAGCCCAGGGAAACCCAGGGTCCTCGCCTGATGGGGTCCCGCAGGATGAGCTGAACTTCCCAGCCGCGAGCCGCGACAGCGCGTGTGACACGTGGGCCATTGGTAAGCTCGAGAGCGTCAGCGCCCAAGGTCTTTACTGGGGGCTGGTCACATAGGCACCTGTGCTGTCTGCCATGCACCAAAGTCCCAGGCTCCTGAAAGCAAGCGGGGCTCAGGCTGGAGCACGCTGCTTGCCCGGATGCCTCAGGCAAGGGTGAGCCACTCTTATCATGTCGGGTGGCATGTCGGGAACCCTCCTGAAATCCAGGTTCCCAGACGGGCCGAAGGCCACCTGCGGGCAGACTTTCTGCGGACAGTGTCAGGCCTGTTCTGTCAGCCCTTCTCTGATGCTCCTGCATCAGCGGAGACTGGAAACTGGGCCCATCCCTGTGAACTTGAGGCCTTGGACAAGTTTCCGGACACATCTCGGAGCCCTGTTGATTCTCAGAGGAGAGCCCGGCGCCGGGCCCCTTGAAGGACAGATGAGGCGGCTCAGAGCAGGACACACATGCCAGCCCCTTCCCCTCACTCCTCCCTTCCCTCCTTCTGGGTCTTTGGTGTCTGAACAGGGCCCGGGGACAGGGCGTCCGTTCCCAAGAGTGGGCACAGCCAGAAGCCACGATTTCCTTTGCTTGCTCATTCAAGGTCGGTCCCTAACGCACGTGGGCTTTCCATCCCCTCCAGCCGCAGCATCGTGGCCAAGTCATGCACAGCCGCTGCCCAGACCAGCATCTGTTGGCCGGTGCTCACCTCCCGGCTACAGAGCAGGGCTGTGCTGTGGTTTGGACCGTCTGTCTGTGCTGGCTCTTTGCCCTGTTGTGTTCTTCCTGAAGCCTTGCTTTCTCCACGTCGGTTCTTGGGTTCTCTCCAAGAGTCCTGACTGCATCCCTGACACCGTAGACCTCCTGGCATCTTCTCCTTCTCCCACATGCTGTTCTCTGCCTGCATCCTCTGCAGAGGGCTGGCTGGGCCCCCATGGTCACAGCTCCCGCCCTGGGGAGCCTCTGGTGGCTGCTGGAGGTGCCCGTGGCTCCCCAGGTTTCTGTGGACAGGAATGTTCCAGAACCACAGAGCAGGAGACCTCAGGGTTTTCAGCCTACGTCTGTGGGCTTCCCCAGGGACGTGCCACTGATGACTGGGATCTGGTGTGGAGGAGGATGTGCCCCTGATCTCCAGCGGGTCAGATGTCCTGGGGAAGCCCGAGGCTCCCTAGGGCTCATGTTCATGGCCATTGGGTCGGCCGAGCTGTGCCAGGCCAGGGGAAGGGCAAAGCAAGGTCGGCATCCGGGACCACCAGGACAGGGTCCTCGACGGGCAGCATCTCACTGGAAGTCCCGGGCAGGAGGCAAGCTGGTCATGGTCCTTCTTACCGCCCCTCCAGTGGTCTTTAAAGTTCAGCTTTAAGAGTCCTCCCGCTTCTCTGGTTGAACTTCACCTCTGCTCGTCGGAGGTATTTAAAGAGTGTTTTCAGGGCTTCCCTGGTGGCGCAGTGGTTGAGAGTCCGCCTGCCGATGCAAGGGACGCGGGTTCGTGCCCCGGTACGGGAGGATCCCACGTGCTGCGGAGCGGCTGGGCCCGTGAGCCATGGCCGCTGAGCCTGCGCGTCCAGAGCCTGTGCTCCGCAACGGGAGAGGCCACGACAGTGAGAGGCCCGCATACCGCAAAAAAAAAAATAATAATAAAGGGTGTTTTCATTTCCCGTTTTCCAGTGGAAAGCCCCCGTCGCTCTGTCCCGTCGGGCTCTCCTCACCGTGGCAGTTTGCGGCGTGGTCGCTGCCCGGCATCTTGCTCTCTCATTGTTCATCTCCTCCTCCCGGCGTTCCTGCACATCCTCACAGCCGGGTCTCCCCACGTGGGGAGTCCTCGTTCTTCAGGGGAAGCAGCTCCCTCCTGGGTCTGCTCCCCACCAGCGGGGAGAGTCTGCTCCGCCCTCCGTGCCCACCCACCTCTTCTGCGGAGCCTGGTGGGGAGTGAGGGCTGGTGGCCTCATCCCTGCTTTGCAGGGAGCAGGTCTCCTGTGGGTTGGTGAGCAAAGCCCCACCATTGCTGGGGCCCCGTCCCCCTCACATGAAGAGGCCCTGGGGGAGAGAGAGAACTCGGGGTGTTTGCACACACAGTTGAGAACTAGATCTGGTAGGATGGCTCTCTGTTCTCTTCCATGATGGAAATGTGAGTGGCTTTTCTTGCTGGAGTACAGCGGGTGTCTGGGTCATTGCTCGTAGGGTTCTTGACTGGGAGGTCAGGGCTGGTGGGAGAAGCAGAGGTGCCCGGCTCCCGAGGAGCCCCCATCTCACTGGGAAGATGGGGCACACCTGGTTCCCTGTGTGCTCAGGAGAAAATGCTGGCCGCCCTGAATAAGACAGGCCGGGTTCCCTGTCTACACACCCCGGAACCTCGGAACTGGCCTTGGGGAGAGGGAAGGTCATGCAGGGTTAGCTGGGGGTGGGGGGTGGATGGTGCTTCCTAAAGATGAACTAACCGAGCACTGGCCCCTGCAGGCTTTGGGGTCACCGAGAGCAAGGAGAACAAGATCTGGGAAGGTGGGTCAGAAAGGTTCCATGAGCCGTGGCCTGGCTGCCTGGCCGAGGCGTCTGGGGTAGCCTGGCCAGTCGTGGGCACCGTGGATCGTTTGAGAGTTTGCTCCGAGGTCGCTGAGGATGAACTGGAAGCGTGGTGGTAGGAAATTGGTGTGACTATAAAATAAGAAATGTTAGCAGAGAAGCTGGGAGGCAGGAACAGATGCACAGACTGTGGGAACTCGAGTGGCTGGTTGGGGCAGGAAGGGGACGAGGCCACGTGGCGGGCGGCCTTGTCTGGGAGGAAGCAGGCTCTGCCACTGACAGGCGCTCGGAGACGGGGAGCAGCTCATTTCTGACACCTGGGGGTTGAGTCAGGTGTTTCTGAAAGTGGCTGGAAATCAAGAGATGCCAAAAAGCCACCTTCACTGTTCCCTTTCCAGCGGCCCCTCCTGGAAGGGGGTTCTTGTGGTTATAAACCACCCCCCACCCCCACCCCGAGCTGGCCAGAAAACACAGCAGGTCCAGGAAGGCAAGTGTGCAGAAGTGGCTTCTGTGAGAAAGACAGGGGCTGCAGAGGTTGCAGAAATGCCCCATTTTCTTTTCTGGAAAGAGGACAAAGGCATGAAAGACCAGCTGATTAGTTTCTCAGAGCCTCTGTGTGGAGCCTTGTTAGGTAGGGGTCCCGGGAATGATGCTTGGTAGAGATTTCTGCCAGATGACAAAAGCCGTTGAGAGTGATGGGCCCACCAGGGCCCCGGGGGGATTGAAAGGCTGCGGAGACCCATCCATCAGAGTCAGGCGGGCTTCCTTGGGACCCCCCGCCCAGGCCCATGCTGCTTGAGCTCCTGGGATGAACTCATCCCTGGGAAAAACTGGCTCTGGAGCCTTCCTCCCCTGCTTGGCAGGAAGTCTGGGCCAGGCGCCCGCCTTGCAGGGAGAGGCACCTTCTCCAGAGCCACAGACGACCTCCGATCAGGTGGGGATGGGCCTCAGCTGCTGCCCCTCCCCCACAGGACTGGGAGCCCCACCCAGCATCATGCCCCCACGAGCATCATTTTGGAAGCTGCAGGGCTAAGGTGAAGGCACATCACCTTGTCTGGGAATCACCGCCCTAAAATGCTCTGTTCACTGGGGCAGTGGCTCTCTACCCAGGAGACACTGTCCCTCAGGGCAGATCTGGCCACACCTGGAGATCTTTGTGGTCGTCACACTTGGGACGGAGGAGATGCCACTGGCGTCTAGTGGGTGGGGGCCAGGGATTCTGCTAAACGTCCTACAGTGCCCGGGACACCCTCACAGTATGGAATGGTCCAGCCCCAAATGTTAGGAGTGCTGAGGCTGAGAGCCCCCAAAGTTGGGTGTTTTTTAGGGCTTGTTCCCTGTAACGCAGGCCCTCTCATGCCTCTCCCGGCAGGAGACCATGATGGACCACGCCCTTCGCACCATCTCCTACATCGCGGACATTGGGAACATCGTTGTGCTGATGGCCAGGCGCCGCATGCCGCGCTCAGCCTCCCAGGACTGCATCGAGACCACCCCCGGGGCCCAGGAGGGGAAGAAGCAGTATAAGATGATCTGCCACGTGTTTGAGTCCGAGGATGTAAGTAAATGCTCGGGCGTGATGTTCCCCTCCCGACGGCCCAGGCCCCATGGGCTCCGTGGTCCCAGGAAAGCACGAATAGGATGGGGATCCTGTGCCCCATCATGGACGCTTCCAGTGGAAGTGGTGATTTTTCTAACACTCCGAGTTTGCAAAGACCATGAACACAGCTCTCTTTCGCTTCCTGAAATAAGTTTTTCAGGAGCTGTTTGTAAATGGAACCGTAGTTAAATATGGCGAGGAGCTCTTTGACAAGGTCCTTTAACAAAACCTTGTTCTCCCCAAATAAAGTAGCCCTTGACTAACTTTTCTGTTGAGATGCACGCCCCACACTCCAGGGTTGCAAATGGGGAAGCGCCTCTGCTTTTGCTCATGGCCATTTCAGGCCATAAGAAGTTGGAAAATCCAGTGCACCCTTGGACAACATGGGTTTGAACTTCGAGGGCCCACTTACCCATGGACCTTTGTCAGTAGTAGATGCTACAGCGCTACACCATCGGCCTTGGTTGACTCCGCGATCATGAACCGCGGACACGGAGGAATTGCGGGTACGGAGGGCTGACTGTAAGTTAGACACAGATTTTTTATAGACTGTACAGAGGGTCACAGCCCCTAACCCCCATTTTGTTCACGGGTCAACTGTAATTCTGACGTTTAAAATACCGCAGACTCGCTAAGAGACCATAAGCCCTTTGACTCCTTCCTTGGATGGGATGAGAGCATCTTTCTGAGCCTGGAAGAGGGAGAAAGGGACCGGGGAAGGGAGCTGCAGGGCAGGAGGTGAGCGGGGTCTCAGGGCAGATCTGATTCAGAATCACCCAGGAGGCAGCAGCTGAGCTGTTCTTGGGGCTGTTGCCAGAGCAGGATTTTTAAAAATTCTCTCTCCTCCATGGATGCTTGGAAAGGGCATTCTCGGTTACCAAGGGACTTGAGGGTGTGTCAGGGACCCGGAGCAGTGGGGAAGGGGTCCCAGTGTTTTCATGTTCGAATGCAGGGTGGGTGGAGGCGGTGACCTTTTTGCTGAGAAATTGAAGTCACCTACAAGTGCTTTGAAGCAATGACACATTTATAGGAGAGGAAATTTACATACAGACTCACTAGTGCACACGCGTGTTCCTTTCACCATTATACAGATGTCTGTGGACACCTGCATGGGAATTTTTGTTTGGCTCATGGCTCGAGGGGTCTCAGAGACCCGGCCTGGGGGCATGTGATGGGCCCTGGAGAAGGGCTGTGGTGATGGGCAGGTGAGGCAAGAAGCAGGCCAAGTGGCAGGGAGTGAACAGTCTGCTGGCTCGGGGAGCAGGAAGGGGCTCCGAGGTGCCCACCGTGCCCTGGGTGCTGCTGTGGCCTGGGTTTCTCTATTCCGTGGGAGAGAAGGCTGAGAGCAAAGGTGGGGGCGGGGCTCCAGGTGGTCCTTGAAGGCACATGGGAAGGATGGGCTGGGAGGGGCGTGAGGGGATGGAGCAGCCATCCTGAGAGTCGGACCCTGATTGTGGCCCCATCAGGGTCCGACTGCTGCTGGGGTGAGTGAAGGATCCAAGGGTCCAGTGAGAACAGAGGGGGACACCTGGAGAAAATGGAAGGTGGCCCTATGGACCCTGGTGGCCCTCTCAGAGTTTCCATTTCCCTTCTGTGAAGTGGAGGGCAGTGCAGGTGAGCCAAAGAAGTGAAAGGGCTGGGGGGGCAGGGCAGCCTCCCCTGCTATTCGCCCACCTGCAGGAGGCCCCCTCTGAGTGCCAGCCTCCGATGCCAGCCCCTCGGGGAGGCCCCCGTGATGCTCCCTACCTTTCTGGGCTCACAGCCTTGGCTGTGACCTGGGGGCAGGGGCGATCCCTCAGGACTGGCCCCAGCTCAGGTGGCAGGGATGCCAGGATGCAGGGCAGACGGGGGATGGGAGACTGCAGCCAGCCGCTAGTGGGAAGACGCCGAGGTTCCCGGACTGCGCCCCATGGAGCCCAGGCGCGGACCACCTTGCCCTTCCAGGGGCTCCCCCAGGTGATGGGCGCCGACCGGGGGCAGTAGGCGGAGGGAACGAAGTGATGCTCTCACACCCCCTTCCCAGCCAGGGGACCCCAGTCAGAGGAAGATGGACCCAGAGGCCTGGGGGCAGCTGGTGTCAGCAAACCTGAGACCCCAGGGGGGTAGGGCAACTCCAGGCCTCCGGGTGGCCCTCGGCCCTCCACCCTCCATCCTGGGACCAGCCTCCTCCTGGAGGCCCCGTTGGATCCTCAGCTTGGCCTGAGCCTCGGGCCAGGCGCCCTCCAGGACCTGCCACCGCAGGGCTCCCTCCACCGTCTCCAATACACGTCTGGGCCAGTGGCGCCACCTGGTGGTGCTGGGGCTCCGTGCCTGTGGCTGGCTCTCCCTCTGAGCAGAACCGCCAAACTGCCAGGACGCTGCTCCTGGGGGCAGGCAGGCCTTGGTCCTGCCTAGTGGACCCGGGCTTCCCTCCTGCAGACCGTTCGGGGCCCAATTTGGGAGGGCCGTCTGGTCTAGAATTGCAGGGCTCCGAGCTCTC
Source organism: Physeter macrocephalus (assembly GCF_002837175.3). Taxonomy (NCBI): domain Eukaryota; kingdom Metazoa; phylum Chordata; class Mammalia; order Artiodactyla; family Physeteridae; genus Physeter; species Physeter macrocephalus. The sequence continues at coordinate 37,274,843 of NC_041224.1, read as the reverse complement.
CCTCTGTTATCCAGCCCAGCCCGCTTTTTTCACAAAGGCTTATTCATTTGCAGCCCGAGAATCATGCAGCGTGTAGAGCAAGAGTGGGATTCAGGCCAAACCCCTCAATTCCACATGTTTTCAGGCCTTGTTGACCCGAGGATTGCTGAGGGTCTCCACTGCTCTCCCCTGGCTGCCTGGCTGCCAGGGTGCTTGGCGTGGCCCAGGAACTGGGTCCTTAGCCCTCACCTCCCGTGGTCCTTTATCTGCACACCAGCAGGTGGCATGTAAGCTTTGGCAGTGACTGTTCAGAGTCCAGGCCTCTGCAGTATCAGATTCAGTCCAGTCCATAGAAGTGGTCCTGTTGAAGTAGAAAGAAGTGATTTGCTCCATGATTTGCCCTGTGCTGGCGTCCTCAAGGTCGCATGCTTCTCGTTGGCCTCAGCCTGACACAGCCACACGCCCCACGAGAGCAGCTGGGCACACATCCTGCCCGCACCACCCCCCCGCGGCTGGACTGGGTCCTGTTGCTCCAGAGAAGTAAATACTGGGTGGGTGACTGGGTTTGCTGAGGGTCCTCACTGCTCTCCCCTGGCTGCCTGGCTGCCAGGGTGCTTGATGTGGCCCAGAAACTGGGTCCTTAACCCTCACCTCCCGTGGTCCTTTATCTGCACACCAGCAGGTGGCATGTAAGCTTTGGCAGTGACTGTTCAGAGTCCAGGCCTCTGCAGTATCAGATTCAGTCCAGTCCATAGAAGTGGTCCTGTTGAAGTAGAAAGAAGTGATTTGCTCCATGATTTGCCCTGTGCTGGCGTCCTCAAGGTCGCATGCTTCTCGTTGGCCTCAGCCTGACACATCCACACGCCCCACGAGAGCAGCTGGGCACACACCCTCCCCGCACCACCCCCCAGCGGCTGGACTGGGTCCTGTTGCTCCAGAGAAGTAAATACTGGGTGGGTGACTGACAGTCTCTGTGACGTTCCCCAGAGGATGCACCCCCCAGTCTGTGTTTGGAATAGGATGGGTGGGGGACTGCCCTGGCGGTCCAGTGGTTAGGGGTCCACGCTTCCACTGCACGGGGCATGGGCCAAATAAAGATATTTATTTAATAAATATTAATTTAATTTTAAATAATTTAAATTTCATAAAATTAATTTAATAACAATTAATAAATATTTAAATAAATAAAACACACTTGTTAAAAAAAAAAAGATGGGTGAAAAGAAAATACAGTACAGTCGCCCGTGAAAGCAACGAAACTATGATCATTAGCAAATGATTCATAATTTCCCCAGACGTTATTGGAAACTGTGCTTTGTCTTCGGATGTCTGGGATGTCAGGGAGCTCGGGTGGGGCAGGCAGGGCCCCAGCAGCAGAAGGGCTCCCCCGACAGAGACCCGGGCCACGGTCTCTCTGCGGGTCCTCGGAGCCCAGGCAGGGGCCCCCGTGCAGGCTGTGCCGTGGCCCCCCCTCGGGGCCCGTGCGCCTGCCCGTCTCCATTGGGCGCCCCTCCCCACAGGCTCAGCTCATTGCCCAGTCCATCGGCCAGGCCTTCAGCGTGGCCTACCAGGAGTTCCTGCGGGCCAACGGCATCAACCCCGAGGACCTGAGCCAGAAGGAGTACAGCGACATCATCAACACCCAGGAGATGTACAACGACGACCTCATCCACTTCTCCAACTCGGAGAACTGCAAAGAGGTGGGTGCCCGGGGCGGGGGGCACAGCAGGCAGGCCGGGCGGGGTCGAGCCTTCCTGGTGTGTGGGCCCTGCCTTTGCAGCGAGCACTTGTCTGGGAAATGCGGTGCTGTTGTAGGGAAGAACCTGCTGACGGTCAGTCTTAAAATGACCTCGATATTGTGCCTTTTAATGCTGCTATTAGATGGAGGCTCAGCCCCCCGAGGTGTTTCTGGAAAGCGTGCGAGAGGCATCTTGAAAACGGGGAATTTGGGGCTCTGCCCACGGTGCTGGGAAGCCGCCCGTGGTGAAGCCTTGGCAGGTTCCAGTGGGTTTGCTCAGGGGTCTCTAGAAAGTTCTCCTGAGAAGAAGAGCAAATCCCTGGGGGTGGCCTGTACCCTAACTGCTTGGGAATGAGTGAATGATCCTGGCTTGTTGCTGAATGAATGAATGACAGGCAGCTTTCTGTGAGTGACCCGTGAGGCAGAGAGAAAATAGAAGGACTTTTCCAGACAAGAGCAGGGGCCGGGCTGGGCTCTGAGAACACGTCCCTCTAGCCTCCGTGGGTCTGGGAGGGTGGGGGCGGGAGCTGGGACACTGGAGCCGAGCTTGGGGCTAGAGGAGGGGGTCTGTGCTCCTGGTTCCCAGGATGGTTGGGTGGGTCCCAGGAGGGCTTGGGAGCCAGAGCTGGACGAGGCCAGGGAGACAGCAGGCTGGCCGAGAGGAGGTGGCCTCAATTCTGAGGGCAGGGCAGGCACCTGGCCCGGGTTGGGCTGGTCCTTCCGGGGTGCTGGGCAGAGGCCCAGCCCCCAGCCCCCAGCCCCCATCGCAGGTGGGCCTCTCTTACCCTACCCATTTCCTTGCAGCTGCAGCTGGAGAAGCACAAGGGTGAGATCCTGGGTGTGGTGGTGGTGGAGTCGGGCTGGGGCTCCATCCTGCCCACCGTGATCCTGGCCAACATGATGAACGGAGGTCCGGCTGCCCGCTCGGGGAAGCTGAGCATTGGCGACCAGATCATGTCCATTAACGGCACCAGCCTGGTGGGGCTGCCGCTCGCCACCTGCCAGGGCATCATCAAGGTGGGCACGGGGCCCCACCTCGCTATATCCTCACTGCTTTGTAATCCCCCCGACCCACCAGAATGCTGAGCCCAGAGAGACCCACCCAGTGACTTTGAACCCAAGACTGTACCACGGCCCTGACATCAGAGAGGGACCTGGGCTGCCCCAGGTGAGGGCCGAGGACCTGTAGATGTTGGGTGACCAGCTTGTCTTAGTTTGCCTGGGACTTTTCGCTGAGAGTCTCACCTGCTGGGCAAACAGGGAGGTTGGTTCCCCTGCCTGGATCTGAGCTGGGAGGCTGCTCTCACCGTCTGACCCGTTAGTCTGCAGGTTCAGGAGGTGCAGACCCTCCCTAGAGAGGGTCACGCTGAGGGGACACAAACAGGTGGCCCCTGCTTGTCTGTGAGAGCCCTCCGGGCTGAAGCGTCGGGCAGCCATCCAAGGGGACCTCAGCACGGCGGTGCCTTTGCTCTGTTCAGGGGTGCAGACAGTGGCTCAGCCTACGGGGGGCCATCCGTCCTGCGGCTCATTCCCTCCAGCCCTGCTGTGGTCTCGGGGCTGGAGGATGGGCCTCTGTTCCCCCTTGTCACTCAGAGATGAAGGCCCTGTGAGGGGGCTCCTGGACCTGGGGACCCAGTGGGTACTGTGTAGCTAGACAGACAGGCACAGAAGAGGCCTTCATCAGAGGTGCCAGAGGCTTGGCCAGCTGGGACCCTCGCTCTGAGGGCTGCAGCTCCTGGGGCAGTTTCTGACCTGGGCTCTGATGGGGCCGTGTGTGTGTGTGTGTGTGTGTGTGTGTGTGTGTGTGTGTGTGTGTG
>NC_041224.1:37262747-37269924 GCF_002837175.3 Physeter macrocephalus | reverse complement strand
CCTGGCCACTCGTGGGCACCGTGGATCGTTTGAGAGTTTGCTCCGAGGTCGCTGAGGATGAACTGGAAGCGTGGTGGTAGGAAATTGGTGTGACTATAAAATAAGAAATGTTAGCAGAGAAGCTGGGAGGCAGGAACAGATGCAGAGACTGTGGGAACTCGAGTGGCTGGTTGGGGCAGGACGGGGACGAGGCCACGTGGCGGGCGGCCTTGTCTGGGAGGAAGCAGGCTCTGCCACTGACAGGCGCTCGGAGACGGGGAGCAGCTCATTTCTGACACCTGGGGGTTGAGTCAGGTGTTTCTGAAAGTGGCTGGAAATCAAGAGATGCCAAAAAGCCACCTTCACTGTTCCCTTTCCAGCGGCCCCTCCTGGAAGGGGGTTCTTGTGGTTATAAACCACCCCCCACCCCCACCCCGAGCTGGCCAGAAAACACAGCAGGTCCAGGAAGGCAAGTGTGCAGAAGTGGCTTCTGTGAGAAAGACAGGGGCTGCAGAGGTTGCAGAAATGCCCCATTTTCTTTTCTGGAAAGAGGACAAAGGCATGAAAGACCAGCTGATTAGTTTCTCAGAGCCTCTGTGTGGAGCCTTGTTAGGTAGGGGTCCCGGGAATGATGCTTGGTAGAGATTTCTGCCAGATGACAAAAGCCGTTGAGAGTGATGGGCCCACCAGGGCCCCGGGGGGATTGAAAGGCTGCGGAGACCCATCCATCAGAGTCAGGCGGGCTTCCTTGGGACCCCCCGCCCAGGCCCATGCTGCTTGAGCTCCTGGGACGAACTCATCCCTGGGAAAAACTGGCTCTGGAGCCTTCCTCCCCTGCTTGGCAGGAAGTCTGGGCCAGGCGCCCGCCTTGCAGGGAGAGGCACCTTCTCCAGAGCCACAGACGACCTCCGATCAGGTGGGGATGGGCCTCAGCTGCTGCCCCTCCCCCACAGGACTGGGAGCCCCACCCAGCATCATGCCCCCACGAGCATCATTTTGGAAGCTGCAGGGCTAAGGTGAAGGCACATCACCTTGTCTGGGAATCACCGCCCTAAAATGCTCTGTTCACTGGGGCAGTGGCTCTCTACCCAGGAGACACTGTCCCTCAGGGCAGATCTGGCCACACCTGGAGATCTTTGTGGTCGTCACACTTGGGACGGAGGAGATGCCACTGGCGTCTAGTGGGTGGGGGCCAGGGATTCTGCTAAACGTCCTACAGTGCCCGGGACACCCTCACAGTATGGAATGGTCCAGCCCCAAATGTTAGGAGTGCTGAGGCTGAGAGCCCCCAAAGTTGGGTGTTTTTTAGGGCTTGTTCCCTGTAACGCAGGCCCTCTCATGCCTCTCCCGGCAGGAGACCATGATGGACCACGCCCTTCGCACCATCTCCTACATCGCGGACATTGGGAACATCGTTGTGCTGATGGCCAGGCGCCGCATGCCGCGCTCAGCCTCCCAGGACTGCATCGAGACCACCCCCGGGGCCCAGGAGGGGAAGAAGCAGTATAAGATGATCTGCCACGTGTTTGAGTCCGAGGATGTAAGTAAATGCTCGGGCGTGATGTTCCCCTCCCGACGGCCCAGGCCCCATGGGCTCCGTGGTCCCAGGAAAGCACGAATAGGATGGGGATCCTGTGCCCCATCATGGACGCTTCCAGTGGAAGTGGTGATTTTTCTAACACTCCGAGTTTGCAAAGACCATGAACACAGCTCTCTTTCGCTTCCTGAAATAAGTTTTTCAGGAGCTGTTTGTAAATGGAACCGTAGTTAAATATGGCGAGGAGCTCTTTGACAAGGTCCTTTAACAAAACCTTGTTCTCCCCAAATAAAGTAGCCCTTGACTAACTTTTCTGTTGAGATGCACGCCCCACACTCCAGGGTTGCAAATGGGGAAGCGCCTCTGCTTTTGCTCATGGCCATTTCAGGCCATAAGAAGTTGGAAAATCCAGTGCACCCTTGGACAACATGGGTTTGAACTTCGAGGGCCCACTTACCCATGGACCTTTGTCAGTAGTAGATGCTACAGCGCTACACCATCGGCCTTGGTTGACTCCGCGATCATGAACCGCGGACACGGAGGAATTGCGGGTACGGAGGGCTGACTGTAAGTTAGACACAGATTTTTTATAGACTGTACAGAGGGTCACAGCCCCTAACCCCCATTTTGTTCACGGGTCAACTGTAATTCTGACGTTTAAAATACCGCAGACTCGCTAAGAGACCATAAGCCCTTTGACTCCTTCCTTGGATGGGATGAGAGCATCTTTCTGAGCCTGGAAGAGGGAGAAAGGGACCGGGGAAGGGAGCTGCAGGGCAGGAGGTGAGCGGGGTCTCAGGGCAGATCTGATTCAGAATCACCCAGGAGGCAGCAGCTGAGCTGTTCTTGGGGCTGTTGCCAGAGCAGGATTTTTAAAAATTCTCTCTCCTCCATGGATGCTTGGAAAGGGCATTCTCGGTTACCAAGGGACTTGAGGGTGTGTCAGGGACCCGGAGCAGTGGGGAAGGGGTCCCAGTGTTTTCATGTTCGAATGCAGGGTGGGTGGAGGCGGTGACCTTTTTGCTGAGAAATTGAAGTCACCTACAAGTGCTTTGAAGCAATGACACATTTATAGGAGAGGAAATTTACATACAGACTCACTAGTGCACACACGTGTTCCTTTCACCATTATACAGATGTCTGTGGACACCTGCATGGGAATTTTTGTTTGGCTCATGGCTCGAGGGGTCTCAGAGACCCGGCCTGGGGGCATGTGATGGGCCCTGGAGAAGGGCTGTGGTGATGGGCAGGTGAGGCAAGAAGCAGGCCAAGTGGCAGGGAGTGAACAGTCTGCTGGCTCGGGGAGCAGGAAGGGGCTCCGAGGTGCCCACCGTGCCCTGGGTGCTGCTGTGGCCTGGGTTTCTCTATTCCGTGGGAGAGAAGGCTGAGAGCAAAGGTGGGGGCGGGGCTCCAGGTGGTCCTTGAAGGCACATGGGAAGGATGGGCTGGGAGGGGCGTGAGGGGATGGAGCAGCCATCCTGAGAGTCGGACCCTGATTGTGGCCCCATCAGGGTCCGACTGCTGCTGGGGTGAGTGAAGGATCCAAGGGTCCAGTGAGAACAGAGGGGGACACCTGGAGAAAATGGAAGGTGGCCCTATGGACCCTGGTGGCCCTCTCAGAGTTTCCATTTCCCTTCTGTGAAGTGGAGGGCAGTGCAGGTGAGCCAAAGAAGTGAAAGGGCTGGGGGGGCAGGGCAGCCTCCCCTGCTATTCGCCCACCTGCAGGAGGCCCCCTCTGAGTGCCAGCCTCCGATGCCAGCCCCTCGGGGAGGCCCCCGTGATGCTCCCTACCTTTCTGGGCTCACAGCCTTGGCTGTGACCTGGGGGCAGGGGCGATCCCTCAGGACTGGCCCCAGCTCAGGTGGCAGGGATGCCAGGATGCAGGGCAGACGGGGGATGGGAGACTGCAGCCAGCCGCTAGTGGGAAGACGCCGAGGTTCCCGGACTGCGCCCCATGGAGCCCAGGCGCGGACCACCTTGCCCTTCCAGGGGCTCCCCCAGGTGATGGGCGCCGACCGGGGGCAGTAGGCGGAGGGAACGAAGTGATGCTCTCACACCCCCTTCCCAGCCAGGGGACCCCAGTCAGAGGAAGATGGACCCAGAGGCCTGGGGGCAGCTGGTGTCAGCAAACCTGAGACCCCAGGGGGGCAGGGCAACTCCAGGCCTCCGGGTGGCCCTCGGCCCTCCACCCTCCATCCTGGGACCAGCCTCCTCCTGGAGGCCCCGTTGGATCCTCAGCTTGGCCTGAGCCTCGGGCCAGGCGCCCTCCAGGATCTGCCACCGCAGGGCTCCCTCCACCGTCTCCAATACACGTCTGGGCCAGTGGCGCCACCTGGTGGTGCTGGGGCTCCGTGCCTGTGGCTGGCTCTCCCTCTGAGCAGAACCGCCAAACTGCCAGGACGCTGCTCCTGGGGGCAGGCAGGCCTTGGTCCTGCCTAGTGGACCCGGGCTTCCCTCCTGCAGACCGTTCGGGGCCCAATTTGGGAGGGCCGTCTGGTCTAGAATCGAAGGGCTCCGAGCTCTCCCTCTGTTATCCAGCCCAGCCCGCTTTTTTCACAAAGGCTTATTCATTTGCAGCCCGAGAATCATGCAGCGTGTAGAGCAAGAGTGGGATTCAGGCCAAACCCCTCAATTCCACATGTTTTCAGGCCTTGTTGACCCGAGGATTGCTGAGGGTCTCCACTGCTCTCCCCTGGCTGCCTGGCTGCCAGGGTGCTTGATGTGGCCCAGAAACTGGGTCCTTAACCCTCACCTCCCGTGGTCCTTTATCTGCACACCAGCAGGTGGCATGTAAGCTTTGGCAGTGACTGTTCAGAGTCCAGGCCTCTGCAGTATCAGATTCAGTCCAGTCCATAGAAGTGGTCCTGTTGAAGTAGAAAGAAGTGATTTGCTCCATGATTTGCCCTGTGCTGGCGTCCTCAAGGTCGCATGCTTCTCGTTGGCCTCAGCCTGACACATCCACACGCCCCATGAGAGCAGCTGGGCACACATCCTGCCCGCACCACCCCCCAGCGGCTGGACTGGGTCCTGTTGCTCCAGAGAAGTAAATACTGGGTGGGTGACTGACAGTCTCTGTGACTTTCCCCAGAGGATGCACCCCCCAGTCTGTGTTTGGAATAGGATGGGTGGGGGACTGCCCTGGCGGTCCAGTGGTTAGGGGTCCATGCTTCCACTGCACGGGGCATGGGCCAAATAAAGATATTTATTTAATAAATATTAATTTAATTTTAAATAAATTAATTTAAATTTCATAAAATTAATTTAATAACAATTAATAAATATTTAAATAAATAAAACACACTTGTTAAAAAAAAAAAGATGGGTGAAAAGAAAATACAGTACAGTCGCCCGTGAAAGCAACGAAACTATGATCATTAGCAAATAATTCATAATTTCCCCAGACGTTATTGGAAACTGTGCTTTGTCTTCGGATGTCTGGGATGTCAGGGAGCTCGGGTGGGGCAGGCAGGGCCCCAGCAGCAGAAGGGCTCCCCAGACAGAGACCCGGGCCACGGTCTCTCTGCGGGTCCTCGGAGACCAGGCAGGGGCCCCCGTGCAGGCTGTGCCGTGGCCCCCCCTCGGGGCCCGTGCGCCTGCCCGTCTCCATTGGGCGCCCCTCCCCACAGGCTCAGCTCATTGCCCAGTCCATCGGCCAGGCCTTCAGCGTGGCCTACCAGGAGTTCCTGCGGGCCAACGGCATCAACCCCGAGGACCTGAGCCAGAAGGAGTACAGCGACATCATCAACACCCAGGAGATGTACAACGACGACCTCATCCACTTCTCCAACTCGGAGAACTGCAAAGAGGTGGGTGCCCGGGGCGGGGGGCACAGCAGGCAGGCCGGGCGGGGTCGAGCCTTCCTGGTGTGTGGGCCCTGCCTTTGCAGCGAGCACTTGTCTGGGAAATGCGGTGCTGTTGTAGGGAAGAACCTGCTGACGGTCAGTCTTAAAATGACCTCGATATTGTGCCTTTTAATGCTGCTATTAGATGGAGGCTCAGCCCCCCGAGGTGTTTCTGGAAAGCGTGCGAGAGGCATCTTGAAAACGGGGAATTTGGGGCTCTGCCCACGGTGCTGGGAAGCCGCCCGTGGTGAAGCCTTGGCAGGTTCCAGTGGGTTTGCTCAGGGGTCTCTAGAAAGTTCTCCTGAGAAGAAGAGCAAATCCCTGGGGGTGGCCTGTACCCTAACTGCTTGGGAATGAGTGAATGATCCTGGCTTGTTGCTGAATGAATGAATGACAGGCAGCTTTCTGTGAGTGACCCGTGAGGCAGAGAGAAAATAGAAGGACTTTTCCAGACAAGAGCAGGGGCCGGGCTGGGCTCTGAGAACACGTCCCTCTAGCCTCCGTGGGTCTGGGAGGGTGGGGGCGGGAGCTGGGACACTGGAGCCGAGCTTGGGGCTAGAGGAGGGGGTCTGTGCTCCTGGTTCCCAGGATGGTTGGGTGGGTCCCAGGAGGGCTTGGGAGCCAGAGCTGGACGAGGCCAGGGAGACAGCAGGCTGGCCGAGAGGAGGTGGCCTCAATTCTGAGGGCAGGGCAGGCACCTGGCCCGGGTTGGGCTGGTCCTTCCGGGGTGCTGGGCAGAGGCCCAGCCCCCAGCCCCCAGCCCCCATCGCAGGTGGGCCTCTCTTACCCTACCCATTTCCTTGCAGCTGCAGCTGGAGAAGCACAAGGGTGAGATCCTGGGTGTGGTGGTGGTGGAGTCGGGCTGGGGCTCCATCCTGCCCACCGTGATCCTGGCCAACATGATGAACGGAGGTCCGGCTGCCCGCTCGGGGAAGCTGAGCATTGGCGACCAGATCATGTCCATTAACGGCACCAGCCTGGTGGGGCTGCCGCTCGCCACCTGCCAGGGCATCATCAAGGTGGGCACGGGGCCCCACCTCGCTATATCCTCACTGCTTTGTAATCCCCCCGACCCACCAGAATGCTGAGCCCAGAGAGACCCACCCAGTGACTTTGAACCCAAGACTGTACCACGGCCCTGACATCAGAGAGGGACCTGGGCTGCCCCAGGTGAGGGCCGAGGACCTGTAGATGTTGGGTGACCAGCTTGTCTTAGTTTGCCTGGGACTTTTCGCTGAGAGTCTCACCTGCTGGGCAAACAGGGAGGTTGGTTCCCCTGCCTGGATCTGAGCTGGGAGGCTGCTCTCACCGTCTGACCCGTTAGTCTGCAGGTTCAGGAGGTGCAGACCCTCCCTAGAGAGGGTCACGCTGAGGGGACACAAACAGGTGGCCCCTGCTTGTCTGTGAGAGCCCTCCGGGCTGAAGCGTCGGGCAGCCATCCAAGGGGACCTCAGCACGGCGGTGCCTTTGCTCTGTTCAGGGGTGCAGACAGTGGCTCAGCCTACGGGGGGCCATCCGTCCTGCGGCTCATTCCCTCCAGCCCTGCTGTGGTCTCGGGGCTGGAGGATGGGCCTCTGTTCCCCCTTGTCACTCAGAGATGAAGGCCCTGTGAGGGGGCTCCTGGACCTGGGGACCCAGTGGGTACTGTGTAGCTAGACAGACAGGCACAGAAGAGGCCTTCATCAGAGGTGCCAGAGGCTTGGCCAGCTGGGACCCTCGCTCTGAGGGCTGCAGCTCCTGGGGCAGTTTCTGACCTGGGCTCTGATGGGGCCGTGTGTGTGTGTGTGTGTGTGTGTGTGTGTGTGTGTGTGTGTGTGTG
>NC_041224.1:37230602-37261876 GCF_002837175.3 Physeter macrocephalus | reverse complement strand
CCTGGCCACTCGTGGGCACCGTGGATCGTTTGAGAGTTTGCTCCGAGGTCGCTGAGGATGAACTGGAAGCGTGGTGGTAGGAAATTGGTGTGACTATAAAATAAGAAATGTTAGCAGAGAAGCTGGGAGGCAGGAACAGATGCAGAGACTGTGGGAACTCGAGTGGCTGGTTGGGGCAGGACGGGGACGAGGCCACGTGGCGGGCGGCCTTGTCTGGGAGGAAGCAGGCTCTGCCACTGACAGGCGCTCGGAGACGGGGAGCAGCTCATTTCTGACACCTGGGGGTTGAGTCAGGTGTTTCTGAAAGTGGCTGGAAATCAAGAGATGCCAAAAAGCCACCTTCACTGTTCCCTTTCCAGCGGCCCCTCCTGGAAGGGGGTTCTTGTGGTTATAAACCACCCCCCACCCCCACCCCGAGCTGGCCAGAAAACACAGCAGGTCCAGGAAGGCAAGTGTGCAGAAGTGGCTTCTGTGAGAAAGACAGGGGCTGCAGAGGTTGCAGAAATGCCCCATTTTCTTTTCTGGAAAGAGGACAAAGGCATGAAAGACCAGCTGATTAGTTTCTCAGAGCCTCTGTGTGGAGCCTTGTTAGGTAGGGGTCCCGGGAATGATGCTTGGTAGAGATTTCTGCCAGATGACAAAAGCCGTTGAGAGTGATGGGCCCACCAGGGCCCCGGGGGGATTGAAAGGCTGCGGAGACCCATCCATCAGAGTCAGGCGGGCTTCCTTGGGACCCCCCGCCCAGGCCCATGCTGCTTGAGCTCCTGGGACGAACTCATCCCTGGGAAAAACTGGCTCTGGAGCCTTCCTCCCCTGCTTGGCAGGAAGTCTGGGCCAGGCGCCCGCCTTGCAGGGAGAGGCACCTTCTCCAGAGCCACAGACGACCTCCGATCAGGTGGGGATGGGCCTCAGCTGCTGCCCCTCCCCCACAGGACTGGGAGCCCCACCCAGCATCATGCCCCCACGAGCATCATTTTGGAAGCTGCAGGGCTAAGGTGAAGGCACATCACCTTGTCTGGGAATCACCGCCCTAAAATGCTCTGTTCACTGGGGCAGTGGCTCTCTACCCAGGAGACACTGTCCCTCAGGGCAGATCTGGCCACACCTGGAGATCTTTGTGGTCGTCACACTTGGGACGGAGGAGATGCCACTGGCGTCTAGTGGGTGGGGGCCAGGGATTCTGCTAAACGTCCTACAGTGCCCGGGACACCCTCACAGTATGGAATGGTCCAGCCCCAAATGTTAGGAGTGCTGAGGCTGAGAGCCCCCAAAGTTGGGTGTTTTTTAGGGCTTGTTCCCTGTAACGCAGGCCCTCTCATGCCTCTCCCGGCAGGAGACCATGATGGACCACGCCCTTCGCACCATCTCCTACATCGCGGACATTGGGAACATCGTTGTGCTGATGGCCAGGCGCCGCATGCCGCGCTCAGCCTCCCAGGACTGCATCGAGACCACCCCCGGGGCCCAGGAGGGGAAGAAGCAGTATAAGATGATCTGCCACGTGTTTGAGTCCGAGGATGTAAGTAAATGCTCGGGCGTGATGTTCCCCTCCCGACGGCCCAGGCCCCATGGGCTCCGTGGTCCCAGGAAAGCACGAATAGGATGGGGATCCTGTGCCCCATCATGGACGCTTCCAGTGGAAGTGGTGATTTTTCTAACACTCCGAGTTTGCAAAGACCATGAACACAGCTCTCTTTCGCTTCCTGAAATAAGTTTTTCAGGAGCTGTTTGTAAATGGAACCGTAGTTAAATATGGCGAGGAGCTCTTTGACAAGGTCCTTTAACAAAACCTTGTTCTCCCCAAATAAAGTAGCCCTTGACTAACTTTTCTGTTGAGATGCACGCCCCACACTCCAGGGTTGCAAATGGGGAAGCGCCTCTGCTTTTGCTCATGGCCATTTCAGGCCATAAGAAGTTGGAAAATCCAGTGCACCCTTGGACAACATGGGTTTGAACTTCGAGGGCCCACTTACCCATGGACCTTTGTCAGTAGTAGATGCTACAGCGCTACACCATCGGCCTTGGTTGACTCCGCGATCATGAACCGCGGACACGGAGGAATTGCGGGTACGGAGGGCTGACTGTAAGTTAGACACAGATTTTTTATAGACTGTACAGAGGGTCACAGCCCCTAACCCCCATTTTGTTCACGGGTCAACTGTAATTCTGACGTTTAAAATACCGCAGACTCGCTAAGAGACCATAAGCCCTTTGACTCCTTCCTTGGATGGGATGAGAGCATCTTTCTGAGCCTGGAAGAGGGAGAAAGGGACCGGGGAAGGGAGCTGCAGGGCAGGAGGTGAGCGGGGTCTCAGGGCAGATCTGATTCAGAATCACCCAGGAGGCAGCAGCTGAGCTGTTCTTGGGGCTGTTGCCAGAGCAGGATTTTTAAAAATTCTCTCTCCTCCATGGATGCTTGGAAAGGGCATTCTCGGTTACCAAGGGACTTGAGGGTGTGTCAGGGACCCGGAGCAGTGGGGAAGGGGTCCCAGTGTTTTCATGTTCGAATGCAGGGTGGGTGGAGGCGGTGACCTTTTTGCTGAGAAATTGAAGTCACCTACAAGTGCTTTGAAGCAATGACACATTTATAGGAGAGGAAATTTACATACAGACTCACTAGTGCACACACGTGTTCCTTTCACCATTATACAGATGTCTGTGGACACCTGCATGGGAATTTTTGTTTGGCTCATGGCTCGAGGGGTCTCAGAGACCCGGCCTGGGGGCATGTGATGGGCCCTGGAGAAGGGCTGTGGTGATGGGCAGGTGAGGCAAGAAGCAGGCCAAGTGGCAGGGAGTGAACAGTCTGCTGGCTCGGGGAGCAGGAAGGGGCTCCGAGGTGCCCACCGTGCCCTGGGTGCTGCTGTGGCCTGGGTTTCTCTATTCCGTGGGAGAGAAGGCTGAGAGCAAAGGTGGGGGCGGGGCTCCAGGTGGTCCTTGAAGGCACATGGGAAGGATGGGCTGGGAGGGGCGTGAGGGGATGGAGCAGCCATCCTGAGAGTCGGACCCTGATTGTGGCCCCATCAGGGTCCGACTGCTGCTGGGGTGAGTGAAGGATCCAAGGGTCCAGTGAGAACAGAGGGGGACACCTGGAGAAAATGGAAGGTGGCCCTATGGACCCTGGTGGCCCTCTCAGAGTTTCCATTTCCCTTCTGTGAAGTGGAGGGCAGTGCAGGTGAGCCAAAGAAGTGAAAGGGCTGGGGGGGCAGGGCAGCCTCCCCTGCTATTCGCCCACCTGCAGGAGGCCCCCTCTGAGTGCCAGCCTCCGATGCCAGCCCCTCGGGGAGGCCCCCGTGATGCTCCCTACCTTTCTGGGCTCACAGCCTTGGCTGTGACCTGGGGGCAGGGGCGATCCCTCAGGACTGGCCCCAGCTCAGGTGGCAGGGATGCCAGGATGCAGGGCAGACGGGGGATGGGAGACTGCAGCCAGCCGCTAGTGGGAAGACGCCGAGGTTCCCGGACTGCGCCCCATGGAGCCCAGGCGCGGACCACCTTGCCCTTCCAGGGGCTCCCCCAGGTGATGGGCGCCGACCGGGGGCAGTAGGCGGAGGGAACGAAGTGATGCTCTCACACCCCCTTCCCAGCCAGGGGACCCCAGTCAGAGGAAGATGGACCCAGAGGCCTGGGGGCAGCTGGTGTCAGCAAACCTGAGACCCCAGGGGGGCAGGGCAACTCCAGGCCTCCGGGTGGCCCTCGGCCCTCCACCCTCCATCCTGGGACCAGCCTCCTCCTGGAGGCCCCGTTGGATCCTCAGCTTGGCCTGAGCCTCGGGCCAGGCGCCCTCCAGGATCTGCCACCGCAGGGCTCCCTCCACCGTCTCCAATACACGTCTGGGCCAGTGGCGCCACCTGGTGGTGCTGGGGCTCCGTGCCTGTGGCTGGCTCTCCCTCTGAGCAGAACCGCCAAACTGCCAGGACGCTGCTCCTGGGGGCAGGCAGGCCTTGGTCCTGCCTAGTGGACCCGGGCTTCCCTCCTGCAGACCGTTCGGGGCCCAATTTGGGAGGGCCGTCTGGTCTAGAATCGAAGGGCTCCGAGCTCTCCCTCTGTTATCCAGCCCAGCCCGCTTTTTTCACAAAGGCTTATTCATTTGCAGCCCGAGAATCATGCAGCGTGTAGAGCAAGAGTGGGATTCAGGCCAAACCCCTCAATTCCACATGTTTTCAGGCCTTGTTGACCCGAGGATTGCTGAGGGTCTCCACTGCTCTCCCCTGGCTGCCTGGCTGCCAGGGTGCTTGACGTGGCCCAGGAACTGGGTCCTTAGCCCTCACCTCCCGTGGTCCTTTATCTGCACACCAGCAGGTGGCATGTAAGCTTTGGCAGTGACTGTTCAGAGTCCAGGCCTCTGCAGTATCAGATTCAGTCCAGTCCATAGAAGTGGTCCTGTTGAAGTAGAAAGAAGTGATTTGCTCCATGATTTGCCCTGTGCTGGCGTCCTCAAGGTCGCATGCTTCTCGTTGGCCTCAGCCTGACACATCCACACGCCCCATGAGAGCAGCTGGGCACACATCCTGCCCGCACCACCCCCCAGCGGCTGGACTGGGTCCTGTTGCTCCAGAGAAGTAAATACTGGGTGGGTGACTGACAGTCTCTGTGACGTTCCCCAGAGGATGCACCCCCCAGTCTGTGTTTGGAATAGGATGGGTGGGGGACTGCCCTGGCGGTCCAGTGGTTAGGGGTCCATGCTTCCACTGCACGGGGCATGGGCCAAATAAAGATATTTATTTAATAAATATTAATTTAATTTTAAATAATTTAAATTTCATAAAATTAATTTAATAACAATTAATAAATATTTAAATAAATAAAACACACTTGTTAAAAAAAAAAAGATGGGTGAAAAGAAAATACAGTACAGTCGCCCGTGAAAGCAACGAAACTATGATCATTAGCAAATAATTCATAATTTCCCCAGACGTTATTGGAAACTGTGCTTTGTCTTCGGATGTCTGGGATGTCAGGGAGCTCGGGTGGGGCAGGCAGGGCCCCAGCAGCAGAAGGGCTCCCCAGACAGAGACCCGGGCCACGGTCTCTCTGCGGGTCCTCGGAGACCAGGCAGGGGCCCCCGTGCAGGCTGTGCCGTGGCCCCCCCTCGGGGCCCGTGCGCCTGCCCGTCTCCATTGGGCGCCCCTCCCCACAGGCTCAGCTCATTGCCCAGTCCATCGGCCAGGCCTTCAGCGTGGCCTACCAGGAGTTCCTGCGGGCCAACGGCATCAACCCCGAGGACCTGAGCCAGAAGGAGTACAGCGACATCATCAACACCCAGGAGATGTACAACGACGACCTCATCCACTTCTCCAACTCGGAGAACTGCAAAGAGGTGGGTGCCCGGGGCGGGGGGCACAGCAGGCAGGCCGGGCGGGGTCGAGCCTTCCTGGTGTGTGGGCCCTGCCTTCGCAGCGAGCACTTGTCTGGGAAATGCGGTGCTGTTGTAGGGAAGAACCTGCTGACGGTCAGTCTTAAAATGACCTCGATATTGTGCCTTTTAATGCTGCTATTAGATGGAGGCTCAGCCCCCCGAGGTGTTTCTGGAAAGCGTGCGAGAGGCATCTTGAAAACGGGGAATGTGGGGCTCTGCCCACGGTGCTGGGAAGCCGCCCGTGGTGAAGCCTTGGCAGGTTCCAGTGGGTTTGCTCAGGGGTCTCTAGAAAGTTCTCCTGAGAAGAAGAGCAAATCCCTGGGGGTGGCCTGTACCCTAACTGCTTGGGAATGAGTGAATGATCCTGGCTTGTTGCTGAATGAATGAATGACAGGCAGCTTTCTGTGAGTGACCCGTGAGGCAGAGAGAAAATAGAAGGACTTTTCCAGACAAGAGCAGGGGCCGGGCTGGGCTCTGAGAACACGTCCCTCTAGCCTCCGTGGGTCTGGGAGGGTGGGGGCGGGAGCTGGGACACTGGAGCCGAGCTTGGGGCTAGAGGAGGGGGTCTGTGCTCCTGGTTCCCAGGATGGTTGGGTGGGTCCCAGGAGGGCTTGGGAGCCAGAGCTGGACGAGGCCAGGGAGACAGCAGGCTGGCCGAGAGGAGGTGGCCTCAATTCTGAGGGCAGGGCAGGCACCTGGCCCGGGTTGGGCTGGTCCTTCCGGGGTGCTGGGCAGAGGCCCAGCCCCCAGCCCCCAGCCCCCATCGCAGGTGGGCCTCTCTTACCCTACCCATTTCCTTGCAGCTGCAGCTGGAGAAGCACAAGGGTGAGATCCTGGGTGTGGTGGTGGTGGAGTCGGGCTGGGGCTCCATCCTGCCCACCGTGATCCTGGCCAACATGATGAACGGAGGTCCGGCTGCCCGCTCGGGGAAGCTGAGCATTGGCGACCAGATCATGTCCATTAACGGCACCAGCCTGGTGGGGCTGCCGCTCGCCACCTGCCAGGGCATCATCAAGGTGGGCACGGGGCCCCACCTCGCTATATCCTCACTGCTTTGTAATCCCCCCGACCCACCAGAATGCTGAGCCCAGAGAGACCCACCCAGTGACTTTGAACCCAAGACTGTACCACGGCCCTGACATCAGAGAGGGACCTGGGCTGCCCCAGGTGAGGGCCGAGGACCTGTAGATGTTGGGTGACCAGCTTGTCTTAGTTTGCCTGGGACTTTTCGCTGAGAGTCTCACCTGCTGGGCAAACAGGGAGGTTGGTTCCCCTGCCTGGATCTGAGCTGGGAGGCTGCTCTCACCGTCTGACCCGTTAGTCTGCAGGTTCAGGAGGTGCAGACCCTCCCTAGAGAGGGTCACGCTGAGGGGACACAAACAGGTGGCCCCTGCTTGTCTGTGAGAGCCCTCCGGGCTGAAGCGTCGGGCAGCCATCCAAGGGGACCTCAGCACGGCGGTGCCTTTGCTCTGTTCAGGGGTGCAGACAGTGGCTCAGCCTACGGGGGGCCATCCGTCCTGCGGCTCATTCCCTCCAGCCCTGCTGTGGTCTCGGGGCTGGAGGATGGGCCTCTGTTCCCCCTTGTCACTCAGAGATGAAGGCCCTGTGAGGGGGCTCCTGGACCTGGGGACCCAGTGGGTACTGTGTAGCTAGACAGACAGGCACAGAAGAGGCCTTCATCAGAGGTGCCAGAGGCTTGGCCAGCTGGGACCCTCGCTCTGAGGGCTGCAGCTCCTGGGGCAGTTTCTGACCTGGGCTCTGATGGGGCCGTGTGTGTGTGTGTGTGTGTGTGTGTGTGTGTGTGTGTGTGTGTGTGCGCACACGCGCACACATGTGCATATGCACACGTGCACAGAAGAGGAGCTCCCTGCTGCCGCAGCCACATTCACGCTGGGCCCCTTCCCCTCCCCCGACCCAACCCCAGGACCGTGGCCGTGGCATCCACTGTCCTCTGGGGCCTGAGGTCTTCCTTGGCCTGTCTCAGCACAGACACCAGAGCCTCCTGCTGACAGATTTCTGCTCTGCCGGCCACACCATGTCCTCGCCCCACCCCCAGCATGAGAGTCCATCACTGGAGGATGCTTTTTTTGAGGAAGGTGCCCCACCATCTTCCCAAACAGGAAGTCCTCCTGCACTCAGCATGGCCAGGGCCCCTCCTGGGCACCGCCAAGGGTGACCTGGTGCCGGCCTCTTGGTTGTGCACAGGGGCGCTCGGAGCCTGGCCTTGCCCCCAGGGCAGCTTTTTTCTTCCCAGGTCAAAGGGCACACCAGAGCACAGGGGCCATGGCACCCACTGCCACCTGGGATGCCCAGCACCCCTGCATCCGGTCAGGGTGATGCCTGCATCCATGCACAGAGGGACACCAGGGCTGAGAGGGGCCTGCCTGGCTCGGTCCCCCAGCTCCCGGGGCCCTGTCCTGCCACTGGCTCACCCTCCCAGGTCCCTGAGGTTGTCCTCCCAGCGGCATCTGAGACCCACTGGGCCTCCCGTTCCTGCTCTGCAGGGTCTGAAGAACCAGACACAGGTGAAGCTCAACATCGTCAGCTGCCCGCCGGTCACCACCGTCCTCATCAAGCGGCCGGACCTCAAGTACCAGCTGGGCTTCAGCGTGCAGAACGGCATCGTGAGTCCGCTCGGCCCTTGGCAGCCTCCACCGTGCACGTGGAGGGCCTGGTGCAGGGGGTTGGGGGGCAGCTCTCTGTCCCTCCAGAACCGCTGCTGTCTGATGGGGCAGGTCCCGGCCAGTGGGCACGGCTGCCAGCAGCCAGGCCAGGCAGGGCGGGCGGGCCAGCGTGTGGTCATGGCATGGGTCCCTCCAGCCCCGCCCTCGGCACCCTCGTCCCAGTGGTGGCTGTTCTCTGCAGACCCCTGCTCTGGAGTGGAGAAAGGAGCCCTCCCACCCCTGCAGTTGGGACCCGCAGACAATGGCAGTGTCAGAGTCACTGTGTGCAGGACACCCACCCACTCATTTATTTGTTCATTCATTCACTCGCTCATTCACTCACCCATTCAGAGCCGTGTGTGAGGTTCCTGAGCTGTGTCAGGTGGGGCCCCAGCCACTGAAAAGGCAGGAGGGCCTCCAGGAGGAGGTGATGCTGGGCTTGAATGAGTGCTGGTCTGGCCAAAAGTCTGTGCCTGTTCCTCAGGCCGGAGTTCTTCCCTCCAGAGTTCCCACCTCTTCTTCGACCTGCGTGAGTTCTGTTTCCTGTGTCGTTTCTCCTGCAAAGGTCCCAGTGGGCAGGGATGTGGCCACAGATGGAGGACAGAAGAGGGAAGGCCGGTCATTTCCAGATTGCTTAAGCCAGCCCAGAGTGCTAAAAAGCCAAGGAAGAGATTGTGCGGTGGATGGGGGTGGTGTCAGGTTGAGGGGGAAGACATGTGTGTCCCTCCATGGTCACAGAGGGGACACATCGGGAGAACGTTCTAGAAATAGGACTACAAATGAGACAGAATTTCCCCCGTCACTACCTGGTGCAGGAGCGTGGAGAGTTTACACAGGGCCGGGGAGAGTCACAGGACATCTCTGTCCCCTCTGGGTTAGGGCGCACTTGCTGCTGTAACCGATGTTCCCCGGATGTCAGTGGACTGAGAGCTGATCTGTCGTTCGGGTCACAGTCCAATGTGGGCGGGGGCTTCGCGCCACAGGGTCGCTCAGGGGCCCAGGCTCCCCCTCCTCCAGGGCGCTCTTTGTCTGACTGGCAGCTGCGGGGAGACGGGGGCGTAGATGTGGCTCTTGACATTTCTGTCTACGTCCATCTGGCCAGACAGAGCTCAGTCACATGCCCCACAAACACAGGGCTGGCCGGGAAGGTGGTCCAGCTGGTGCCCAAGACGAAGAAGGAAAGGGTGTGGGTGCATCTGAAGCTGACGTTGGCCATACCTTCCCAGCTGTGTGACACTGGGCAAGTCACTGAAGCTTTCTGAGCAGATTGAGAAAATCCATGAAGTACACCGAGACCTCCAAGGAGGGCCCACTGGGCCCAAACTCTGCAGAGAAGAAAGGCCCCTCGGCACCATACCCAAGCACGGGGCCCCAGCCAGGCTGTGTGCAGCCCGTCAGACTTTCTTTCCGGAACATGGCATCTGCCCCGGGAGTTGGCCAGTTGGTGGTCCAGCTAGCGCCACCCTGCCCGGCTGCTCTGCACACAACATGTGTCCGGGGCCGTGCAGGACATGGCCCGGGGTCCCTGCCTGCAGCTGCTATGAGCACCGTGTGGATGGGCCTGGACCCCAGGCCCGGGGAGCAGCTGGGCGGGCCTTAGACCTGCCCCTGACACCCTGAGCCACCATGCAGGGCCTGCCTGGGTGCCATCCGCAGGACCTCCCTCCCTGGGGTAGGGACAGGTGGGTGGTAGGGAGGACTGTCAGTGACCGGCAGCCCCTGAGATGGGCCCTGCTTGTGTGACCCTGAGGGCTGCCCCTGCCCTGCTGGGCAGCCTTGTGGGGCCCAGGCTCTCCCTCCTGCCTGGCCCCGGGGAGCTCGCCATCCAGGTGGGCCTGGTTCACGGTCTTTGTAAGATGCAGCCCCTGTCCTGCTGCGAGCCTTGCAGGGGGACGGCATGATGCATCAGGGCCGGCTTTCCCCTCAAGGCCAGGCTCCTGGGGGGGGCCAAGGGCTTTGCCTGTTCTTGGGGCCTGATGCACGCCCCTCCCCCCCCACCAAAAAGCAAAATCCTTCCCCTGCAAATACTTCCCTCCAGCCAGTTCATTTTAATCCTCACTACAGCCTAATAAGGAGTATGGGGACTGGTCAGGAAGCTGGGGCACAGAGAGGTTTAGTAACTTGCCCTGGGTCACACAGCTGGGGAGGCCGTGGGGACCGAGGTGGGGAAGGGGGAGGAGGAGACACAAGGAAGGGGTCTCTGCCTAGAGTTTTGTGGGGGCTGAATTGAAGTGAGCGGGAGAGGAAGGGGAGGCAGTGGAGAGGACAGGTGTGGGGCGGCCTGAGTGTGGCCTGGCCCTGAGCCTTCCCTCTCAGAGATGGGGGAGGGGAGGCTGGCGGGGGTGCATCCCTGGGGAGGTACAGGAGGGATCTCTGCGGCGGGGGTGTGCGGGGATGTTCCCAGGTTGGTATGAGTGGCTGGGAGGCTGAGGCCAGGGGGGCTTTTCCAGAAGGTTTGGGGGTGTGGGGTTCAGGGTCACAGCAGATCTGGGGTCTGGAACTGGGGAAATATTACCCCCTGATTCTGAAGGCAGCGTTGCCAGGCTACCCTTCCCGGGTCACAGGTGTGCACACAGGGGTCCTGGTGCCGCCCACTGCTCGGTGCCTCTGCTGCTGGTCCAGGGTCCGAGTCCCACGGTGTGTGCGCTTGGGGCCAGCTGTGGACGAGGAGCCGCGTGGCCCCCAGCGCCACCCACCCACCAGCTGGCATCCTGCCTCTGTGAATGGGGATGCGCGTGCTAGGGGCCAGGAGGCAGGGGCCGTGGTGGCTCCCGGGGGCTTCCCTGCCCCGAGAGCACCCGGGAGGTGGTGGCTGGAGAGCAGGTGGCGGAATGCCAGGCGGGAGGTGGTGTTCGTCAGCCCCAATGCAAACCCGCTGCCTTTTTCTGCCTGATGCCTCCAGAAACGTTGCCTGTGGCAGGTGCCTGCTTAAATGTCTGGGGTGAGCAGTTAGGTGAAGTATGTCCCAGAGCTGGGGCGTCAGGTACATCTGGGTGCTGTCAGGTGAGACGTGAGGGGGAGGGGCCCTCTGCATGGCTGTCAGTGTGCGCACACCTGTACGTGTGTGTGCGTGTGTGTGTGCGCGCACGCACTTGGGTGCATGTGTTTGGGGGCTGTCAGCCTGAGCACTGTCCCCGAGGATCTCAGTGTAGCTTGTCTTTTTTTTAAAACAAGAGGCCCTGTGGCTGAGAAGTTGGATTACCTTGTGAAATCTGCCCCTCTCTCCCCCTTTTCTTTTGGCCCCGACTCTCTCCTAGAACATCTGCTTTTCCTGGTTTATTTTTTTTTTCAACTGTGGTAAAATACAATTAACGTGAAATTTACCATCTCAACCATTTTCCAGCGTGCAGTTCAGCAGCGTTAAGAATGTTGACATTGTTGTAGAACCAATCTCGAGAACTGTTTCCATCAGCAAAACTGAAAGTCTGTTCCCGTGAACACTGACTCCCCACCTCCCGCTCCCCCAGCTCCTGGTGACCAGCGTGCTACTTCCTGTCCCTGTGAAGTTGAATATGACATACTTAGGTACCTTATATGAGTAGAATCATACGGTTTTTGTCCATCTGTGACTGGCCTGTTTCACTCAGCAAAATGTCCTCAAGGTTCATCCACGTCGTAGCATGTGTAGCAGGATTTCCTTCCTTTTTAAGGCTGAATCGTGTTCCATTGTGTGGAAACGCCCCATTTTGGTTGTCCGTTCCTCCACTGATGGACACTTGGGTTGCTTCTACCTCTTGGTTACTGTGAACTGAGCTGCCGTGAACATGGGCGTGCAGGACTTCTGGTTCTCCAGTCTGTCTAGTTCCATTGCTGCAAGACTTGTAGGCCTGCTGGGGCATCTGTCTGGGGTGTCAGTCCATCTGTCTGTCAGTTCTAGGAACCGGGAAAGGCCACCATCCGGCCAGCTCTTCCTGCAAACCTGGGGCTTCCCTCTAGAGCCCGTGTCTGTGCGTTGGTCTGGTTAGGGAGGGCATCCCCTGTCCCCATGCACAGATGAGGACGCAGGAACAGGTAGCTGAAGGGACCTGCCCCAGGCTCCCCTCTGGGCAGTGGCGGGGCAGGCGTTGGCCTGCACGGCTGTCATGGGGAGCTTGCCCTCTGCCCGTATCAGATGCTGGAGTGCGCGGTCGGGGTCAGTGGGCGAGCGCACGCGTGGACCTGAGCCATCTGTCAGCTGTGCAGGGGCTGTCCTGTTTGCATCTAGGGTCTCAGGTGTCAATAACCAAGCCACAGAGGTGCCTACAAGGCCCTGTCGTGGCCAGCCAACCGTCTTTCCTCCCACTGGGACTGCAGGGCCCGCAGAGCCCACGGATCACCGTGGGCCCCGCAGATAAGTTCCCCGCGTCCCTGGAAGAGTCTGCTGACCCCTGAGTTAGTCCTGCACAAGCGCTTTTTCCATTTTCAGCTTCATTACGCCCAAAGTACAAGGCATTCATTTGCAGACAGGCCCCAACTGAGCCAGTTAACGCTCCTTCTAAATGGACCCCTCCTCTCTGTTCCCACAACAACATGGAAGAGATCAGGACGTCCCCAGCTGGGAGACACCAGCGTTCCTCCTGAGAGGTGCACCCTGAGAAATTAGAGCAGCCCAAGGCCCTGGGTTCTGGGGGCACGCCTCGTTTAGGAAGGCCTGCCGCCCGCACGCGTGTGTACGTGCATGTGTGTTTGTGTGTGCGTGTGTGCAGGCGTGTGCCCACATGGCCCTCTCCTCAGCACTTTCTGCTTCCCTCCTGCCTCCTCTGCCATCCTGGCCCCCCAGGTTCCAGCAGAGGTCCCCTGCCAGGGTCTGAGTCCGTGGTCCTGGCAACCCCTTCTTAAGGCGCAAAACTATTTTCTCCCTCTCCCTGTCCCCTTCCCCTCTTTACCTTCTGTCCCCAAATCTCCACCACGAGGGAAGACGCTACCATTAGGGACTTAGGGAAACAGCGCCTGCTACGGGGTGTCCTACCTCCCGTCAGGAGCACCTGGACCCTGCCTGACACCCGCCAGGTCTTCCTGAAGCCTGGATCTTTGGAGAGCCAGTTTCTTCCACTGGGCACAAAATGCCCTTAAATCATCTGGCTGGGGGGTGGAGGGAATAAAAGTTAATCCTTAATACTGACAGGTCAGCATAGCCTTCACAGCACAGGATGGGTGCTCCCCTTACTGGAAAATGGGTGGCGGGGTCAGCCCGCTTCTCTTCCTCCACCCTGAGTCCGGTCTGGCCCAGGTGCCTGGGGTCAGTGGGCTTTCAGCCTCTCAGCCTTCAGAAGATGCCAGGCCAGTGCCGAGAGAGACCACGGGCAGCTGGGGTGGAGGGGGCCTGTCTGGGGGTGGAGAGTCAGCCTCTAGCCAGTGGAGCAGCCCGGCCAGGGCTGGGATGGGAAGGGGCTATGACCCAGGTAGGGGCCCCAGGAGGGGGTGGCGTTCAGCACAGGGCGTGGAGGAGGCCTCGCAGCGTTGAGCCTCGCGGCAGGAAGGGAAGAACACCAAGTCTGGGGGAGGGCTGGCCGTCCTGCCTGCACCTGCGCTTCCTGCGGGCAGGCCGACCCTTGACCTTGTATGATGCTGACCAGAATCATACGAGGACCCCTCGAAAGCCCTAAAAAGCTCCTGGTGACATTTTTGGGTTGAGGAAACCGTACAGACCAAGGCCTCTGTGGGTACAACGAGGCTGTCAGGTGATGCGGGGTGTCCCCCGGGGCACTTGGGGGACAGGGTCCCACCACCCTGGGCCTCTCCTCCCACCAGACTCTGGGCTCGGCCTTCCTCATCCTCAAACACGTCTGGTACAGGGCAGCCTTCAGGCAGGACGGCTGGGATACTGCTGCAAGGGGCCCAGGGTAGAGGTTCCTGGCGGGGGTGGACAGGGGAGACCTCCAGTGCGGGTGTGGTTGTTCTCGGGCAGCCTCGGCCCCAGGGACGGCTGCCGGCTGCCCTCGGCTGGGGGTGGATGAGAGGCCTGGCGCCCTGCCTGCTCCCTCCCGCCCCAGCCTCTCTTGCTGCAGTGCTTTCATCCCACCCCCCTCCCATGGCTCCCACAGGGCCCCGGGAACCCCCCGGGTGCAGCTGCCCCCCCCTCCGCTCTCCATGGGCCCTGGGGCTGCTCGCCCTCCCTGCTGTCTGCATGGACCCCACCTTCTGACACCCAGTCTTTAGTGGATCTCACACACATGAGGGCTGCATCATCTCTTTCCGTTTGTCGGCTGGTGAAATCACCACCTCCCCGTGACGGGGGAGCGGTGACCGTCTTCACTGGAAAGAGGAGCAGAGCTTTACCTGCACACCTCCCGGCCTCCACACCCCTGACCCAGGAACAGAGGCCCCGGGTGACTGGCGTGGGGGGGGCAGATTCCAACCAGCGAGGGGGGGGGCGGGGGAGGGGGGACGGGTCTCCCACAGCCATTTTCAAACACATTCCAAACCATAACCTCCCAGTTGGTGAGTCGGCAGACGGCATGTAGGAGCTTCATCCTGCGCGTGATTAATTCTCCTCCGCGTCTTTGGGGGCTGGAGGCGACTGGCGAGCATGGCGGGGACCCTGTGCTGACCCGACCACCCCCCGCCCCCGTGTCGCTTAGATCTGCAGCCTCATGCGCGGGGGCATCGCGGAGCGGGGCGGCGTCCGCGTGGGCCACCGCATCATCGAGATCAACGGGCAGAGCGTGGTGGCCACGGCCCACGAGAAGATCGTCCAGGCGCTGTCCAACTCGGTGGGAGAGGTGAGAGGTCACTGCCCGAAGCCAGAACCGGGCTCTTGGAGCCCAGATGTTTCCATGGCCGACATCTAATCCCCGAGGGCGTGTATAAGGTGCTGGGGAAGCACCCCAGAGCAAAGCCTCCCTTCTTGGCAGAGCCTGTCCTTGCGGGGACTTGGGCACGTCTGCTGGCTGGCGTGCTTCCACCTGGCCCTCCGTGAGCCTCCCCAGGGGCTGCATCAGCTGAGCACGGCTGTGTGTCTCCCACGGGGGAGCCTGCTGCAGGCGGGGTCTGCCATCCCCTCCTCACCCCGGGTGACTGTGGCTGATGGGATGGGGGTGGGCATTCGCAGGCCGGCCCTGCTGTGCTCCCCTCCCACTCTGCTGGCTGTACCCCGCCTCCTTTTCTGCTTCTTTCTGTCATCCGTGCGATGCCATGCCAGCGTGAGGGTGGACGGGGTACAGAGCGGGGAGCTCGGGAGGGAGCAGGGTACCTCAGCGGGGGACGTAAGATGCTGGAAGTGGGGGTACCAGCCCAGTGCTGGGAGGAGACCTCCCTGGTTGCGGGTGGGTGTGTAGGTGTGTGGGAAGCGGGGAGTCAGGGTGAATGGGTGAGTATCTCCCTGGGTGAAGCCTGGGTGACAGCAGCGCAGAAGGGGCAGACAGCGCTGAGTGGCGGGTGACACGGGACGGCTGTGAAGGCAGGTGCTGGGTGGGGAGTTTAGGTTTGATTCTGAGGGCGGTGGGGACCCAGGGGCTGTGCGGGGAGAGGGCACGGCTTCCTCTTTGGAGGCTGGTGGGGGTAGCAGGGTGCTGTTCCTTGAGGGGCCTTCAGATCGTGTCCGGTCAGGACACCTTTCCTGGGGCCACGTTGACCCACTCAGTATTTTGTGAAAGTCCCGAGGCCGGGGGAGGAGGCCTGTTTCCCTGCATGGGTGGTGGCAGACAGCGGCTCTCAGGAAGGAGGGGGCCAGGTAGGCACCATTAGCCTTCTCTTACAAATGGCTTCAAAGAAAGGAAAATCCAATTGTCCTAAGTAGATGCCTCGAGACAGCCGCCCCTCTGGGGCCATCAATCGGGTGGGGGAGCTGGGCTGGGAGTGGGAGAAATGTGTCCGACTGTCTGGACCTGAGGTGAATGGGTATCAGTCAGGCTGGACCTCAGCCCCGGGGTGTGGGAAGCCGTTCAGCCTGGGCGGACCTCGTGCTGGACTGGCTGGTCCTGGGAGATGAGCTTGTCTGGACTGGCTGGTCCTGGGAGATGAGCTTGTCTGCCTGTGTTTTCCATCATCCCTGAGCATATTTGGAAAATGAGTCACCGATCAACTAGACCTGGTGTTTTGCTGGGCCTTGGGGGTGGGTTTCAGATTGACGAATTAGAATGAGTCTTCTGATGGGAAAAGCCGTCGCAGGCTGATGAAGGAGCAAACATCTAAGTGGATCAGACAGATCCTGGTGTTGGGGGCCAGTGGGGGAGCCTGGGTGACAAGAAAATGCTTCGGCCAGACTGACCATCTGGGTCGGTCAGATAAGGCCTGAGAGCGGCTTGCCCGAGGAAGGGCAGGCCCGGGGGGTTGGCTGCACGCCCCTGGGGGTGGCTGCACCTGCGGCCGCCTCTCCCTGGGCGCTGGAGGTCTGCCAGCCCACCCCCTAGAGCCATGGTCACCCACAGGGGCCTGAGCACGGCCGGGTCCCTGGCTAGCCTACGGAGCAGAGTGCTTAAAGGAAGCAGAAGCAGAGCCCGGGGCCCAGGCTGGATTTAGGGTATGTGCCCCCCACGGTTGGCCTCTCCGGGCAGCCGTCTCTGTGCCTTGCTGGCGTACCCAGCCTCTGTGGCGCCAGGGACTGAGGTCAGGCCCCAGAGGCTCATTTGCTAACTGACCCCCAGGGGCTGGGGGGCTCCAGGCCTCCGCCCGCCACACACGCACTTTGTGTGTGAGCCTCTGGGTCTCACGCCGAGGCAAAGCTTGCCCCTTGCAGTTTCCAAGGAGGCCTGGGCGCCCCAGCCTGCCTTCAGCTCGGTGCACAGTCAAAAGTCCAACTTTTTCTGCACCTGATGTCAGCTTGAGCTGAAGGGAAAACCAGCCCTTGACCGTGTGTAAAACCCTCTAAAGACCTGGACGGGGCTCCCAGGTCACAGTCTGCGCGGTCAGGGTATGCTTTCTAAGCCGCCATCAGGGGTGGTGACCACGGTGTCGACTTTAAAAAATGCACATGAGAGTTGTGAGTTGTTTTATTTGGGGCAAAATGAGGACTGTAGCCCAGGAGACAGCATTTCATACAGCTCTGGGAAACTGCTCCAAAGAGGCAGGGGGGACGGTCAGTATACATGTGATTTTGGTGAAGGGGGAGTACATGCAATGGAGCACATATTTTTTGCAGAAGGTTCTGCTAGTCTCATGAAGGTTACTGCTAGTCATGAAGAGCAGACGTCCCCAGGAAGGATTTCAGTGTTTTTCTAGATATGAGGAGATAACGAGAATTGAGCTCAAAAAATCGGCTCCTGAAAATATCTAACTATCTGAAGACCTGTTCTCCCAGTTTTCCCCAGAGCACAGAGGGGCTCATTCCTGATCTCCACCCTGAATCCCTTTCAGGGGGTGTTGAAGGTCAGCAGCTGCAGCGGCACCTGCTTTAATCCTTGTAGAGGTAGATGGCAAGTGCCCATGACAAGTGCCAATTTGTTGTTGACAGTGCGCAGGTCACTCTTCCTCCCCTCTGGACGCTGGTACTTTACACAGGACACGCTCAGGGGACTTGGGCATCGCTGGTCTCGCATGGGGGGGACGGGGGTGGGAGGTGGAGGCAGGGAGGGCTGGGTCAGCCCCTCTCTCTCATTGGCAGATCCATATGAAGACCATGCCTGCCGCCATGTTCAGGCTCCTCACAGGCCAGGAGACCCCGTTGTACATCTAGGCTGCCCGCCTGCACCCCAAGAAACGGGAGCTGGACCCAGGACCCGACCCCTGAACCCACAGCCCACCTGAGGACACTGGCTCCTCTGAAGGGCATGCCCTCACCACCACTTTTTTTTTTTTTTTTGGACAAAAAGGGGTCTTTATCCAAGGAGAGTCACAGGAACCAGTCTTTGTAGAAGAGTCACGTATTTTGCCACATTCTGAATTTTCTCATTGCGACGGACAAGGGTTTGTCTGTACGTCCGTGTGGTGTGGAGCCGTGGAGGGCGAACGTGGGTGCCCCCGGATGCGGCTGTGCAGGGAGCCCCTCGAGGACAGCGCGCTCCAGGGGGCAGCAGCGGTGTGCCCCGCCCTCAGCTGGGGCTCGGGTTCCTGCGGGGAGGGTGCCCGACTGCCCTGATGGCTGAGTGTGAACAGGCAGCTCTCAGGATGGGACTGGTCACTGAAGTTGGGGGACACGTGGTTATATTTCCCGAGAAAGGAGACATCCCTGAGTTACATAAATGGTGATATCCACAACCTCAAAACTCCATGCCTATTTAGACAACATCACCATTTTGACTTTTATTTGACAACAAACTGCTCTTCAGACGTTAGGATTTTCCGACGACCCGTGGCCACGTCTGCTGCCCGTGCCCACCTGTCCGCTGGCCCCTGGACGCCCCCGGGCAGCCTCCCACACAGGCTGGCGGCCTCATTACAATCTGTCTACACACACACATCCACACGTGAGCTCCCCCCTCGGAAACCAGACCCTCCCCGGACACCTAGAGCCTGCTGTCCCCGGGAGCCTGTGCGTCCGGGTGCTGTCACCGTGCGCAGTGTTCCAGTGCGTGTAGGTCAAGTGCAGCATAGTCTAGATCCGCCCCGCAGAGCTCAGTGTTCACGATGTCATTTTGTCCGGAAGTCTCTCTCTTTGGCCCAGGCCTTGAAGAATACACTGTGACTTAAGAAGCCTTACCATGCAGTAACTAAGCTCTAGGACCACTGGATGAGGGTGACCTGTGTGTTGCATGCAGCTGACCTTGGGAAGACTCGCTAATACCACTAATAAACCTGAGGTCATGATGGAAAGCTGTCCGTGTGGCTGGTTTGTTGACGGAGAAGTGGCCGCCCAGCTTTCCTCTAACTCCGCCCCTCACAGCCCGGCTCTGGGTGGGGGCCTCCCCACCAGGTCTGAGGGCTCCGGGCACCATCCCCGCAGGAGACAAGCTCCCAACTAATTGAATAAGGGAGAGTGGGAGGCTCGGGCTTCTGGTTCAGATGGGAATCATCTCTGGGAGAGGTGTGTGCGTGTATAGAGCAGAAAGCCGGCCCACCTATAGCCTGGCTCCTTCCCTGGGGCCGCCCTGCAGCCCGTCTTGCCTGATA
The DNA here is from genome assembly GCF_002837175.3 of Physeter macrocephalus. Classification (NCBI taxonomy): domain Eukaryota; kingdom Metazoa; phylum Chordata; class Mammalia; order Artiodactyla; family Physeteridae; genus Physeter; species Physeter macrocephalus. The sequence continues at coordinate 37,242,892 of NC_041224.1, read as the reverse complement.
GCAGGACTTGGCAGTGCTCCCATCACTGACTGCGTTCTGTGGTCACCGTCCTGGTCCCGGTGTCCCCTGGCATGGGGAGCTGGGGTGAGCATGGGCTCTGGTCAGAAGCCCTGGGCGGTGTTCCAGCATGTTATCAAGGGACATTGGGCAAGCTGGGCCCCTTCTCTGGCCGGGATCTTAGTTCCATGCTGTGAGCCACTAGGCAGGGATGGCCCACACCCTGGGGTGAGAGCTGGAGGGAAGGGGCCTCAGCTCAGGGGGCCCAGGGGTATGGCCCTGCAGCGCCCAGAACGAGGCAGGTGAATGGGCTCCGGAGAGGAAACCCAGGGCTAGCAGATGACGGGGGCAGGTGTCCCGTCATGTGATGAACATTAAAAAAAAAGAGAGAGAGAGCTTTAAGCCAGGGGCCTGCATTCCTCCCAGAAGCCAGGGACATGTCCCACAGAGGGATAGCTGTGGGCCGGGGTCTGTCTCCAGAAGGATGTTAGGAAACACAGTCGGGTGCCAGGGGTGGGTCACGCTCCGTGGTCAGTTGCCCGGCCTGAGCCCTCGCTCGGCACCTGGTCACCAGCAGTACACACGGCTCTCGGCATCTGTCTGTCCCGATCAGACCTCAGAGACACAGAGGCCAGAAATAGTTTTTATTAAAACACTGATCATTATGACAGCGGGACAGCTGTGGGCCGGGGTCTGTCTGTCTCCAGAAGGATGTTAGGAAACACAGTCGGGTGCCAGGGGTGGGTCACGCTCCGTGGTCAGTTGCCCGGCCTGAGCCCTCGCTCGGCACCTGGTCACCAGCAGTACACACGGCTCTCGGCATCTGTCTGTCCCGATCAGACCTCAGAGACACAGAGGCCAGAAATAGTTTTTATTAAAACACTGATCATTATGAAAACACCTTGAGGTACATTAAATAAATACAACCTGCCAGTTGTACAAACAGGCTTGAAAACAATTTCCTATAAATTCTGCCTTAATAGCAGCATCTGTGGATCAATACAGCTGTGGGGGAGGAAACATCCATTCGAAATAAGCTTTCTTTTACGTGGTTTGTTACACGCATTTAATTTGTATCATTGTCACCAGCTGAAGGAGCCCTTAAGTCCTTGTGAAGGATAAGCGCCCCCCTGTTTGCCATAGAGTAGGGGTCTGGAGCTCCTCCATCCCAGCATCCTTGTGGTCCCTGGGTGGGGGTCTAATGGCAGTGCCAGACAGGCACTGGCCCTGTGCTGGCCCTCTTTTTGGTGGGGGAGGTCCAGGAGAGCACAGGCCCCGGGCCCTGTGCAGGGGGCATCCTGGGCCTCGGCTTCCAGCACAGCCCGTGGGGACCTGCCTGCTGACGTGTTAACGAGAGCGGGGAGACCAGGGCCGAGCGGACGAGGGCGCACCAGTGACGGGGGGGACACTGCCTTTCCCCTTGGCCGTGAGCCGACACAGCCTGGGGCTCGGGGCGCTCGATGCCGGGGCTGCTGGTTCCCAGGTGACGCCGAGCAGAGTGGGGTTGAAGGTACCCGGGCTGGGGAGTCAGACCCCGGCCCGTTGCCAGGCACCTCTCTCTTCCCGGGACCTTTCCTGGGAGCCAGGAGCCTGGGCCCTGCAGGAGCCGACGTGGGCCCTCAGAAGGTGCCAGCCCAGCGCTGTAGAACTGGGTACAGTGTGGTCACCCGCAAGATAGAGATGCTGTGAAGACAAACACAAAACTGAGCATGAGAACACGTGTGAGGGCCTAGCACTTGAGAAGGGCCGGCCGCTGGGCTTCGGGCCAGAGCCCCTACCTGCACCCAGGTGCAGGCACAGGCTGTGGCAGGTGCTTGGAGGCAGGAGACATGGCCCCCTGCAGGGAGGGGAAGCAAAGGACACAGAGCACCAGGCCAGGCCCCCTGGAGGTCACCCATCCCGCTGCAGAGTAACAATTCTGATGCCCGTGAGGTGGGGTGGGGGCGGACGCAAGGGCTGGCCTCACTCGAGAGGCAGCCTGTCTGAGACCTGCAGGCTCGGCCCAGGGTCCTGCCGTGTGAGCCCCCAAACCTGACGTGAGCCCCCCACCCAGGTGAAAACCCCTGCAGCCTGCTAAGCGCTGGTTGCCACCGCAGAGACGCCTTGATGCAGAGACCAGGGCGCTGGGGCCATCCACGCTTTGCTGGGAGGTTTAGGGGAGGCCCCTTGGAAAAACCATCAATTTACTTTACCTGCAGAGAGATTTACTTTTGGGGACTTCAAAAGCCCTCAGTTGAGAAACAGTAGAGATTTCCGGTTTTATAGTCTGGATAAAGTGCTCATAACTTCTCCTCTGCGATGTCTCGAGGGAAAAAGTTCTGGCTATCATCACAAGGCCTGATTTATATATTGGTCCAGCTCTCACCTCTGGACGGCAGTGACCGATGATGACATTAGGGAAGCAAAGCGTTGGCAGCTGGCGGGCACCGCGGGCTACCTACCTTGGTGTCGAGGGGCTCCTCGGGGTGTCTGGGCTGGAAACACCCCCGCGAGCCCCGTCCCTGCTCCCCCCACACACCCCAGCACGCTGGCTACGGGGGGCGGCGCAGCCCTGGGCTGCTGGACACCCGGCAGCGCTGGGCACCCTCCCAGCCCGCCCCCGGCACTCCCTGTGTTGGGCCGTGGGCTCTTGGTTGAGAACTGTGGTCTCCAGCTGCCTTGTCCCACGTAGGAGCCGCCTGCCACAGTCCAGGATGGCACAGGTATCCCCGTGGCTGCAGAAAGTCCTTGAGGACAGCGCTGCTCCAGGACCCTGGTTGGGAAGCAGCTGCTGCTGAGGTCGCCAGAACAGGGCGGCCCTGGGGGCCAAGAAGGTCCAGGGCGCCCAAGCTGCTGTGGCCGAGGAGGCTTCTGCGCACCCAGCTCGAGGTGGGGGTGGTTCACGGAAAGAAGCGGTTGACAGGCGGCATCTTCCAAAGCAGATGTGGCTGCTGCCGCCCGGCTGGGGAAGGGGCTGCTCTGGGTCATCAGAGATCCCTTGAGGCCAGTCTGGCGAGGGCAGATGTGGGAGAACCCCAGGGGCTCGCCATGGGGGCTTATTGTTATGGGGCAAATAACCACTCAAAGTGCTCCGTGCTGAGCCGGTTAAAGAGACAGTGGAGAGACAGCCAAAGAGGAAGCTGGGAAAATGCTCTGGGGAGGGGAGAGGCAGGGAGGGGTTGCCCGTGAGACAAGGTGCCGGGGTGGGGTGGGGGGCTTTGTCCCTCAAAGCCCCTTGCCACAGGGTGGCCGGGCCCCCCTGGGGAGTCCCTCATCGTATGTTTGTTCACAGGGTGGCCCTGTTGCCCTGAGGGCATAAGGCTGGACCCCTGCTGCCATCTGGGCTAGAATGACTTATTTTCTTAAAAATCAGCCTCTGAGAAAGGGTTGATCATTGATTCAAACCTCAAGGGGAAATGGGCTCGTTGCCTGATGGACTCCTCTACCCCTTTAAACACTAAACTAAATCCGGGGGTGGGGACTGGGGTGCAGGAGAATCTTGCTCTTCCATGGCCCCGATTGTGAAGATACTTCAGTTTCTTTAGCTACATGCGTGTCCCCTGCCACTGGATCGCTGTCATATGGCTAGTTCAAGGTGCCACCTGCCTGACAACAGGGAAGAATTCACGATGGACACGAGCGAGTCATCCACTGTATCACTGGGACAGGTAGGAAGTGTCAGCCCCCAGAAAACAGCCGACGGCCTCTGCCGCTTGAGCCACCCAGGCAGCAGCCTCTCCCCACAGGCCCGGTGTCCCCGGCAGGGACTCTGGCACCAGGTCTGTCCATGTTCACATCCAGATGGAGGTGCTTTCACAGCTGGTCCAGGACACGGGCGCTGAGGACGGCCTCCTCCACGTGGCACTCCTCGGAGGGGATGGCTGAGCGAGCGGAGCCCACCACGTGCCTCACCTCCACGGGAAGGGAGCAGCTCGAGTGTTCCAAGAACTTAGCCACCAAAACCCTGGCGTCCGCGTAGGCCTTGCTGTCCACTAAGGAGTGCGGCCGCTCTTTGGAGACTGACTGTAAGGCCTCTGGCTTTAACCGCTGGTCCGTTTTCCAGGCATCTGGTTCCCTGGGGGGTGAAAGCTGGGGCCGACAGGCACAGGCAACCATGACAGAGTGAGACAAGGAAGCTGAAAACCAAGGGAAAATGCACAATCTGAAAACACCCAACACAAAACAGAAGGCAGCCGTCCACTAAATTCTCTGAAAAGCAAACACAGGGATGCTTGGGACAAGCTTTCCACGAGGATTTCTGTGTTCCCCAGCCGGCCCTCGCTTCGCATGTCCCCTGGCATGGCCTGGCCCCTTGCAGCCCTGAGTTCAGCCTGCAGTAACCTCGAGGGGCCACAGCCTCCTGGAGCCGAGGGCTGGAGATGGGAGGGCGAGAATCGAAGCCGGCCAGCAAGAGAAGGGCAGGGCGGGGCAGGGGTCTCCATTCTGTGTGCCTCTCTGCTGGAATTCCTGAGCTGGCAGGAGGGCTGCCCCTTCTCAGCCTTCCCCAGCTCAGTGACCTTCGCCCTTGTGGGTTGGGTGGCATTTGGAGACACATCTGCCTTAAGAGCAGAGCTGGGGGTGGCAGAGGGGCAATGAGAGCCCCCTCCCCACGTCAAGGGCAGAGACAGCAGCCACCTCTCAAGAGGCAGCAGAGTCGCCCGAAGCCCAGGGCCTTGTGGTCAATGCTCCCCAGGCCAAGGGCCGGGAAATGGCACCAGCTACCAGGGGGCCTCGGCCGCTCCAGATGACCCTCCAGAGAAAGCAGCTCCGGCCAGTCAGCTGTGACCAGCTCGCCAAGGACCAGATTAAGACCTGGCTTGCTCAATCTACATTTCAAGTCACACAAGGAAACACATTCTCGGTGGTCTGGGGTATTTCTGGTAGCAGCGAGCAAGCCTGGCAATTAAGCATGTGAAACTGTATAAGATTCACACGGGCCCTTCTCCCCTCCAAAGAGAATCTCATAAATACCGTGACACAAGCAGCCGTGTGGTGTTAAATCAGCTGTAGCCTCTAATACATCTGCCAAGAGAGCAGGGGAGGGAGGGCAGGCCCATCTTCCAAAGCCCAGAGATTTGGGGCATCGCGTGCCTGGGTGACCCTGGGAGGGGCTGTGTTTAGACACAAGGCAGTCGAGGACCTCTGGTCATCCCTGCCCCCCACACTGTGGTTATCAAAGGGTTTCAGAGAAAGAGAGTCTTACCAGTTTCCCGTGCAGCCCGGGACAGTCCTGCTTCAAGATCCTGGCTGCAGGATGGGGTGTGTGGCGAGGCATCGCCTTAACCAGAAAGAGAATTCAGTTAACACACAGCCGGGGGAAAAGGAATTCCCGACAACACCATAGTAACCCTCCTGAGGATAAGCAATGGATTTCAGATGCAAGAGCAGCAGAGGAAAACTCCTGAATTTCAGCCAGCCAGCGCCCAGGTGGCTCCCACCCGGGGCAGGTGGCGTCCCCAGGGCCCGTCGCTTCCTCAGCGTGGCCCGGGCACAGGGTAGCAGGCCGGTGCCACTGACAAACCCACCGTCCCTCATCCCAATCCCCATCTGCATCTGGGGGTCCAGCCCCCCGGGAGCCATATGCACAACAGTAACCATCACGCAGCCGAGAGGCTGAGGCGACAGGGCAGTGAGGAGGATGCAGGGGTGACTTGTAATCAAGCCACCGCTGCTCTGCAAGTCCGTCCCTAACCTGTCAGGGTTTGCGCAGCATGAACTTCACTGGGTGGGGGGCGGGATGCAGTCATCATCGAGCCCCGTTCGGGGAGTGTTGGCCCTAACGGGGCGAGAAACATCTGAACCAGGAGTACACCAGCCGAGGGGCATCTCCAGGAGAAGGTTCTGGCAGAGGCGTCTCGGTGTGAGTTGGCAGAGGTGGGCGCAGGAGGGCAGGGAGAGGGATGCGGACCGAAGAGCTGCAGAAGCAAAGCCCAGCACTTCCCAGCAGGGCACCTCCGGGCAGCTGCCTGTTGAGTGCTGCTGGCTCCTCACAGGGACGCGGTTCTGGGGCAGGACGGGATCTAGTCTCCTTGGGGTCCAGCTGGACAAGACCCCGACCAGTCCAGGCACCTCTGGCCTCCTCCAGGTTCCTTCACTCGTGCTATATGGACAAGTCCCCACAGCGATGGCATTGTGGCCAAGGGCTCACCGGCCTTTACTGGCACAGACCCCGCCATCCTCCTACTCAAAAATAGCAACCCGGGAGGAGATGGGGGTCCTCCTACTTTAGGACATACAAGACCCCTTGGGGGGCTGGTTGAAGTGCAGATTCCTGGGCTGCCGGGTGCAGGACTCTGGTGCCAGGTCCCCCGGCCTGGGAGGGCACTGGCCACGCTGACTTCATGTGGGCGACTCTGACACAGCTCTGGGCCACACGCTGAGTGCGGCCCAGGGCGCCCGTGAAGTGCTGTCGAGAACACACCCGTGTCTGCCCTGGGCGGCATCGGCTGGCGGACCCCCACCTCCGCAGCGCTGTCACTGAGATGCAGCCACACCTTGCGTGGCGCTGGGTCCCACCAGACCGCTCAGCAGACACTGGCACTACCCACAGGTGTGTTACCCAGGCTGGTCCTGGGGGAGAGCCACCCCGGCTGACAGACAGACACAGACTGTGGGCCCTGCCTGACCCTAGGACCCTCTCGTGCCCCAGAGCTGGTGTGCAGCCCACAGGCTAACGTCAGGGCTGGCGGACCCTCCTGGAGAGCTGTCATCACCCCAAACCTTTCCTCCTCCCTCCAGCCTTCCTGGCCAGAGCAGCAAGCCTGGTGGGAGCACAGCAGGGGCCCCAGACTGTCCGCCCCCCTTACAGGCTCTGGACTTCGAGACCACATTCCCCTTGTGGCCCTGAGGCAGGGCCCAGGGCTGGACTCCACTCCCAGGGGGCACCGAGGCCTGCAGTGTCCGGGCAGAGCCAGGCACGCCCTGGGGACACAGGGGGCTGGGCCAGCTGTACCTGCCGCCCTGGATGCGCACGAGGTGGGGTCGCTGGCGGAGCGGGCCACGCGCCTGGGACCTGGCTGTGCCCGCGTGCCCTGGTGGGGGCCCTCAGGGGATGTGCGGCGTGGGTGCGGAGCGGGCAGCAGGGTGCCCGTGGGGCCATCGGAGGGTGGGCGGCTCAGGCCCGGCATGGCAGTGCCCTCGGGGACCAGCAGGCTGGAGCTGTCGGCCGGCGCTGCAAGGCAAAGAACACGGCGTTAGCGCTGGTGCTGGGCAACTACCAAGCCGCCCCCATGAGGGACAGCGCCGCCCACGTGCCCGTCCGTCACCCAGGGTCCTCCCAGGGGGTGGGGGCAGCCCACCCTCCAAACTCCAAACCTGGACAAACCCTGTCATCTTGCGGGCGTGGAAATCCTGCCCAGGCTGATTGTGCCCTGTGTAGAAAGGATGGGGGAACCAGACGATCCCCCAAGAATCATTCCAGGAGGGGTACGGGTCTCCACGAGAGACTCCAAGTCAGAAACCAGCTGCGTCTCCCATCCAGGGCATCCCCTGGGAGGTCTGAAGTACAGGAATGTGGGGGTCACGTGCTCAATGGTCAGGGCCCATGCAGAGAGAGGTCGGGACTCTGAGGGACCCCAGGGCACCCCAGCCAGCGCCGGTGCCCACTCCACGCAGGGGATGCAGCTTGGGCCCAGAGTGCAGCCCCTCGTCAGGCAGGGGGGGTAGCCCAGCCCTCTGAGAACAAACCCCCCGCAACTGTGCCAGAATGTACATCCTCAGTCCAGCCCTGCCCGGCTCCGAGGGTGGGCCCGGCCATCAGGGTTTGAACAAGCCCCAGGGGATTCTGATGCCCCGAGTGTGAGAACCGCTGCTCTGGACCGGTCATGTCATGCTACTTAGGCTGGGCTTTACCTCTTGCTTCTCCGCAGGTGGCCCCTGGGGTGGAGGCTGGACCAGAATCTGTCTAAACAGGGTCCCCAGTGGATCTGTATGCACATCAGGGCTTGACGAGCGCTGCCCTCTATCCTCTTCTCTCCCATCACCAGACCACCCCAGGGCGCCCCTCCCTAAGGCTCCTCACTGCCCCCCTCCCCCCACTGAAGTAGATGTTCAAGGCGAGTGGCCCGCCTGGGGAACACAGGGTAAGAACCACAGCAGCCTGAACTCTTACAGTGGGGGAGGCTTTGAGTTCTGCTCCTTCCTCCCCTTCCTGTGGGACCTGGGGGAACTTCTCTGCTCCCAGGGGCCCTGCGAGCCCCACATCTGTGCACATGTCCTGTGCCCAGGGCCCACACGGTCACGCCTAGCCCACAGCCGAGGAAACTCTGCTGAGAGAGGGCAGGGAAGAAGGTGGCAGGGCACCGAGTGGGAGCTGGCGGAAAGCGGACCCATTCCGGAGCACACGTGTTCGGTGCCCCCCTATCACCCACTGTCTGCCGCTGCCCTCCTGAGAGATGCTTTGAGACCATCAGTCCCATGAGTCCACCTGGAACAACAAAGATGAGCCAGACCTCACATATCACATGCAAAAAAAAAAAAAAAAAAAAAAATTCTTCAGGACGATTAATCCTTTTCTTCTTTAAGATACCGTAAGGGTAGAAGAAAATATGGGAGAATAAATCTACTGCATTGAGGGGGAGAAAGACTTTGTAAACATGATAGAAACCATAAAGGAAAAGCTTGATAAATTTGACAACAGCAACAAAAACATGGTAAACTTGTGTACAGCAAAGGCCTCATTAACAGGCTTCGAGAAGCAAAGCCTGAACTGGGGAAGCACACCTGCCATAAATAGAAAAAGAGTCACTCTTACACATTTTCTCACTTCTCTATTGAACAAATATTTTTCTCATAAACCAAAAAAACAAAACAAAAAAAACCCCACTGCAACAGAAATAAATGGACACGAAACAGACCTACAAGTTGATGATAAACATGTAAAAAGGTGCAGAAACTCAATCCTATGTGTGTGTCAAGTTCACCTACAAGGATGGTAAAGGTCGCCAGGAGTGACAATGTCTTGGGGTGTCACAAACACTCTTGGTGGGAACATAAACTCGTAATAAAACCCTTCCAGGACACAGTGTAGTCAATACATCCAAGTCTAAAATACACATTCCCCTGGACTCAGCAATTTCCTCCACTGGAATTTATCCCAAGGAAGTAATTGGGCAAGTGCTCAAGACCAAATGTATAAATGTAGAAAAGAAAAAATACTTTCCTGTCTCCTTAGAAAACTTCAAACCTAGACATTGTCATTATAAACACTCTCAAAATCTTTTCAAAAATTACCCAGCAAGTATATTAAAAGTCTTTTTTTTTTTTTTTTTTTGCGGTACACAGGCCTCTCACTGTTGTGGCCTCTCCCGTTACGGAGCACAGGCTCCGGACGCGCAGGCTCAGCGGCCATGGCTCACGGGCCCAGCCGCTCCGCGGCATGTGGGATCTTCCCGGACCGGGGTACGAACCCGTGTCCCCTGCATCGGCAGGCGGATTCTCAACCACTGAGCCACCAGGGAAGCCCCTGAAAGTCTTTTGAATAATATTCATTCCTTCAGATTCTTTTTGATCCCAATTCCCTCTCTCTCTCTTTTACAGCTTTACTGAGGTATAATTGATATGCAAAACACCTGTGCCTATTTATTGTATATAATTTGATGAGACTGGACATATGTACACACCCTTGATCCAAGTTTCTTTGTTTTTTTAATTTAAATTTTTTTTTTTTTTTTGGCTGCATTGGGTCTTCATTGTTGTATGTGGGCTTTTTCTAGTTACGGTGAGTTGCGGCTACTCTTCACTGCGGTGCGCGGGCTTCTCATTGGTGGCTTCTCTTGTTGCAGAGCACCGGCTCTAGGTGCATGGGCTTCAGTAGTTGTGGTGCGTGGGCTCAGTTGTTGTGGCTCATGGGCTCTAGAGCACAGGCTCAGTAGTTGTGGTGCACGGGCTTAGTTGCTCCGTGGCATGTGGGATCTTCCCAGACCAGGGCTCGAACCTGTGTCCCCTGCATTGGCAGGTGGATTCTTAACCACTGCTCCACCAGGGAAGTCCCCCAAGTTTCTTAATGTCAGTGAAAATCCAGTGGTTGAGTTCCTCAAGGAAATGCAGTCATGAGTGACAAATGTGACCTAGCTCTGAATATATGTAATTAATAGAAACCTTATGAAATTAGGACAGCATTAGAGGAAAAGCTTATGGCCCAAGGTTGGTCACTCTCATTTCTGCACACCCTCCCCTCCGGGGTTGTGTCATGTGCCTACATTTTTATAGATGTCATAATCGTGGTGGACCTCCAGGGTTTCACCTAACGGATCGAAAACATTTTTCCTAATAATGTGTAGTGATATATTCAGCTTGTGTAACACATTTTCCTGAACTCTTATTAATGGACTTCATTGTCCCCCTCAGTTTTTTTTTTTTTTTTTTTTTTGGTGGTAGGCGGGCCTCTCACTGTTGTGGCCTCTCCCGTTGCGGAGCACAGGCTCCGGACGCACAGGCTCAGCGGCCATGGCTCACGGGCCCAGCCGCTCCGCGGCATGTGGGATCCTCCCAGACCGGGGCACGAACCCGTGTCCCCTGCATCAGCAGGCGGACTCCCAACCACTGCGCCACCAGGGAAGCCCCCCGCTCAGTTTTTACTGTTATGGAAAAGGCAACAATTTATCTGCATGCTTAGTTTTCGTTTTTCTGCTTTACTCCCCGGGGGTGATTCTAGAAGTATGAGCACATCTAATGGCATAAATATTTTCATGACTCTGCATCCTAAATGCTTTGCCAAAGCAGTGGGCTGACTTACAAGCCCCCAGTTAGGGCACCCATGTCCTCATCACTATTTTGTTATTTTAACAAATAGCAAAACAATATTGTTTCAAAAAACAATAACAGAATCTCCAAAAAAACAAAATTCTAGAGCTAATAAGTGCACTCAGCAAGGCTGCAGGATTCAAGGGGAATACATGAGTGAATCCCCTCCGATTGATTCAGAGTCAGTCCCATGTACTGACGATGAACATGCAGAAACCAAAGGTGTAAACCCAGTTCCATCAACAGCTGCTCCAGAGAAAAATGAAACACGAAACACACACACTAAGGAAAGCTGCCCAGGATCTGTATGCTGAAAATGATACCGTGAAACCAAAGCTCGAAAACCATGGAGACAGACTGTGTTCATGCCTCAGAAGACTCAGCTTTAGAAAGATGATGATTCTCTAAAATATGGCACAAATGAACTTATCTATGAAACAGAAATGGACTCACAGACATAGAGAACAGACTTGTGGTTGACAAGTGGGAGGGGGAGGGGAGAGGGATGGACTGGGAGTTTGGGATTAGCAGATGCAAACTAGTACATATAGGATGGATAAACAACAAGGTCCTACAGTATAGCACAGGGAACTATATTCAGTATCCTGTGATAAACCATAATGGAAAAGAATATGAAAAGAATATATATGTATAACTGAGTCACTTTGCTGTACAGCAGCAATCAACATGGCATTGTAAATCAACTCTACTTCAATAAAAAAAGAAAGATGGTGATTCTATCCAAATAGCTGTACAGGTTTAATTCCTGTCAAGATCCCAGCAAGGGAGACTTCCCTGGCAGTCCAGTGGTTAAGACTCCATGTTTCCAATGCGGGGGCCATGGGTTCGATCCCTGGTCAGGGAAGTAAGATCCCACCTGCCGTGTGGCCAAAAAAATGATAAAAAAAATAAATTAAAGAAATGAAACACAGGGCTTCCCTGGTGGCGTAGTGGTTGGGAGTCTGCGTGCTGATGCAGGGGACACGGGTTCGTGCCCCGGTCCGGGAGGATCCCACATGCCGCGGAGCGGCTGGGCCCATGAGCCATGGCCGCTGGGCCTGCGCGTCCGGAGCCTGTGCTCTGCAACGGGAGAGGCCTTAGCAGTGATAGGCCCACGAACCGCAAAAAAAACAAAAAAAGAAACACAAATACATGGAGGCTAAACAGAGTGCTACTAAGTAACCAAGAGATCCCGTAAGAAGTAAAAAAAATACATAGAAACAAATGACAACAAAAACACAATGACCCAAACCCTATGGGATGCAGCAAAAGCAATTCTAAGAGGGAAGTTTATAGCAATTCAATCTCACCTCAAGAAACAAGAAAAATCTTAAATAAACAATCTAACCCTACACCTCAAGCAACTAGAGAAAGAAGAACAAAGAAAACCCAAAGTCAGTAGAAAGAAAGAAATCATAAAGATCAGAGCAGAAATAAATGAAATAGAAACAAAGAAAACAATAGCAAAGATCAATAAAACTAAAAGCTGGTTCTTTGAGAAGATAAACAAAATTGATAAACCATTAGCCAGACTCATCAAGAAAAAGAGGGAGAGGACTCAAATCAATAAA